>NW_023270231.1:16747834-17057631 GCF_011800145.1 Mirounga leonina | reverse complement strand
AGCCTGCTTCTCCCTCTCCCACTCCCCCTGCTTGTGTTCCCTCTCTCACTGCGTCTCTCTCTGTCAAATAAATAAATAAAATCTTTAAAAAAATAAAATGAAAGAAAAAGGAAGTTAAGAGATAAAAAAATTGATCAAAAGTGAATTTACCTCAGAAAATAGTAAAGATAGGCAAAGAAGATCCAACCCACAAATAGTAAGTCCCTGAACAACAACAACAAAAAACAAAGCAAGGGGGTGCCTCGGTGGGTCAGTCAGTTAAGTGTCCGACTCTTGATCTCAGCTCAGGTCTTGATCTCAGGGTCGTGAGTTCAAGCCCTGCATTGGGGTCCATGCCCAGCTTAAAAAAACAAAACCAAAGCAAGGAAACAGGTCAAATACTAAAAAGATCTGAACTACATATTGAAAGAGCGAAGCGCACACATGAGACTATCAACCTAAAATGACCAACCCCAAGACAAAGTTTAGTGAAATTACTGGGAATTAAAGAAAAAGAAAAAATCCTGTTGACACTGACAAAAACAGCAAATGAGTTATAAGGCAAAAAAGTTAGGCAAACAATTAGCTTTTTTTGGTGGGGGGCAATTATTAGCTTTTTAATAGCAACATTTCATGCCAAAAGAAAAACGGAGAAACATATTTAGAATAAGGAAAGAAAATGTGAGTCAAGGATTTTGGATCTGGTAAAACTGACTTTTTGGATGTAAAGAGAATATACAAACTTATCAAATTACAAAGTCTTTACATTTAAAACTGAAAAGGTAAAAAGAATCTTTACTTGTAGTGTTAAGTTCTTCCCTCTACCTAATAAAGGAACTGAAATGTTTAAAGAACATGAAAGACAGAAATGCACTGAAAAAATACATACAATATTAAAATAGCATCAATCCATTTGAAGAAAAAGTCAAGCAAATTCACCAGGACTTCCCATATCTGGGTACGGAATTAATCTATGTAGAGGTAAAAAGTAACTGGTTGTTTAGGAAAAGTATTGATATTTAGGAACTACTCTTTGCCCAAGATTATTCTCCATATAAATACAGTTTTGTTCAAAATAGACTTGACCTTTCATAGTGTTAATTTTTTGTATAAATATACTGTCCTTAGTTTTGTTTCACTTTGTATGTACTCTATTTTGATATGTATTTACAACTCTACTTTTGAAAAAGTTATTCTGTATATATAATAATTGCATATTCAATTCATTTTAGTATTCTATGAACTTACCTGGTCACTATTCATAAGTCATTTCCCAACGCTTAGCAAAAAGAATTAACTACTGATAAGAAATAATCACTGAAATACCATACCATTTGGAATACTGAAATAGAAAAATTGTATCTATTTTGTTAGTCAATTATATCACAAATAATCATCAAGTTAATACTATGTTGTGAACATACAGCTTAAGCATTTGGCTAATTTTAATTGGCTTTGTCATGAACAAAATCTTCAATTTTCTAAAATATGAATGATGGATTACAGGAACAAGGTGGAAATAAAACTCTTTAAAAAAAAATCTAAATGGTGGGGCACCTGGGTGGCTCAGTCGTTAAGCGTCTGCCTTTGGCTCAGGTCATGGTCCCAGGGTCCTGGGATCGAGCCCCGTATCGGGCTCCCTGCTCCGCGGGAAGCCTGCTTCTCCCTCTCCCACTCCCCCTGCTTGTGTTTCCTCTCTCACTGTGTCTCTCTCTGTCAAATGAATAAAATCTTTAAAAAAAAAAAAAAAATCTAAATGGTGAAGATGTAATATGGTAACATCAACAACTAATATTTATTGAGTATTGAGAATTTATGTGCTCAGCAGGGTGCTAAGTGCTTTATATGCAATCTTCCCATTTAATACACCCATTGTCCATATTTTACAGATGAGTAAAATTAGGTCGAGGGAAGTGAAGTCATTTCCCTAGTCCTCATGTAGTTAAGTGGCAGGGCCAGGAGTTCAATCTAAAACGGATTTCAAATACTCTGATTTTAACCACTATAATAAACAAGCTTTTGTTTTTTGAAAACATGATTTTAATTTTTAGACCAGTGGCTATTGCTAGAGCCACAGAGAAACCTAGCCTTTTTTGGTAAAAAGATGGGAAACAAGGCATGCAGATCTAAGGTACTTTAAAATAAAGAAAATGTTTCAAAAATGAAGATAAATGCTCAAAAGTGTCAAATGTTACAAAATAATGTCAAGAAAAGGAAATTCTCAAGTAAGCCTACTGGATGAAGCAATTAGCGGGCCACATGTGAACTACTCAGGTCAAATACCACAGAGATGGGTGTTAGATGACAGGGCTAAGTGATGTTATGTGGGGGTACTGTGAGCACGGGAACTCAAAGAACTTACTTCTATGCCTGGTTCAGCCATTTATTGATTGTATGACTTATGACAAGTTACTTTAATACCTTGCTGTGTTTCTAATTCCTCATTTGTAAAATCAGAATAATACCTCCTTCACAGAACTGTGAAAGTAGATAACTAACCAACCTTAACAGACAGGTACTGGATCATAGAAAGTACCCATAAATGTTAGCTGTTTATCCCTTCCTAACACCTAAGGAATCCTTTCCAGGCTTTTGATCTCTCCTTTAAATCTTCTCCTTTGGCCTTCAAACATGAATGTTGTCAATTCATGAAACTGTTTTGTCAAAATCTATGTGCATTGCTAATTTTATTAATGATTCCAAATTGCCCTTCAAAAACACTAGAATATTTCACATCCAGGATGAACACAATGCTGACAAGAGAAACTAGTAATTGCAAAGACATGAGAAACTTACTAAGTGCATGGAAGCATTCAATGTGTATGTATTTTTAATTAAAGAAAATGCAATCATTTTGGTAGCTGTGAGAAGTATTTCTATGTAAAGAGAAATAAACTGTTGCTCACTCTACTCCATCTAAACATCTTGATTTCCTCACAGCAATTGCCACAATTTGTTATTCTTTCCCATTTATTCTTTGTCTTCCATTTTTAGACTACAAGCTTCCTAAGAGTAGTGACCAAATCTCTATTCATCCCTGTATCCCCCAACACCTGGCATATAGTAGGCATTCAAGAAACTTTGATGAATGAATATATAGTAACTGGAAGTAAGAAAAATGGTTTTAACAGAAATGCAAAAAAATTCCAAAATATTTACATTTTTAAAAATTAGAACAATTTATAGTGTTTGTTACCCTAAAATTCAGGTAAGTAACTTTAAAATAATTATTTAAAAAGTAAGCTCTAATTCCTTTAAGTAACCTGATTCAATACATAGTCAGCATCCTGGGGAAAAATGAACTGGAAGAAAATTCTCAGGTAACCAAAGTTTGCCACTCTGCACAATGACTACGTAAGAACCAGTTTTTAAAGACAGTCCTAGAATAAATATTGCAAAACAAAGAATATATAAAACAGCTGAGCCAATTTTATGAGCTTCAGGGTCTTCATGGATTGCACTATGCTGCAATGTCCTTGGGATGCTACTCCTCTGTAAGGTGATCTGCTCCTATGGCAGCTAAGCTCTTACACCTCTAGAGTTCTCATGTCTACATGAGCTACCTCTCCCCTCCCTGTCACGTAGTGCTCTGCCTCTGTTCCTCCCCATGATATACATTCTGTTCAGGGAAAAAACAGATAATTAAGTTTACTAGAATCCTGTGAACTGTATTACAGAGTAAAACATATAGGTAAGAACCTCTACCAAAGTATAAATTGCAGGCTTGACAGCTTAATCTTTATTTTTCCCATTAAAGGTTAAAATTGCTAGAAGTTCATCTTTCCTAAGTATTAAAACAGTTCAGTGATGAAGTCTAAATAATAAATTGTGGTAACCAGCAATACATGTTTATGAATGCAAAATCTCAAAAGACAAAACAATTTGTAAACAAGAGTAACTACAATAAGAACATTTGAGTTTTTCCTTAAAAGAATGTTTAATATCTCCTTAAATCATATATCTTACACTACATGTTACTGTTATGAATTTATCCAATATTCTTCTTACCAAGAGTATCTTTAATGAGCATTTCAAGCTTCTGCCCCATGTTGGGTCCTCTTTCCTCTCTTGGATTCTGTACTCGGTTTACAATCTCTTGCTTGATGGAGTTGATTACAAACAATAAATTATCTGGAAGACAGAACAAGATACTTGGAACATGTCACTAACATGAAAGAATTTGCTTTTTGTTGTGTAATAACAGTTATTCAGTTAAAAAATGGAGAATTTGTAAGAAAATATTAAGTAGTGATGGTTATAAGCCTTTTTTAAAATTTAAATTCAATTAGCCAACATACAGTATGTCATTAGTTTCAGATGTAGAGTTCAGTTATAAGCTTTTTTTATCCAAAGAAACTAATTTCAAATGATGTGCCAGTTTTGATGACACACTGTAGACACATATCAATGTCTACTATCCTGTAAGCAACTTGACTTAATTGTCTTCATGGACTGAATCATAGGATCTTAGTAAATGTTTATTAAATAAATCAAATGAAGTCCTTCAAGTCCTCCAAAGACAAAACTTTAAAAACTATCCGCAGTTTACGAAGAGAGTTAACCAAAAGTAAATAGGAGATAAATAATAAAGAGCAGAAATCAATAAAACAGAGAAAGTTAAAAGCCAAAAGTGGTTCCCTAAAAAGATCAACAAAATTGATATCCACTCCCACCTTCCATTCCCAGCTAAACAGATTGATCACCTATATGAAAAAGGGGTTATCACTTAAGAATCTGGAGCTATTGAAAGGATAATAAGAAAATGCTATGCTGGGGCACCTGGGCGCTCAGTCGTTAAGCATCTGCCTTCGGCTCAGGTCATGATCCCAGGGTCCTGGGATCGAGCCCCATATCGGGCTCCTGCTCAGCGGGAAGCCTGCTTCTCCCTCTCCCACTCCCCCTGCTTATGTTCCTGCTCTCTCTGTCAAATAAATAAATAAAATCTTTACAAAAAAAAAAAAAGAAAACGCTATGCCAACAAATTTAACAACTTGGTAAAAATGGTCACATTTCTTGAAAATGCAACTTAAATAAAATTGACACAAGAAGAAATGAAAAATCTGAACAGCTTATTTCAAGCAAAGGAATTAATTTATCCAAAAATATAAGGGGTTTTAATGGAAAATTATATCAAATATACAATGAAGAAATAAAATTGATCTTATTAAACTGTTCAAAAAAGAGGAAGATAGATCATGGCCCAATTCACTCCTTATAAGGCCAAAATAGCCCAAATACCAAAACCTGAAAAAGACATTACAAAAAAAGAAAATCACAGACCAATATCCCTCTTGAATATAGACACACAAATCCTTAACAGAATATTAACAACAGAATCCAACTTAGTTTTAGAACAAAATCTTACAGAATATCTGTAATAGACTCTTAATATAAATATTGTCCTTTTTGGACAATATATCACAACCAAGTAGAGTTTATTCCAAGAATGCAAGGTTGGTTTAATATTCAAAAATCAGTTAATGTAATTTACCATATTAAGAGGTAAATATGTGATATATTACCAGAATAAGGGAGAAAAACATGATTGCTCCAACAGATGCAAAAAAGACCATATGACAATATTCAACACCCATCTGTGATAAATGAAACTACAAAAAAAAAAAGAGAAATTAAAGTGATAGAGGGCATCTCATCTTACAAAAAAGCCTACTGCCAACATCATACTTTAAGGTGAAAGGCCTCACCCCCGAGATTGATTTATTTTTCTTGCCTTATTGCAATACCTAGGACATTGGATAAACATGGTGACTGCCTTGTTTGCAAAGGCATAAATATCAGAAAAGAAGAAATAAAGCCATCCCTATTTGCAGATGATGATTGCTTACATAGAAAATCATAGGGCATCTATATACCTACCACGGGAACTAATAAACAAATTTAGCAAGATAACAAGATACAAGAATAATATGCAAAAATCCATTTTATATATTAGCAGCAAAGTTTAAAAATAAAATTTGAAAAATGATTCCGTTTACAGAGCGCCAAAAAATATAAAATACCCAGTAACAGATCTAACAAAAGATGTTAAGCATTCTACACTGAAAACTATAAAAAAAGGCACAGAGAAATTAAAGGAGACTTAACAAATGGAAAGAGATACCAAGTTCATGGATTAGAAGACTCCATTTTGTTAAAATGATAATTCTCTCCAAATTGATCTAAAGATTGAAACAGTCCCAATCAAAATTTCAGTTAGTTTTGTAAAAAGTGATTCCAAAATTTATATGGTCATGTAAATGACCTAGAATAGCCAATGCAACTTTGAAAAAACAAAATTGTAGGATTAACAAGAACTTACACTTACCCAACTTAAGATTTACTATAAAACTACAGTAATCAAAATAGTTTGCATCCGCATAAAGGTAGACAAATGATCAATGGAACAGAATACAGAGTCCAAAAGTAGACTCATACGTATAGGGTCAACTGATTTGACAAAGGTGAGAAAACAAGTGAACAGGAAAAGGAAGGTTTTTTAATTTTTATTTATTTATTTATTTTTATTATTATGTTATGTTAATCACCATATATCATTAGTTTTTCATGTAGTGTTCCATGATTGTTTGTGTGTAACATCCAGTGCTCCATGCAGTACGTGCCCTCTTTAATACCCATCACCAGGCTAACCCATCCCCCCACCCCCCTCCCCTCCAGAACCCTCAGTTTGTTTCTCAGAGTCCATAGTCTCTCATGGTTCATCTCCCCCTCCGATTCCCCCCCTTCATTCTAAGGAAGGTCTTTTTAATGAATGGTGATGGATCAACTGGATATTCATATGGAAAAAAAGAAACATCAACTCTCACCCCACACCGTAAATAAAAATTAACCTAAAATGGATCATAAGCCTAAATGCAAAACCTAAAACTGTATGAATTCTAGGAGAAAACATACAAGAAAATATTTGCACTTCGGAGTTGGCAAAGTTTTTACGAGCACTAAAAATATGAACTATAAAAGGAAAAACAGGCAAACTGGAATTCATCAGAATTAAAAATTTTTGCTCTTTTGTAGCTCTTGGGGTTACCCCAGTTCTCCATGACTTGGTTCATTTTCCAACTGGGGATGTCGTAGGGATGTCCCTCTCAGTGTGGTCTTTTATATTTACTTGGGCACTTGATCTTTAGCAGAAACAATGATGAATTCATTAACTCCTGTGTTTACACATTGTTAATCCTTCTCCCTCTAACTTCCAAGTAAATTCCATTTTAATATCTTAAGTGGTATAAATTGTTTAATTCTAAAATAAAGGAGTTAGAAAGGCAGGGTATTGTGCTGTGCTTAATTCTATGTAGTACAAAACATATAATGCAGAATAACTAAGACCTTCAGAATATAAAAGAATAAGGATAATGGAGTAAATTTTTCATAAGGTTTATTTCACTTTGAGATTCTTTCTCAATTTTTTAATGCTAAATATCCTTCCTTGTATGAAATTACAGTAGTTGTAGATGATGTTCTTTTTAACGTCTTCACCTGGCAAAACATAAAGTTCACAACCCTACAGTTCCCAAATCCCAAATTCTTTTTCAAATGTCACTGACTTGTGAATTACAAATTCCAGAAACTATTGGATTAATAGGTGGGTAGTGGATAATAAGTGTTCCACAAAACAGTAACAGATCGACTGACAGATATTTTGAGGAATCGAGGGCACCATTCTCTTGAGAAATGTACCAGAAACTCTAGGAAGAATTTTCAAACTACATGTGGCAAACTGCACGAGAGCCTCTCATGGGTTCTGAAATGACTTCTAAACCAATAGTTAAGTCTGGTCGTTCTTTCCCAGAAACTGGAGAAGAGAAGCTAGTAAGAAGTGGAAGAGAAATAAATGAATGAGAAGATCCTCTTCCTTCATGCTAACTGAGAAGAAAATGGTACCTTTTTAAAGACAGGCCTTTTCCTACATGAAAATATAAGATGCTTTAAGTCAGCTTTAGAAACAAGAAAAATTTAAGAGAGCTATCATAACTCAATTTGAGATAGAACAACATACTCCTGGCCCTTACCAACTCCCCAGGTGTTCCCTATCCCAGAATATATTTACATCACAGACCAAAGCATGTGTGGGGGGCTATGCATTAGCATATATACAAATGCAAAAATATCCGGCTATACATAACTATGGATATACATATATACATAATTATGGATAAATACATTATCTGAAAAACACACAGATAGATGCCTACAACTGTCCAAGGAAACACAGACCCAGAAGGCTCCCAATGGTCCACCACATCTCCTTGCAGCCCAAGTCATCTGGTTCTAAAATGGAGTATGAATGCCTATGATATTGTAATCATTATGTGTATATATACTCACAGAGCTCAAGGTCAGAATGCTTCAACAGCAAGAAAGAATAATAGGAAAATGGGTAGATTTCCTTTCCAACAAATCAACTATTGTTTTACCTAATTCATTTACCTGCTGACAGTTCCTGAGTGGCCATTAATATATAAAACCATCAGCTCATTTCACAAGTTGTAAACTTCACAATAGGAAATCCTCTTTCTGCCCTCACAAATGGAAACAAGATAATCAAGATAAAGAATTAAGAAAACTGCACAAAGTGTACTGAGCACCTATGTGCCAGATGTCATGTTGGATTTCAAAAAATTTTTGGAAACAATAACTGATCATTATGCCACTCATCCACTTTCAGATACAACTTAGTCCAAGAGCTGTACAGTGAAGACGACAATTTTAGAGGCAAAAGAACATATGAACTCTTATGATACCGGGCTTAAAGGATAGTAAGAGAGCAAGGAGGAAAGGAAAGGTAGTTCTTGCTACAGAAGATCAAAACCAGAGCTTTCCAAACTCTAGTGTGCTATAAAAGGGTTCCAGGTGTTTGAGATACTAATCCTCTCAGCCCATAGGGGCCCCCCCTCCCATGAGCTCTGATAAATTCCAGGATGCCTCAGATATGATAATTTTTACATGTGCCATGTTGTGAAAGATTGGGAGGTACCGATCTAAACCAACAGTTCCCAAACAAGTGCTAAGATAGTTGCCTAAGAGTAATATAGGGCAGTGTTAAAAATACGGACTCTTGAGTTCTCTGTTCTACTTGAACAGATTCCAATTCATCGGGTCTGGGAACCTGTGAGAAGCCTAGAAATCTGTACTTTACCATGTACACAGATGATTCTAATGAGCAGTCAAATTTGTAAAACATAGATCTAAATTATCCACTCAGAGATTAAAATAAACACTAGTCACTAAAACTGGCTAACGCAGCAACACAATTGTAAAATGAAGTAGGAGATTATTGTGGTCACAAGTAGACAAGCTCTTTAGGGTAGAGAGATCTGGCATGGGGAGCCACAGATACAGACACTCATTAAAAGGAGAACATGAATGAATAAGAGTGAGTATGTAGCTTACTGAATGAATGAACAAAAAGGAGGCTGGCCTAAAACTTGGCAGGATACAGGGAAAACAAATAACAAAACCAAAGAAAAAGAGAGTGGTTGGCAAAGTATAGGAGATTAATCAAATTCTTAAAAGTTTAGGTTTACCATATTCTGTGTTGAGGCCCCATAATTTCACTTTATTAGCTTCATACTGGGCTTTTTTCTTTAATCGACAAGCCCTGTGAAAGGAAGGAGCAATTAGTTTACTTCTTTTTTTAAGTGAACATTCAGAATATACTTCTTTTTGCTGCTGTCAAACATTTTCTAATTGCAACCAAAAATCACTGCCTATTGATGTTTATATCAAGGAACTCAGTATCCAAAAAACACACAATATAATCATTAATCCAAACTGATTTTTGAAAATTTTAGCACACGTCCAAAAATAGTTATGACGAATATACTAAAATAAACAAAAACTGACAATACCAAGAAAATGTAAAGTAAGTGGAACCATCGTATGTTGCTAACTGGGATATGAAATACTACATACTGCTACTTTGAAAAACAGTAATTTTTAAAAAAATTTACTTTATTACTTCAGAAATAGCTACTTTGGTAATTTCTTATAAAGTTAAACATATGCTCCTGGGTATTTACCCAAGAGAAATGCAAACTTATGTTCACACAAACACCTGTAAGTGAGTATTTATGGTGGCTTTATTCATAATTGGCAAAAAGTGGAAGCAGCCCCAATGTCCTCATTTGGTGAATGGATAAACTGTAGTATATATCCCTACAAAGGAACACCATTCAGCAATAAAAAGGAACAAACTACTACTCCACTCAAAATGGATCAACATGAATCTCAAATGCATCATATTAAATCAAAGAAGCCAGACTCAAAAGGCTACATATCATATGATTCCATCTATATGACATTCTAGAAAAGGCAAAACTGTGGGGACAGAAAACAGATCAGTGGTTGGAGGGATTAGGGGTGACAGAAGGGGTTCCCTTTACAAGGAGGCATGAGGAAATTTTTTAATGGATGATGGAAAATATTATCTTGATTGTGGTGGTGTTTATATGATTGGATATGTTTGTCAAAACCCATAAAAGTGTACCATAGAGGAGCGTGGGTGGCTCAGTTGGTTAAGCAACAGACTCTTCGTTTCAGCTTAGGTCGTGATTTCAGGGTTGTGAGATCGGGCCCCACATCGGGCTCCAATGCTCAACTCGGAGTCGGCTTGGGATTCTCCCTCTCCCTCTGCCCCTCCTGCTTGCATGCACTCTCTCTTCCTCTCTCTCTCTCAAATAAACAAATCTTTTTTAAAAACCCATAAAAGTGTACATTAAAAGGCATACATTCTACCTCAAGCAAATCATACCACAATAAAAAAACTGACTTGGGCGCCTGAGTGGCTCTGTTGGTAAAGCAACTGCCTTCAGCTCAGGTCATGATCCTGGAGTCCCAGGATCGAGTCCCACATCAGGCTCCCCGCTCAGTGGGGAGTCTGCTTCTCCCTCTGACCCTCTCCCCTCTCATGCTCTCTCTCTCTCTCTCTCTCTCAAATAAATAAAATCTTTAAAAAAATAAAAAATAAAAAAACTGACTTACCACAAAACAAAGAAAAAATAAAAGTATGATAAATTTTTTCATTTTTATAATATAATGCACTTGAGTCCATTCATCTCTCCCCTTTAAAAGCATAACACCATCTTTTGGTATTATGAAGCGTGAACAAAGCATAAATACCGTCTTTTATTTTCAAAGGAAAAATTATAATACTCTCATTATAATATTTATAAAAGCATATTTCTGAATAAATGGTTGACGGCTATCTATAAAAGCTCACTGAAAGTCTAACCTCATCACCTAGACTTTATTTACACAGGTGAACATGAGTAGCATTTACCTGGAAGCCAGCTTATTTTTTTCCTTCCTTGACCGTGGCCGGGCTGTTAAGGGAAGCTCACTGACCGGAGTCAGATCACTAATCACCTTATTCAGTTTCCGTAGTTCATTGCCTATCTGGAGTAGTTTTTTAGGATTTGGAGTCAGGTCTTCTACATCAGTTCTCCGTGACTTCTTTACTGCGTATTTTCCTACAGATGGTTTAAAAGAAATTTAAGTTAGATCATTTTATTTCACCAAAGATACATTCTAAAGGCATATTTTAAAACCACATTTCTCCCTTCCCTCTTTTTTCTTTTTTAGAAGTCTTGGCATGTTTCAGAAGTCTCAGCACAATATGCTAAAAGGGCTAGCCTCCTCTCCTCCTCACCTTGTGTCTGGCAAGAAATTGGGGAAATATGTCACAGCTCCAGTCTTTGCCAAGTCCTTCTCCACCTTAAAGTTTCTAGCCCTGGTATTAACAGAATCTTAATTATATGCATGGTGGTAATAAGCATCACAAACTTCAGGACTGGAGTGCACGTTCACTGCACCCAAAAATCAGGGCTAGGGTAGAATATACACCCAGAAAAGAAATAGGAGATTTTACTCAAACCATGATGTTTTGATGCTATGATTGAAAATTTCTCAGACATATACTGTGGTGCTGGACTCAAAAGGCCAACAAATAAGGACTGTCTTTTTTGAAAGCCTTCTTTGGTTAGTTTGATAAATAACATTACAGTAGACTCGGGGATCTTGCCCTATCACTGCAGGCAAGAGGGATAGCCTGGTCCTCTTAACTACAATATACCAAACAATTCTCCTAGTACTCGCCATGTGCTACCTAAAGCTATTTATTGGATCTGTCTTTTCATTTCTTGTAGAAACTGATCTGAAGGCAAAAACTGTCTATTCACTAAGAAACAGCAGAGTACAGACTGAGTGCCAGTGGAAAGGCAAATTGAGGTACAAATATACTTCTGATATAATTCCTGTGTCAAAACAAAATTGCTTAGCAACTTACATCTGTAGCATGAGAGATCACTAAAACTGTTCACTGAGTGCCAAACTTACTAGCGCCCTCCCCCTTTTCAGTACAGATTTTGGATCATACAAAATAAAAGAAGAAATTCTACTTAATTACATCTTCCTAGGTTCACAACTGTAAACTTCGCCTGCCTAAGATTATAAGCTTCTCCCAACTCCTATCATTCAACTCCTCTCTCCATTTCTTTTTTCTACAATTATTCCCTTTCCTCTCCCTCCTCTTTTCTTCCCACCTCCATTTGATTCCAATCTCCCTATTTACATTTCAGCCTGGAGACTACACAAGAATGGAAGAGAAAGATGCTGGAGCCCATTCCCTTTCTCCCCAACCCTTCTGGTTTATTGCAACTGTGGCAGGTCAAGAATCAATCAGCAGTCTCCTGGTCACTCGTTTCTGCACAGAGCTTCCTCTCTGTTTAGGTGATGGCTCTCACCACCGGTAAATGCTATTTGTGAGTATCTCTGCAGTGATAACAAATATAGCAGCTCTACTGTTCCTCTCTCCACTTCGCTAGTAAGGGCTGAATATGTAGGTACACGGAGTAAACATTATGGTTTACGATCTCTATTTAAAGTGACACGAAATGTTTGACCACAATTCCCTCTTACCATGATGTAAGCCATTTTTCTGATACATATTACTTGGCAAGGTGTCTCGGTTCCATTCAGATGGCCTTAGCATCCTCTCTTGCTGTGACGGGGTGAGCTGTTCACTATACTCCCAGAAGTACCTTCTTTTACCTCTCTTCCGAGAGGATATTGAAGTCATCTCCTTCAAGTCTTCCACAGAATCATTTTCATAGCCTTAAAAAATTTAAAAAAAAAAGGAAAGAAATTGGGGATGGGGGTGGGGCTTAAGTTCCATAAATTTCAATAAAGCAATCAGGGCAAATAAAAAGATCTCTTCTATTTGTCACTTGATATATTTCCTTTCATCTGAAAACATCACTGGCATGTCAAAGATAAAATGACATTTAATATGGAACTTTCTAACTCATAAAATATTCAGAGACTAATAAACATAGGTAACTATACTGTTTATTCTCCTTATAGTTCTCTTTGGTTCATATAAGTTAGTGTGTGACATCCTTTTTTTGTATCTTTACATAGGCTCTCATTGAGAGAATAATGAAATATAGCTCCAGGAATGTCAAATGTACCATTAGATCATGATACTAAGACCCCACACTGTGATTTTAAATGCCTTCCTCCTAAAATATATGCATCCAAAACATTCCCAGACAGACAGGTGTGTGCATTTCTATGATGGTATCCTACAGGCCAGAATTTTGTGAGGCAGTAGTGCTTTTCTGCCTACCTCCCACCCTACCCCTTTGGTAAAAGTACAAAAACGAGAGTTCTCGCACAGTCTCTCAAATAAAAACATATACGCTTAGTCTTATATTTTACTGGACGCAATCTGCATTTACTGAAGAAGTTATTTTCCTTACTAAGGGGGAGTTTCAGAAAATACTTAATTATGAGTTGCTAGAACTGTTGGTCAGACCTCACGGAGGATGACCTACAAATCTAAAATACCCTCAGAGAATGCCCATCTTAGTATACTCCACATCATTACTGCTATGCACATGGGGGAATGGAGACGGGCCCCATGTAGGATGTACGTAACACTAAGGTGGCCAGGAAAACTTGGGTAGCACTGGCCAAGCAAAATGACCACTGTGTCTCCTAAAAACATGACTTCTCTGGAACTGACACTAAGAAAGCGATGACATCTGCATGTTTTGGAAAAAAGAATTTCAGAATTTTAGCAGGTTTTCTTCAGATTAAGAATCAATCAAAAATATGGCTCCATTTATATGACATTCTGGAAAGGGCAAAACTGCAGGCAAAACTAGAAAGTGGTTGCCGGGAGTTGGGGGTGGAGGGAGGGGCTGACTCTAAAGGAACATAAGGTGGGGGCGCCTGGGGGGGCTCAGTCTGTTAAGCATCTGCCTTTGGCTCAGGTCATGATCCCAGGGTCCTGGGATCAAGCCCCGCATCAGGCTCCCTGCTCTGCGAGGAGTCTGCTTCTCCCTCTCCCTCTGCTGTTCCTCTCCCTGCTTGTGTGCTGTTTCTCTCTCTGTCAAATAAATAAATAAAATCTTTTAAAAATAATAAAGGAACACAAGGGAAATTTAGGGGGTGATCAAACTCTTCTGTATCTTGATGGTGGTAGTGGTTACCAGCACTACATGCACTTGTCAAAACTCACAGAAGTTTATACTTAAAGAAGGGCGAATTTCATACTTACACTTATTATACTTCAATAAACATGACCTTTTAAAAAAGAATCAATTTGGAGACCAGAACGATTTCAGGGCAACAATCAAGAGAAGCTTCTGTAGCACTGCTGGTATTAACAGCATTGAAGTGCACATGTGGTAGTTTAGAACAATACAGCAAGGGGTGTGACAGTGAACTTTAGTTCCTTATTAAGAAATGATGCACGAGGGGTGCCTGGGTGGCTCAGTCGTTAAGCGTCTGCCTTCGGCTCAGGTCATGATCCCAGGGTCCTGGGATCGAGCCCCGCATCGGGCTCCCTGCTCCACGGGAAGCCTGCTTCTCCCTCTCCCACTCCCCCTGCTTGTGTTCCCTCTCTCACTGTCTGTCAAATAAATAAAATCTTAAAAAAGAAAAAAAAAAATGATGCACGAGTCACACAATCATTTCTAGAAGTCTGATTTTTAAAAATTGTTAGATACATAAAGCAATGACTTTGGCCTATTTATTTGTGCCAATGTGACACTTCAAATTAAGGATTTCATCTTGTTCCAGTGATCAACCTAGCTTTGGGAAAGATGCAAGGGCCACATAGTGCCACCAGAAATGGCATTTTCGAATCACCTGGCTCCACCAGGCCAAGAAATACTGGCTCGAAGAAACTACTGGCTCACAGAGATTAACCTAGTATGGCTGGGAACACCTCAACACAGGCAGATGGACCAACAAAACACTCCCAACTTCCCAACAATGTTAAGAACTGGTGTTCCACACACACACACACACACACACACACACAAAACCCCCAAAAAACAAACCAACCAACCAAAACAGAAACAGACTGACAAATACAAAAAACAAACCATATACAGGATTCAGAGGGGGAAAATAGGTAAAGGGGACTAAGAGGTATAAATTTCCAGTTACAAAGTCAGTCAGTTATGGGATATAAAGTACAACTTAGGGAATAGTCAATAATATTGTAATAATTTTGTATGGTGACAGATGGTAACTAGATTTAATGTGGGGGTCATTTTGTAATGTATATAAATATTGAATCACTATATTATACATTGAAAGTAATATTATATACCAACTATATTTTAATTTAAAATAAATAAAAATTTAAAAAATAAGTAAAAAAAAAAAACCCAACTCTTTGTATGGTGGCAGACAGTAACTAGACTTATCATGGGGATCATGTTGTAATGTATAAAAGTATCAAATCATTATGATGCACACCTGAAACTAAGAGGATATTGTAGGTCAATTATAGTTCAATAAAAGAATAAGAAATCTAACCTAACCTAAAGCATAAAGGAAACTTTTTCATATATAGCTTCCTCAGGCATCCCATCCATCTGACAATTTATTTGATATTCTCCCCTATTTAGCAACTCTCCTCAGGTGGCCTGGATTTCTGGCAAAACACTGTCCTTCTCATTTAATGTACTTACATATTTCACTCACAGATATTTCATTCAAGACTTCTAAGAGCCCAATAAAAAAGGTATTAACCCCATTTACAAAAAGAAACATGCTCATGGAGGCTTTAAGTGATTTGGCAGAGTTGGAACTGACTCACGTCCCATGACTCAAGGAGTCTAGCTCCTATTGGGCTTCTTCACTTTTCCTGTACCCACCTAAATGGTCTAAATGGATTTTTCTTTACATATATCCCATGTTAAATTCAAAGAATAATAAAGATTTTTATTTCTTCCATCCCACTCTAATTAGTTACCAGTTTTATTTATTTATATATGTTCAGCCTTTTCCAAAAAAGCATTTAAGAGCCATCAGTTCTCTTTGACCTAATATTTTAACATTTTCTAATAACATATACCATAAATTCACCATAACACACATAAACACAGTCATACGCACACAATGGGTCTCTTTAAGATGGCCACTTTTCAATACAGAGACCACTATGAGCAAGTAGAATGCAGAAAAATTATTCCCAGATCACTGGTCTAGGATTTAAGGTAATTAAATCTCTCTCAAAGTATGTTCTAAGGAACATGATTATCTTAAGATATGCCTTCATCCCCAAGTGAGTTCTGTGGTCAAATAAGGTTTAAGAAACTCTCATCCTGCATCTCTCTCTTGCCAAGTCACACTACACACAAGTAGATTAAAAGACGAAGAAATCAGGGGTGCCTGGGTGGCTCAGTCGTTAAGCGTCTGCCTTCAGTTCAGGTCATGATCTCAGGGTCCTGGGATTGAGCCCCGCATCCGGCTCCCTGCTTGGCGGGAAGCCTGCTTCTCCCTCTCCCACTCCCCCTGCTTGTGTTCCTGCTCTTGCTATCTCTCTCTGTCAAATAAATAAAATCTTTAAAAAAAAAGAAAGACTAAATCATAACAATAAATAAACCCACTCAACTCTAAGTTCCATCAAGACAAGGGTCATGTCTGTTTTGTTCATCTCTGCATAGGCAATATCTAATACACACAGTGCCTAAAACAAATGTAGGCACTCAAAAATCTTTTTCTTTTAACAAATCAATTATTTGTTTAATGCAACATTTCCCATGAAGCCTTTTCCCTTTTCTTTTTTTTTTTTAATTTTTTTTTAAAAGATTTTATTTATTTATTTGAGACAGAGAGAATGAGAGAGAGAGAGCACATGAGAGGGGGGAGGGTCAGAGGGAGAAGCAGGCTCCCTGCCGAGCAGGGAGCCCGATGCGGGACTCGATCCAGGGACTCCAGGATCATGACCTGAGCCGAAAGCAGTCGCTTAACCAACTGAGCCACCCAGGCGCCCCTCCCTTTTCTTTTCATTTGCTGGACCACCATATTGATCTAACTCATTCCTTCCTGACATGAGTATCAAATGGAAGTCAAAAAGGCTACATTTATTGTGTAAAATTCTAACCACACATCTCTGGTTAGTGCAGACTACTGGTAAAGTCAATCGTGAAAATGTTTAGTATGGATTACAAAATAAACTTTCATTCTGGGGGCCCAATTCTTAGTATTACAACCATGTAATCCCAATGACCCCAAACAGTCATAGCCTGTCCACAGAATAGGCTCTATTAAAACTTGGGAGCAAGGCCAGAGCAGGGACTGAAACTCCATTTTACACCTTTCCTGGAGCTTTGTAGGCTCAGGCACTGTTGTAGCCAACTGCCAAGAAACAGCATCAAGGGAGCTAGTCATCACAAAAGGGCCTTTGTAAACTGCTGCAAATTAAACCAATCAACCCACTCTAAAACTAGCACTCTGAAGAAACTATAACTATCCACTTTTCTGCTTCAAAGAATTTCTTCTGCTTCTCACCAATAATTCACTTTTGCATTCCTCAAGTCACTTGTTTAGCTCCTTCTTCCAAGAAAAAGGGAAATTTTCATTAGCAAATGTGAATAAAGCCCAAATAATACCACAAAATAGTGTTGATTTTGTGGTTAAATCATGTCATTCATTAACATTTGTGAGAACTGTCCAAGTAATACTAACCAAAGAGGCTTTACTTCAAGTCAACTGGAAGTGAGTGAATTAAATGCCATCCAAACATTTAGCATTGTTAAACAGAGCCAAGAGGAGCGTTTTACCCAGCAAATGCATCTCTGTTTCAAAGTAGTGTTGGTTAACACCAACAAGCTCACAAATCAGGATTCTTCTATAGGAGACAAGGCAAGAGAATGTGGCATGACAGGACAACACCAACTATAACACTGGTCCCCCCTCCCTATGAGTGTCAAAAGGTTGACAAAATGGAATTGAGGGTCAACTTACTAACTGATCTCTCTTCACAGACCTATTCATCTCTCAACACATTTATCCAGGTAAAAACACATTAAAATATAAAGGATGAATTTAAAGTGCAGTTGAAAGCTAAAGAAAAGCAAAACTACAACCACAAGTAGGGTAGACAGTACAGTCCTTGGTGATAGCAGGATTTACTGACTCCCTCTGATTTACATGTTCCTTTAAGCACCTACTGGGAAAAGTATCTCTTTCTCTACACTTCCCATTTCCCTTAGTTACTACCCATCTCCCCTTTGTCTCACCCTTCCCCTACCCTCCTACCTTGATCCTAAACATGGAACTCAAAGCAATAAGGCTGATCGGTCAGACATGGAAGACTACTCATAGATAACACTCTGATCTTCCCATGGGAGGGAGCTATATAACTTAACACTGGCTACAAAGACAACTTTCCCTGAAACTTTTAAAACCGATTTTTTAAAGATTTTTAAGTAATCTCTACACCTAACGTGGGGCTTGAACT
Organism: Mirounga leonina; assembly: GCF_011800145.1. Classification (NCBI taxonomy): domain Eukaryota; kingdom Metazoa; phylum Chordata; class Mammalia; order Carnivora; family Phocidae; genus Mirounga; species Mirounga leonina. Next base: position 17,038,871 of record NW_023270231.1, on the reverse strand, counting down.
CACAACCCCGAGATCAAGAGTCACATGCTCTACCAACTGAGCCAGCCAAGTGCCCCTCAAAGCAAATTTTATTTATTTGTTGACAGAAAAATGTTCCTGCTCAGTAGAAAAAATAATTGTTCTCTCTAGACTATGCAGAGTTCTAAAGTAAACCAAAAAAGGCATAAGCCCTTTTCCTCCATATTAAAGTACTTTTCCTTACTTGAAACTTAACCCGAGTCAAACAACTTGGTTGTATCAAATACACAAATCTAAGCATTTTTGTAATAGAAAGATTTCACTAAAGGAAAATCTTTCATTAGCAATAATAGTGCTTCACCAGCTACTATTGTACCATCTACCATGGCTTAAAAACTTTTCTGAAAATTAAATACCAATCTTTATACTGCCAGAAATTCCAGCAATTGTGTAACAAAAGGGCTTTCTTTGACAATTTCTAAGGTTTTAAAAATAACTTAGTTTTTTTATGTACAAGTTACAGCATCAACATTATTTTTGAAGAAAATAACTTTTGCTTAAATTTGAAGATCTTCACTTCTTTGTGCATTTTAAACTGTGTGCCACTTGGCAATACCATTTTCATAAATACTGCACAAGCCAACAGTGGCAACTGCCCAAGCATGTAAATGCTGAATGGAAGTGAACCAGTTCCCACAGGTTTCATTTTCTTTCTCCCTTTTATTTATATGTGCTGTATATAAATAAAGCAGAGTATCCTTTATGCTCATTAAATTATAGCACAGATTTTTCTTAAATGGAAAAATACTGTGTGAATGAAAGATGGGACAGATACAAAGAAAATGCTCTTTTTTACATTATTCATTAAGTAGGCCTTCTTGGTTTTAAGCATGAGTAATATAAACCATCATTACTTGGTTTACCATTGTGGGCACTCCTAACTTGCCTCAACTATAATAGAGGGGGACATGTACATAAATAGGAATATGTTTAAATCAATCAATTCTTGGCATCTTTGCATAGCTGCCCAAGAGAGTAACAAATTAGGTCCCTTAACATAAGATAAATTAAGAAGAAGCCCTCGAAGAATCAGCCTATGAATCACTATATGAGCAAAAGTGATTATTTTAGAACTGCCTGAATAGAAAAAAAGCAATTACAAACTAAAACAAAGAAAACATCCATATCTCAAAATAGGAAAAAGGTCAGTTTGGTAAGCCTCCAAGCATTACCATACCTGGCTCAGAGAAAGTGTCACTAATATCATCATCTTTGTCATCTTCATAATCCTCTTCCTCCTCTTCCTCCTCTTCATTTTCAGAAAGTTCGTGCTCACTACCAAATCCTTCATCATGGTCCTCATCATCAACATCCTCCTCGTCTTCCTCATCATCTTCAGGACTGCATTTGGTTGGCTGTTCACCCAAGTTGTCAGAGACAAAAAGGGAGTAATTGTGCTCTTCTTTTTTCTGGGATGAATCTGAGACCAATGTGCTGGCAGAAAGGCTGCTACTCTCTCCTGCTGCAATGGACCCAGGACCCTCCTGGGACAGGGGACTGAGCAATAGTTCCTGGGTTTCTTTAAAAGGCAAAGCTGGAGTGGCATGACCCTGAAGAGGCTCCATTCCTTTTTTCTCGGGTCTCTTTGCTACTGCACCACAGTAGCAGGTATTCTCCTTTGCTGCATCTGCGTGAATCTGGCTCAACAAGGGCCGGCTCTGCTGCACTGGGTTGATCTTTACCTTTGCCTTTTTTACATAGTCTTTACATTCAACATGAAAGTTCACCTTGTCATTATGATACATGTTGGTCTTCACCATGATCTGTGTGCTTGAAGTGGGTTTACTTGCTTTTTGGACACAGTCTGACAAAGGGACCTCGGCCTGAAGAGTTTTAGAAGAACACACAGGGGCAGCTGCTCTGCTTGAGATCTTTTTACTAGGGAATGAAGAAGGCAAGGGATTTTGTTTGACACTGAAAAGTGAATCAGGGTAATAAAGGGAATCGGAAACAGACTGAGAGTCCTCACTATTAAGCTGGGCCAAAGTTGGAGTTTTACTTATGACCTCTTCATCTTGGTAAGGGCTAGAAAAGTCATCAAGACCCAAGTAATCCACTTCTTTTGTTCCCCAGATGTCACAGCTGGTTAGTTTGGTGTACTTTGTTAAGTCTTCACAGTATGTATCCCACTGTTCCCAGTTTGAGGTTAAAGCACCCTCATTATCCAGGACATCTGTGAAAGACTCCAGATTTTCAATGTCTTTGCAGTCCTCCAAAGAAAGGAAGTTGTCTCTAGGATTCTGCTGATAGTTCATCTCTCTATCCTGAGAAAAGTTTAAAAAAAATCACACACCATATTTTAGGAAAGAAATATTCACCTCCATCCTCACATCCATGTACCAAATTGATAAATCAGTACTTGACCTCTGGTCTGTTTTATTTTAAGATAAAGGCTATTTACATGTCACTTTACCAGTCCATGTAATATCATTTCCCTAGGCAAGGAAAAAAAAGGGAAAATATGCCCCTTTAGAGGCTTAGGTATGGTCTAAATATCAAGGGCTCTTGAACTTTACTATAAACACTCTTCCTGAAAAAGGTTTACATTTCCTGATATTTGACTTACAAGGATTTGGGGATCTCCTCTGAAACAAGCTTCAATTACAAAGCAAATAATGAAGACCTTACCTTCGTTACAGAAGAATTTGTCTTCTTAAGCGAGAACTGAAATATAGAGGCAAAGTGCAAACCAAAGAAGAGCTGAAATTCCACCACAGAAGGATAAGATCTTTGGTAAGACCTTGTTAACAATGCTTGGGCATGGGGACTACAATACTCCTCACGAGTGTGATACTCCTCATGAATAGAGATAGGATTTTAAAAATATGTTAGTGAGACTATGCAGCCACTAAAAAGAATGCAGTTAAAGTCTAATGTACTAGCATGAGAGGCTGCTCACCAGATGTCTGTACATTAAAAGGATTAAGTTACAGAATACTGTATCTATGAATGTGTCATCCAATTTAAAATACTCATGTATTTATATATGAACAGAAAAACTGCTAGGAATACTTATCTTTGGGGAAAAGGGCTAGAAGGTGGAGGTTCAGGAAGGAAACGAGGACATTTTCAGTTTGTTTTGACTTTTCCATTTGTTTGGGGCCTTTCTTGTTTTGCTTTTGCTTATGGGTGTGTGTCTCTGTGTTCTAAGAGCTTTAAGGAAGTAGAGTTTGCAGACCGCAAAATTTACCTGTATTAAGTGTACAATTCAATGATTTTTTTAGTAAATTAACAGATTTGTGTATTTAGTTTTGCATTCATGTTGCTTAAGCTGTATATAATTAAATTCTTCTTAGGAATCTTATTTACCTCAAGAATAAGTGATAAGTATACTACTTGGAATTGCTATTTTTACCTCATATTCTCTGTGTCATATGCTTTGCTTAATGTTATCATTCTTAAATATCCCAGCTGAAGAGTCCTTTAGCAGTTAGGCATAACAAAAAAGATAGCTTCCCATCCTCATCATCAAAAACTGGACTTGAATATATTTAGATAAACTCTCCTCTTATTATTTTCTTTTATGTGTGTGTGCATGTATTTATATAAAAATAACAATTATTTTTATAGTCATAGGCATATTTTAAAATTCCAGTATAATTAACATATAGTGTTCTATTAGTTTTAAGTGTGCAATATAGTGATCCAACAATTCTACACATTACTCGGTACTCTTAATCCCCTTCACCTGTTTCACCCATCCCCTCATCTACCTCCGCTGCTCTTACTATTTTCAATGGGTTCATACAGCCTTCTAAAATTACTAGACTGACAGTCACAAGAATCAAAATTGACATCCTTTTTTCTGTTCAGGCATTCATAAATAAAAAAAACTATACCACAACATTTTTACCCCAAATCAATTAAAGCAGAATCCAAGAAAATGTTACTTACCAGTTCATACATGAAATCTGGATCTGAACTGTTTGCTAAGAGATCTGTGCTCATCAGAGTCTGTTCTGAAAAGGTGTGGCTTCGAAAGGCATCCCCAAAAGGCGGATCCATTCCGCTTACGCTAGGCTACAACAGAGTGATTTTGACTTTAGAAAGTTAAAGACTACTACAAGACCACTCCAAGACCAATTGATTACACGCAACTCCCACACCTACTAACTTATTAGTTTCACAACAATTCTGTATATTTTCTACTCTTTAGCACATTTGAGAGATTAAACTAGCATTAAAATGTGAACTTAAATTAGGAAAATAATGAAGATGCATTAAAAATAGAAAAAGAAATAGTGGCAACTGTTAAATAATACCTAACTTCCAAAAATTAAAGCTTATTTAGCCACTAGAATCAGCATTCACTACCCTAATGAGTACTTTTATTCGGCTATAGAACATTTCTTCAAATGCACCTCTAACAACATTCCCTCCTCTTCTCTCATTCTGTAGTCCTAAGTGAGTCCAGTGTCTTATTTCCCCAAACAATCTGGAAGACAATCTGGGCACCTTTAGTGCAACCAATGCCTCCAGGAATGTGGTGATGAAGACAGATCAGTCAAATATCCAAAAATCTTACTGGTCAGACCAGAAACTTGGACATGAGCTCAGTAGTCTTAATCCTGATCCCAGAAAAGGGTACAATTCATTCTGTAATAAATAAGGGAAAAGAGACTTGGCACCCAGAGTTGACGCTCCTCCTTTTCTCTCCATCCCACTTTTCCATTTCAACATCTATATAAATCACTCCAGAGGGAAGTCAGAGCCTACACTCCTAAAGCAGCCCAAATAAGTGAAAGGCCTTCCTCTGAAATCTAAACTGGATGAAGGAAGAGGATGTGAAAGAATAAAAATTCCCTCTTTGCCTTTTTGTTCTTAGTCTGCAAGTTTTTGCTGAAACTTTAAAAAAATTCTATTAGTCTATTTGCTTACATTTCTCTATTCATATACCTTCTACCTACCACAAAGTGGCCTTCTTACATGCTCTCCTCTCATGTTTTTCTTTACTGGTACTTCCCAATCCAGTCTTTTCTTTCTCTAATTTTCCCCAACCCTACCAGGCTGCAAGCTCAAAATAACTGTTATAGCTCTAACTTCAAGTATTCCACAAGTAACAAATTAAACTCTGAATGGGAAAAAACTCCAAATCAGTACGTGCAGTCCACTTGGCCCAGAGATTGGGGTGGAGCTCGGCCACCGTTCTTCTTAATATCAGCTCGTTTTCTTTGCCTCTGAGCCACTGGAGAATCCCACAAGTCGTTTATTTTCTGTGCTCAAGGCATAATTCTACTTGGCCCTACCTGAAGCCACTTAAGAGTCCCTGCCCTCCTTCTTATTTCTAGGTTTCTCCTCAGCACTGAACCCAAAGAGAGAAAGGGGTAAGAGCTAACCACTGGAGGAGGACAGGAAGAAGTCTGGATGTGCAGTGGGGACACACAGGGCTTCTTTTATTATTTCAGAGATTGCCTCAAACCAGGACTGATCAATTCAAAGTAGTCACCATAATATAAATAGATTTGATCATTCTCAATAATCTTTTTTGAGTATATGTGTATGTATGAAAGAGAGAAATGTTGAAATCTCTCACCATTTCCTCTTAACTACTTTTGAATTCAAAAGGCATAAATGGAAAGGAATAACTGGGAAACAAGAAGTAGACAAGGAGGGCGCCTGGGTGGCTCAGATGGTTAAGCGTCTGCCTTGGGCTCAGGTCATGATCCCAGGACCCTGGGATCGAGTCCCACATCGGGCTCCCGGCTCAGCGGGGAGCCTGCTTCTCCCTCTGACCCTCTCCCCTCTCATGCTGTTTCTCGCTCGCTCGCTCTCTAAAAAATAAATAAAATCTTTAAAAAAAAAGAAGAAGAAGTAGACAAGGAGATGGACGTGGGCTTTCTGTGGCAGATTAATTTTCAGGGGAGTTGGGTGAGCCCACCTACAGCCAGCAGATCTGTCCCCCTTCTAACCAACTTTTCATTCACCATGTTTCCCGTGTCAAGCTCATTAAATTTCAAAGCTGTAGCAAAGGAGGAAATAGAAAATGTCTTAAAATGGGAGTTTGTCAAGTTGTGTTAAGATTCAGAGAACTTACAGAACCAAGAATACTGGCTTTCTGCAGTGGGAAAATATAAAACTTTGCACCTACTCTGTATGATTTACCTGAGGCATTTCCAAGCCCAGATCCTGTGAGTCCGATCCCAAACTTTTTTTTTTCCTCGTTTGTAAATTCTTTTCCAGCTTTACTTTTAATTTCACGATCAAAGACGATTTTCACAATAAATGGCAGGTTTTCCCAGAATGTCTTCAATTCAAATGCTTGGATCACTGCTTTTTATTTATTTTTTAATAGTTCTGTGTGAATCTGTCAAACAACAACACAAAGTAACTTCACTGAGCACCATTAAAAACAAGTTGACCTTTCAAAAATGACATTAACAAAGAACACTTTAAAGGAGTCTTATAGTTGCAATCTCAAGAATTTGGTCATTTCTTAGTACTGACTATCCTGAAATTCACCATTCCTCTCTTTGTTTCTAAAAAAGGATAGGTCAATAACCAATTGGCAACATTAAAAAAAAGACAACAACAACGCCCTGACAAAATTAACTGAGGCCTATCTTTTCCTGAAATACATCTGAAAGATCTACTGTATCTAATGTTAAAGTAAAGCTCCCATTCACTTTATGTTCTGTATGAGAAAATATGTCACAACATTTAATTCCATCTATTGTATAATCATTACTGTAAAATTAATCTACATTTTATATCTCTTATAAATCTACAAGAAGAGTAAAGAATACATAAAAGTCAACAATGGAGGTTGCCTGGGTGGCTCAGTCAGTTAAGCGTCTGCCTTTGGCTCAGGTCATGATCCCAGAGTCCTGGGATCAAGTCCCCATAGGGCTCCTTGCTCAGTGGGGAGCCTGCTTCTCCCTCTGCCTGCTGCTCCCCCAGCTTGTGCTCTCTCCAACAAATAAATAAGATCTTAAAAAAAAAAAAAATTATTCCAGTAAGTTTTTAACATGTTTATGCTGGGGGGAAATAGGAAAATACCCTGCAGAGGGGTTGCAAGGGTTAAATAATGATTGCAAATCACCTGGCAGAGAGTCTTAACTGTGGTAGAGCCTTAAATTTAAATGTTAATTCCCTTTTCCCTCCTCTGTGAAGGCCTCAATTAAGGGGGTCTAAACAGCTATACCCACTTCATCATCTTTTCCTACATCAGTGGTCCTCAAAGTGTGATCCCAAGACCATAAGCATCAGCATCAACTTGGATTGTGTTACAACTGCAAAATTTTGGGCTCCAGCCCAGACCAACTAAAGCAAAAACTCTAGGAGTGTTTCTCCCAGTTATATGTTTTAACAAGCGCTCTAGGTGATTCTGACTCTCCCTAAAATTTGAGAACCACTGTCCTGCACTCAACACCTTGCTGTCATTCAGTCTAGTTGCAATATCCTTTCTTAGATTGAACCAATTTAAGCTGAGCTGCTCCATACTTAACACATCTGGACTAGAGGGTTAGAGTGGTACATTACATCAATTTCAAAGGCCTCTGCAGAACAAGTAAGAGACTGTCAACCAGAGATTCAATAGCTGTTCCACTTAATTAGATTAGTAAAAATTGACAACCATTTGTATTTCCTGGATCTTTGCTGGGCTCTCCCCTCTGGTGGGCTGTCATTCCTACCTTGCCGTTTCTAGCCTAGGAAACACCATTAAGTGCCGAGCCTGGGCCTATGAACAGAATTAACTATGCATTGCAATCCCATGCTATAGTCTAGGCTCCTGACAAAAGGTCAGTTCTGGTCCAGTTCCTCCTTATGTGGCCTCATGCCTTGATCCTACTGCTGATATATAATCTCAGTCCTAATTCTTCCCTTGATTCCTGTGAGAAACAAGGTCAGTTGCCCTTTTTTTTCTTTCTTTCTTTTCTTTCTCTTTCCCTTCCTTCCTTCCTTCTTGGGGTGGGGAGGGGCAGAGGGAGAAGGAGAAGGAGAGAGAGAATCTTAGCGATGCGGGGCTCGATCTCACAACCCTGAGATCATGACCTGAGCTGAAATCCAGAGTCGGTTGCTTAACTGACTGAGCCATCTGGGCACCCTCATCAGCTGCCTTTTCTGGACCTGTTACTTCCAACTCCAAAAAGGTGTATGATTCAAGTGATGCATTCAATGAAGTGGGTCAGTATAATCCTGGTCTATAACCTGGATCTGGGAGAAAAGTGTGATATTCTCTAAAATCTTAAGTTTACCGTTACTAAGCAACAGGGCTGAAGACTCGAGAAAAGATTAAGTTCTATTAAACAAATACTTATTGCCATCAGCTAAAGACACCATCTACCGACAGCTTGGTTTATCAGGGAAAACCGTGGACCAAAAAGGGCTAAGTTCTAGTTGCAGCTCTCATTTGCAAACTATATAACACTGGGTAGGTCAATCTTTCTAAGCCTCTTTCTCATTTCTAGAAAGAAAACAATACTACTAATACTACTAGTTTCCTAGCCACCGAATCTTCTAAGCCATAAAACCATAAAATACAAATGCAAACAGAGGTAATCTCACTTTTTGAAGTTCATGTTACACCACTTCGCTTTTACAAAGACCTACACTGGTACCTGTTTTTGCTAACTGAAGGAAATCCAAAGAGGATTTGTGTTTTTATGAAAATAGGTGAAAATAGTGTTAAGCGTTTGTTGTCCATTGGGCCCTTACAGAAACAAACACAACTCAAGCACAGCAGCAGGTACCCCACCCAGCTCCTTCCCCAGGAACCACTCAGCATCTCAGTACCAAGTTGCCACAGTTCTGAACTGCATCTGTGAACATCTGTGCTTTATCTCGATTTATTTTGTGCATGCATTAGCAAGATGTATCCTAAGGTATCAGAAAATCCTATAAGAGGTTATTTTATGGCCTGGGAATGCTCAAAAATTTTCCACATAATTAATGGTAAGTGCTTCTCCACTTTACGCCATTTCAGCTTACGAAAGGTTTCATAGGAGTACTTTTACATAGCAGGAGAAACTTTTTTTTTTAATTTTATTTAAACACTTGACATCAAAACTAGGTTGTCAATGCAGTTAGCAAAAAGAGCACTTGTTTGGAGAACTTGACAGGAGACCTGGAATCCAGTTTTGATCCCATAATTAAAACTAAGCAGTCTTATGAATCTGAGAAGTTATTTAAATTTATGCCTTAGCACCCCACTGAGGAATGACAATTATTCTCCTTTAACTATAACAGGGATGTTATGAGAATTTAATGAGATATTAAATTAGGATATACTAATAAAATAAATCTGAAAGGTGATTATTATCAACAGGTATATTTTGCCAATGCTTTCCTTTGTTCCACAGCTAGTCCATCTCAGAAACTTAACATCTGTGACAGCTACCGGCAGCAAGGCTGAATGTTTTAAAGACACCATTTCCCAAAGAGAGGGTACCCATCATGTTAAGAGTTGAGCACATCCTCCTGGGATAGTTAAAGGTCCTTAATTGCTTTTCCCAGTCTTTCAGTAGCAGCAAACAGGAAGGGTGAAGGGCCAATTTTACCCCAAGCAGTAGAAGGTCTTTTCATTCTCTGAAACTAATGACCCAAGGTCACAACCAATTATCTTTATCCCCACAGTTTTGCACCCATTTTCCAAAATTCTTGGTACCATTCCAAACATTTATTGTGAAACGACCATGAACAACAAAATTCACCACCCAAAAGTGTAAAGAAAAAATAATAAAGGTTCTACAGTAATTACTATTGCACAGAATCTTCCATAATGATACACTGCTCCCAAATCATCTCCTATACCAGGGAGCCATATACAAAGGGTATATTGATGTTTAGATGGCCAAATAACAAGAGGAAGGTGTAACAACTTGCTCTTCAGGATGCCTTCACACTTCTTTGGGCTTAAGAATACCCATATTTTACTCACAGTTTTGATATTAAAGTTATGTACATTAAAAGCAATGGTCTAATTTCCCAATGTGTAACCTAAGAAATATTTGTTCCAAGGAATGTTAAATGGTTACTCAATAAAAGGGTTATGAGGTTTGGAAAACACCACATTAAATAAAACTGATACATTGATTCTATGTAGGGCTTCTTGCAAACTTTAAGGTGCTAGGTACTAATGTGCATTGTAAATCACCAATAGGTAACTAGAGCAGATACCATTTCCCAAACTTACTTGATCCTAAAGTCCTCTACCCTGCCCTCAAGCAGACCAAGACTAGTGTTATTAAAAACGACGACAAAAAACCCACAACACCCTAAAGGAAAGGCTAAATCAACTTCCTAGTTAGGAATTCCTTTTTTCCCCCCCAAAGATTCTTATTTACTTGAGAGAGAGCACACACAGAAGGAGAGGGAGAGGGAGAAGCAGACTCCCCGCTGAGCAGAGAGCCTGACACGGGACCCTATCCCAGGACAACTGAGCCACCCAGGCACCCCAAGAATTCCTTTTTTTCGCAGCTCTGGCTCATCAGTTCTCAATACAGTTTTGTGGGTTTTTCAAGGGAAAGAAGACTGTTGTCCATCAGAAATATTTGCCAACAGATTTTCTGTACCTGGGCTCATTCAAAACTATTCAACAACAGCTCCTAGGCACAGGAAAATACTCTATTAACAGAAAACTAGCTCTCTGAAGCAATGTGTGGGTTCAGGGCAGGCTGCCCCAATATGCCGCCCTCACATACTATTTTTAATTGAAGTTACTCAAGAAAGAGCTAGTGCAAGAAAGACACTCCGAACTTCCTCTGTCCTCCTGAAAGCAAAAAATAAATTTCCCCATGTGAGAGGTACCCTCCCTGCACCTGGGAGATAGAAAGCATCCTTACTGCCAGAGATAGGCAATTCAGGGCCAAGAAGGCTATATAAATAAACCTTATTTCTTCATTAATTTGCTACCCTAAGCCCAAACATCTTTGTCAACTCTTAACAGATTTATTGTTTCTTTGTCTAAAAGGTATAAAAGTTGCCTGCTTTGGTCACTTCTTTGAATCTCGTATTTTGATGAGGTCCCATACATATAAAATTAAAATTTGTTTTTCTTCTGTTCATCTGTCTTGTGTCAATTTATTTATATCAGACCAGCCAAAGAACCTAGAACCTAGAAGGGAAGAGAGGAAAAGCTTTCCCCTCCTACAAATGATATGGAGTAAATGACTGATTTATGAGCAGTAATGGTATCACTTGAAGATGGCCACGGCTCAATATCTTTCATAGCTTTTTTTTTTTTTTAACCAGGTCCTACCCTGGTTTTTTGGTTCTCTACTTGAAAATATGTTGAGGCTTACTATGTACATTAAGCAAGGCAAAAGGTGAAGTAAGGTAAATCACCAATAGGTAAGGCCAAAGGACTTTTACCAAAAGCTCATCCCTGGGACTGCTTAAACCACTAATCCAAACTTTGAAAGCCAAACCCAAGAGCTGACTGGAGTGCCAGGCAGCCTACACACATCCAAGAGCCCCTAAATTTTGCCTCTTCTGAACCTGAGGGTTTCAGCTGATTCCTGAGAGTCCATATATTTTTCAAAGGTTGAAAAATATAAACCAATATAAATGAAAATGTCTTATGAAAAAGCAGATACTATATATATGATGGCCCAAATCCCTACACCTCCCCTTTTATATGCCACTGGCTTAGGGCACTGTTCCCTTTTAGTTGACTCAAGGGAACTGGCTCCTCACAATAGTAAGTAGCACTTTTGAGTCATACAACATTCATCAGAGTAGATGTTAAAAAGTTTTTTGACACACCCATTAGGATGGTTATTATCCAAAAAATGGAAAATAACAAGTTGAGGATATTGAGGAGGATATGGAAAAACTGGAACCCTTGTGCAATGCTGGTAGGAATGCAAAGTGGTGCAGCTGGGAATCTTTAGCAGTTCCACACAAAGTCAAACATGGAATTACCATATGATCCAGCAATTCCACATCTGGATATATACCCAAAAGAACTGAAAGCAGGGACTCAAACAGATACATACACACCCATATACACAGCTTACGTTATTCACAATAGTCAAAAGGCGGAAACAACCCTAGTGGCCATCAACAGATGAATGGATAAACAAAATATAGTAATTCATACAATGGAACATTATTCAGCCATAAAAAGGAATGAAATTCTGATCATGGATGAACCTTAAAAACATTACGCTGAGTGAAATAAACCAGATACGAAAGGACAAATATTACAATAATCCCACTTATATGAGGTACAAGAACAGGCAAACTCATGGAACAGAAAGTAGAATAGAGGTTACCAGACGCCGGGAGAGTTACTGTTTAGTGGGCAGAGTTTCTGTCTAGGATGAGGAAAATGTTCTAGAAATAGTTACACAAGATTGTCAATGTACTTAATGCCACTGAACTGTACATTTAAAAATGGTCTAAATGGAAAAATTTTACAATGAAAAGTATTTTTAAAAATTTTTGAGGTAAGAAACTCCAACACATTTATACCGTTATATAATTCATATACTATGGTTTATTTTGTTCTTTCCTAATCTTTGCTGGTTCATGCTCCTCCTTTCTTTCATGTGTGCAGAGTTCCTGGGTTCTCTCTCTATTGTCTTTAAACTGTACCAGATCCACAGTTCTAAGATGTGGTAACTGTCCTGACCCTCTAACTTAAATAAGTTATTTCCCCTGAGGCTTAATCCCCAAGTAAAGATGAAAAAAAGGGAAGAGAGGGGAGGGAAGGGATGAAGGACCACTGACTTGGTAATTTAGGTTTATACATCATGTATATATAGCCCATGAGGTTCCCATTTGGCAAGAAAGACAGTTATGAGTTTGCCCAAGCTCCTTAGCAGACCAGGACCCGTCAGCCACATTCCATCCATCCTGCCAGACTTCGTATGTCCCACTCAACAATTCCTTTCCTTCTGAAAACTGTGCAGCAAAATAGTAAGCAAAATAGTTCTACTGTACAAAATAGTTCTTCAGATGTTTACTGAATCAAGCCACTACCTGTTTCATGGCACAGCAGAAATCAGAGACCCGCAAATTCCCAAACCACTGAGGAAGCATATGCTGCTCACACAAGGAACACACTGGGTGAATGGTGGAAGCCACATTCTCCCTTAAGTATGTGATATAAATCCTGTGAACACAACTTCAGGTGAATTGCTATTCTCTACCCTTCAACAGCAGTTCTCTGGACTCCAAAATATAGAAGACAAGTAAGTACACTTCAAACTAGATGATTATAGTTTATGTCTGGAATTATTAGCAAAAGACCCCCATTATTTATTTTCCAAACCCTGTGGCTGCTGGTCTTGAAGAAAAGAGGAGGCTAACGAGAAAGAAGACTTATCTTTTCCCTCAGATTGGGTGAGAAAAGATCATTTTCCTAGCCAAACAGTACTCATCATGACCCTATAAGCAGATACGATCCTTTTACTATACCACTTTGTGGACTCTTTATCCCTGGGTCAATACAATAGTCCCTTTTTATCCTCACACTCAGAGAGTTTTAAAAATATGGGGGTTGAGTTAGGTTTGCCACATTTAATTAAACAAAATAATTTCATTTTACTAAGAATCCTGAGGAGCTAAGAAAAGATACTGAATCTCAAATATCTCTCTCCTTAGAATGCAATCTTGGAGGAAGACACAAGACCTCTGAGAATTTTATTCCATTCCTTTCCAAAGATTTCTGCCAAATTTTAATCTTTCGCCTACAGAGAAACATATAGGAGGCTTAGTTAAAACCCTTTGGGAACGGGGGCGCCTAGGTGGCTCAGTCGGTTAAGCGTCTGCCTTCGGCTTAGGTCATGATCCCAGGGTCCTGGGATCGAGTCCCGCATCGGGCTCCCTGCTCAGCGGAGAGCCTGCTTTTCCCTCTCCCTCTGTCTGCCTCTCTGCCTACTTGTACTCTCTATCTCTCTGTCAAATAAATAAATAAAATCTTTAAAAAAAACCCAAAAAACCCTTTGGGAATGAAAAAGACCATTAAAATAGGAGTCTGGATCAATGTGAGCTGAACAGGAAGAACTACTTTTTATTTCTGAAAACTATCAATTATAAGATATTAAGGGCTTTCTGCAGCATTGATACATGTCAATTAAGTTGTTCAGAGCACAAGAGTAAGAGCATGGGACAGGTTTAGACAGAACCAAAGAATGTATTTCTAACCCCAGTCACATCTGGTTACCACTGGCAACAAAATATTCACAGTTTATATTTGTATCACTGTTTATAGATTACAAGCACATTGCTATGCCCTGTCATTTGATAAAACAACTTGGTGAAGTAGTTAGGGTACATATTAGCATAACTGCCATCCCCTACCCTCTGTCCAACCATTTTTACATTAATAAAAAAGTTCAATAAAGATAAGAGATTTATCTGCGATCATTCAGTAAATGCCTCTGTGCAAACCCATCATTATAGAGACCATCCCTACTTGCAGTGCCTCTTCTCCAGAGGACTCCCAAATCTGTATCTTCAGTCTAAACGCATGAATGCATGAGCCTTACCATCTGAGAACCAGGTATTTCCATGTTCACTCACATCCCATGACCTGAGACACAACATGCCACCTCCCTCTTCAAACATTTCCATTCTGTCAGTAGTACCGTCATTCTCAGACATCCAGGCATGGAACACTCATCTCAATACGGACTCTTTTCTTTCTCCTCCCTGATTCTTTGTTAAATCATGCCAGTTCTCTTTAGCAAAGATATACTGACAACTTATCTTGTACCTAGCACACATGCATCTGTTCGTCTTTGCCCCTCCCACTTTCTCAATCCTTTAGTTGGGCCTCATCATTTTAGATTTACCATTCCAATAGCTGCCTTACAGATCTTCCTGTCGCCAGCCGCCGCCCCCACCAAGTTCTTATGTTCTATTTTCTCCCTAAACCACCACTTGGTATTAGCACTATGACCATAAGTTTTCAGCAACTCCCACAGATTTCTTGGATAATGCTCAAAATATTCAGACACAATGAAACTATCTTTCCAATCGCATCTTCCACTACTGTTCTATAACACTAATATCAGCTTGATCTTACAATTTCACCAAATCCTTGAGGTACTTATAATCACACTTCACTGCACTCAGAATTTCCAACAGTGAGGCTCTGGCCTTTCATGCCTTTGCTCACACTGGTTTTTCTTTTCCTCCTCCCTAATTCCTTGTCTCTACTGCCAGACTGTAAAGTCTTTTGGGAACAACCATTATCTCTCATCTCTGTTTCGCTACAGTGTCAAAAGCAATGCCTTGCCCAGCACAGGCATCCACACAAGAGTTGACTGACAAGGAATGGGAAATCCCCTAAGACCACAGGTCCTTCTGGATCAGGAGTCAGAGCTGCAACTTTCTTCATATACAAAGAGGACCCTGCAAAGAAGTCAGTCATTTAGAATACCCTTGGATAATAAGTTTGAACAGTGTGGGTCCACTTGTATGTGGATTTTTTTCATAAGTACGGTATTAGTACTGTACATGTATGTTCTCTTATGATTTTCTTAATATTTTCTCCAGCTTACTTTATTGTAAGAGTACAATATATAATATACATAACGTACAAATATGTGTTAATCAACTGTTTATGTTCTCAATAACCCTTCTGGTGAACAGCAGGCTATTAGTAGTTAAGTTTGGGGAGAGTCAAAAGTTATACACAAGTTTCAACTGTATGAGGGGAGAGAGGGTCAGTGCCCCCTAACCCCCCATGTTGTTCAAAGGTCAACTGTATATTTATCGAGCATCTTTTATGTGCTCTGAAATTATTTAGTAGTTAGCTTGTTAATTTGAGTCTTGAACCACTACAGTATCATATAATAAAAATATTTAAAATTGTACTCCTGAGGTTTTTTTTTTGTTTTTTTTTTTAAGATTTTTATTTATTTATTTATTTGAGAGAGAGAGAGAGCACATGAGAGGGGGGAGGGTCAGAGGGAGAAGCAGACTCCCCGCCGAGCAGGGAGCCCGATGCGGGACTCGATCCCGGGACTCCAGGATCATGACCTGAGCCGAAGGCAGTCGCTCAACCGAGCCACCCAGGCGCCCCTCCTGAGTGTTTTTTTTACACTTCCAGGAAAAGTATTATTTGAATTTCAGTAAATTCTGAAGACTAGAGAGAATTCTTGTCTAGTGAGGAGAGGGCAGAAGAGGGAGTAGGATTAAAATGTATTGAAGCCAACTGAATCCAGGCACTGGACTGATACAGGTTACACTGTTCTTTCTCTCCCCACCCCCATTTTAATTAAAACAAAATATTTTATGCAGATTAAACACTGAAATTTAAAGAATCATTTAGTTTCTGAAAAATGTAAAAAGGGAACAGCAGGCTTAAAGGCAGCAGCATAGAAACAGACAGTGGTGCAGGCAAACACATTTGAGCCATACTGCAAGATTCCAGGGGAATAGCTGTCCCCAGACACTCTGTGTATCCTAACAACTTCAGCACTCCTATTATCAGAGATGTAGGTTCTTCCTCAAACTTTGTCTCCTCCCTCCTTTCCCAGATTTGACACTCTTCCAAAAGTAGCAAGAATATATACAATTTTGAAATCCTCCTCAAATTCCTTCCTATTGTGTGAAATGGGCTATACCACTGACACAGGGCTATAGAACAGCTGGTACAGGGGTTTTGGGCATTAGGCTACAAAGAGGTTTTGAATACAGTTTTGCAATCATTTATTTCAACACTGAGAAAGGTTGGCTGCCTCTTTGGCTCTAACACTCCTAAAGGCTTGCTCTGTGAGAAGCAATCTCTAGATTCAAGATAAAAAGTTCTGGGGGAGCCTGGGTGGCTCAGTTGGTTGGGCGACTGCCTTCGGCTCAGGTTATGATCCTGGAGTCCTGGGACTGAGTCCCGCATCGGGCTCCCTGCTCAGTGAGGAGCCTGCTTCTCCCTCTGACCCTTACCCCTCTCATGTACTCTCTCTCATTCTCGCTCTCCCAAATGAATAAATAAATCTTTAAAAAAAAAAAAAAGACAAAAGGTTCTGCTTTATAAGTATTTGGAATTTTATTCCAGATTATTACTTGCCTTCTTTTATTTGTAAATACAAGAATTCCCCGTTTTACTTTTCAGGGATTTTGTGACTCACAATATGTGCCCTGACACAAAACAGATAACTCAATAAATTGTGGCTACTTTTTATCCTAAGATTCCTTTTTTGTTATAAGATGTTCCTGGAGGGTTGCAGCTAGTGAAAGTATAAACCTGAACTCAACTCAGAATCCTAGATTGTCTAAATTTCGCATTTCATTATCACAAAAACGCAACGCTTGGAACTAGGGTAGATAAGGGATCTGCAGGCAACACAGGTCATTTAACATCCCTACCCTGGCTTCATGAGGGTCAATGTCAATTATGCTGGTTTAATCAGCAAAAGAATCTTTGGATTCACAAAGTAATTCATAAAGCTTCAAACTAGTCATCTCTGTACACAATAAAGAATTGGCAAGTAGGGGCGCCTGGCTGGTTCAGTCCATGGAGCAGGTGACTCTTGATCTTAGGGTTGTGAGCCCAAGCCCCACATTGGGTGTAGAAATTACTTAAAAATTAAAAAAAAAAAAAAAAAATCTTAAGGGCGCCTGGGTGGCTCAGTCGTTAAGCGTCTGCCTTCGGCTCAGGTCATGATCCTGGGGTCCTGGAATCGAGTCCCACATCAGGCTCCCTGCTCGGCAAGAAGCCTGCTTCTCGCTCTCCCACTCCCCCTGCTTGTGTTCCTGCTCTCGCTATCTCTCTCTCTGTCAAATAAATAAATAAATAAATAAATCTTTTTTAAAAAAAAAAATCTTAAAAAAAAAAGACTTGGCAAGTAAATTACAAGGGGAAAGGGCTTCTTCAGAGAGATGATTGCTCTAATTGTTCAAACCATTACATACAGCTTATCTCTTTTTTATAGTTAGTTATACTGGCTTCACCAGAGATTCTGGGTAACCCAAGGGAATGGACTTACACAAAATTTATCTTTATATCCACAACACCTTATACAGTTTCTAATAAATACAAATACACAGTTTATACTATACTTGTCTCAACAGGATTCAGAATAAACCAAACAAAGGAGATGGACTACCCCAATTGCTGGGAAAACAACTACGAATAGAATCAGCAGCTATCAGAGGAGAAGTACAAAGAGTAACAAGAACTTGATCCCACCCTCCCATCAGACACTCAGAATTCTTATATCCCTCTTAGCAGAGGAAAGAATAAAATTCGTTTATAGTAATTCATTAGTTTAGTTTTTTAACTTGGGAGGTTGGACAACCAGCAAGTTATTATGCTAAGCTATTAGGTAGCAAAGTCCCAACAAGTTCACTCTACCAGGACTATAAACATTTTAAAAGGAAACACAAAGTTAACTGAAGGTTTAAAGTAAAGGCCCCAAACTGGACTGCAGCCACAAATCAATGCCTACATATGGGTTTTGTTCGGCTCACTCACTGGTGTTTTTAAAAAATTAAATTTTAAATGCCAGCATTTAAATTGGAGATTTCATATAAAATTTCTGAGTCTTGTTAACAAATGCCACTGTCTTGGGGAAAAAGAAAATCACTGGGTACATATTCCCAGCAACATCACCTGAATCACTCGAACTGAAATGAATTACCCCTTTAACCTGGCCTATGCTCCCCAGCTTGCTCCAATCCCCACCAGTTCCATTTTACAGATGAGGTGCCTAAGCTGACAGATGAGATGCTGTTAAAAACCACAGCACTAGCAAAAAGCCTGTTTGAGAATACAGTTAGCTTCAGGTCTTTCACTCTTAAGCATTCTGCAACTGGACCTCCAAATAAAAGATAATGATAAGAGAGGTATTTAAAAACACCTGTACATGAATGTTTATAGTAGCTTTACTCACAATGGCCTAAAATCTGGAAACAAACCCAAAATGGATGGATTGTGGTATATCCATACAATAACAAGTACTCAACTGATACTCGAAATGACATGAAATCTCAAAAGCATTATTAACATTAAAAGCGATCAGACTCAAAAGACAACACATTCTATGACTGCGTTTAAATGAAATTCCAGGAAAGACAAAACTACAGTGATAGGAAGTAGATCAGTGATTGGGGCCAGGGGTGAAGCAGGGCCATGAGGGAACTTTTTGCGGTGATGGAAATGTTCCATATCATGACTGTAGAGGTAGTCAGATGACTGCATAGATTTGTCAAAACTAAAAGTTAGGTAAATTTTATTTTACGTAAATTATACCTCAGTAAAGCTGAGGTGTTTAGAAAACACTATAAAACTACAGAGAAGAGAACTACCATCTTTACCTGGGTAAGTTTGGGAAAGCTTCAAGAAAAGGTGAGATTTGAATTGAATCTTGTCATAGAACAGTTTTAAGTAGAAAACACAGCATATAAGTGGTTATATTCTGCACTATAGCCTATGACAAATGGCATCTCTGAATACAAAGGAAAATGCTTCATAAAAGGAAATTCATAGAGATGGATAATTAGTACTTGGAAAGGTGTCAAAGCCAAGCTGATCTCCCAAGATTTCCCAAAAGGGAATCAACTCAGACATTGGTTGCTGTTCAAATGCAAAGAAGCAGATAGTGCGAAAGAATGTTTTTGTTTTGTTTTTAAATAAAGCAAAATGAAGAGGAAAAGTAGAGTCAAGGGACGCCTGGGTGGCTCAGTTGGCTAGGCATCTGCCTTCAGCTCAGGTCGTGATCCCAGGGTCCTGGAATCGAGTCCCGCATGGGGCTCCCTGCTCAGTGGGGAGCCTGCTTCTCCCTCTGCCTCTGCCTGCCGCTTGCCCTGCTTGTGCACGCACTCTGACAAATAAATAAATAAAATCTTAAAAAAAATAAATAAAAAAAGTCAAAAGAAGGGGGGAAAGAAACCCAAAGGGAATAAAGAAAGGGATGGAAGCAAGGAGGTGAGATAAAGGCAAGGGACACATTAGGTCAGAATAAAAGGTATCTTGGTACTGATGGATTACAAGAGAGAAGAGGTGTGTCAGACCTCGATGAAGGACTAAAAGAAAAACCAAAAACTATGGGAAAAGAGACCATCTAATCAAAGTCAAAGCCACAAAGTGAAGGGACCAGAGACCTGACAGCATAGAGCAGGCCCAAGAGAAGTAGAAGTAGAAGAAAAAAAGCCCTTTCCTCCTAAATCTCACTCCAAGTAGTCTCCTCCTCCATCTATCCCCTCTCCGTGGCCCTGTCTTAGGTGAAGCCTTCTCATATCCAAGCCCGCCCCACACATCACATACATCTTTTATTTTCTTTTTTAAGTAGGCTCTATGCCCAATGTGGGGCTCAAACTCATGACCCCGAGATCAAGAGTCACGTGCTCCACCAACTGAGCCAGCCAGGTGCCCCGCATATACCTTTTATACCTCCTTGACTGGACGCAGAATGCTTCCTTCACTGGTCTTCAAAACCCAGTTCAAATGGACCTTTTCTGTGAAGCTTCTCCAACTTTCCTCCAACTTTCTCAGGCAGAGTTAGTAGTCCCTCTTCTGTATTTTCAGAACATGTTGTTCTAAAAATTATCCTACTGTTAAACTGCAAGGTCTTGTTTCCTCTATTAGTCTATGGGCAACTCTAGTAGAGGATTCAATAGTTAGGATGAAAACCCTTACTAACAAGCATTTCACAAAACTGTAAAGTCCTTTACAAGTAAGAAATTTTATACACCTTATAAAACACAAGTAGGAAGCTAAAAGCCTTGCTGTTTAAAGGATTTCTATAGTGAATCTTTTGAACAAGAGTACAGGCACCCTACCGCTAGTTTCTCCCCATACCATCAAGGACCTTTCCTTAAAGTTTTATTTTTGTAATGCTTTAAATTTCTGTTGAATGGCAAAAATATAAAACAGAAGGCAAACTGCATCAGGAATAGTGTGTAGCAAAGATGGAAATTCCTCTCTAAAATAAAAATAAAAGCACCTTAAACTCTCAAAGGCAGAACATTATAAACTAAAGAAAATATATGTACAAGAACTGGAGGACACAAAATCAGCAAGCTCATAATGCTTTCATGGGAAACTGTCAATGTCAACAATACCCAAAGATAAATAAGTAAAACATGACTTTGTAACGAAAGATGTAAAAGTAGGTGTGGTGTTAAAAGGACAGAATAGCAGGATGAACAGAGTTGCTGGGAATTAGTGGGAAGATGAGTGATTTAAGAAGTTGTTTGGGGAGGAGAGTTCCAATATAGATTTTGTTAGAAAGGTCATGAACTGGTAAAAAAGCATACAAGGCTTGGCTAGCAATACAGTGGGATGGTAGTGCAGTCACCAAGTACCACTGCAGCTCCCTGCAACAAATTCTCTCCATGTCTAGCCCTCCCCACTGTGGTGAATCAGACTTATTAACAAGAATGACTTTACAGTACTTCCCCAAGATGAGAAACACTGCTATACAGATGAATAATTGTCCCAAACCTCTAAGAAATAAGAGGTTCCACTCACATTTGCCAAACACGCAGAGATCCAAGTGTGCCAACTGCTACTGACAAATCCAAAGGAAAAAGCACAGGTTGTGTATGTGTGTGTGTGTGTCTGTCTGTCTGTCTGGGCATGCTTAGAAGGAATATTCAACAAATCTAACTAATGGAATGTATCTGAAAAAAATTAACGAAAGAAAGGGATTTTTAGACATCATCAAAATAGCTTTTCCATAAACTTTCTCAAAAGGGTCAATTTTTAAATGAAGGCTTTTTGTTTCAGCAGATGGTGATTAATTCCTCCCTTCCAACTAAGCCCAACATCTCTACTAATAGTAGACTGACTTATTGCCTTCCAGATAAGCAGTTTTTAGCAATGCATTCATTTATTTAGGAAGTTCAGAAGCACTAAAAGGTGACAGGCACAGAGTGAGGGACTGGGGATATAAAAATAAAGAGGCAGACTCTGACCTCAAGTTGCTCACCAGGTAGATGACATAAATGGGTAAATACTATACTGTGGTACAAGTGCTAATAAAGATAAACTGAGAGGTCATTAAACTATGAAAAAGAAAACTGAATAGAGATTTGAGAGGTGGTTCTAAGCAGCTGGAAGTATTAGCATATTCAAAGTACAAGAGCTTGAGAATACAATAACAGACACCTTCCCAATATCCCACTATGAGATAGAAAACATCATTAATCTCTCCCACTACAAATTAATAAACTGAATTACCCACAGTCACCCAGCCAAATAGTAGGCTAACTAGAACTAGAAACAAGATTACAGGCCACATGATGCTTTTCCGTTCTAAGAGGTCAATATATTCTCCTTTCTCAACTGTCATTCTTGCACTTAAAACCCAGTTCAAGTCAACCAAACTGGAGAAATAACTGCATAGAAACAAAGAAAAAGCTACCCATGAAAAAAATTAAGTATTTGCCTATGTAATATTTTTAGGGTTTTAGCATCTCCACTTCAGTGGGCACTTAGCACCACTTCACATTTTCCAAGGAATGGGAGGGGTAGCAACCTGTATCTTTTGGGATCTTGTTTGAAAAAGTATCCTACCCTATTTAGGTCATTCTACAAACATCTCAGGCAATGGCACCACCGGTATGGCTTCCAAATTAACTGCACGATACATATAAGAACTCAGAGGGTTAAGTATTTACTCATCTGACTAACATGTCTTCAAACAGCTGCAAACAGTTTTGTTAGGAGTGATACACTAGATGCACTTTCAGACCTCAATAGGACCATACCCTTGACTATATTAAGGTTCTTAGGTGTAATATCTTAAAAAGCCAAAACTTTTCAATCAGAATGTATCTCTAAAATAAATAGGACTTAATATTCCAACATTTGCTTTAAAACATCTTTTCAGGGGCACCTGGATGGCTCAGTGGATTAAGAATCTGACTCTTGATCTCTGCTCAGGTCCTGATGTTAGGGTCATGTGTTCTAGCCCCATGTTGGGCTCCACACTGGATGTGGAGCCTACTTTAAAAAAGTAAAAAAATAAAGCTTCTTTTTTTTTTTTTTCCAGGAAAACATCTATTAGCAAATGAAATAAAAATATAGAGTACAATGCTACCCTGTGCTCTTATTCTAAAAATTCTTCAGGGCAAGATATAATGTACATTCTGCAAGTGCTCAAATTACTACCTGACGTGCATGTTTACATATTCTGCAATATCTTTACATCTAAGTAATTAAAACCCAGTGACTGATGTCTTAGGACAGGGGTTGATAAACAAACTACAACCTTCAACCACAGCCAATTCTTGTAAATAAATTTTATTAGAATACAGCCCCAAACATGTTATCTATGGTTGTTTTCATGCTACAATTTGCAGAGCTGAGACAGAGACTACATGGCCCACAAAGCTAAATATTTACTATTTGACCGTGAACAGAAAAATTCCTGTCAACCTCTATCTTAAAATCATCAGACTAATGACCTGACAAATTATGTCTAGCCTAAGAGTTTATCTACCCTGGAAGATGAACTACTGAATACAATGAAAGAGAATTTTTCTCCCAAACATCCAAGCCAAAACCCACAGGGAAACAAACCTCTGCTGATTAATTCCAAGTCATATAATTGTCAATCCTGACTACAAACTATACTTTAAAAGCAACTGGTGGATTTAGTTTAACTCTTTTTGAAAACTGTGCTACATTAATAAACATACAAACTCATTGTACTTTCACGGTCACTTGTATTGTTAACCACCACCATGGAACTCTACAAGTTATTCTTTCAGTCCTTAAACTGGCATCCAAGAATCCACACAGAGTGAACTAGTAAACCAACTACCATATAGTCTAAGACTATATCATGACAGAGAATGGAATGGTAAGTGGAACATCCAAAATCTCTCCTTCTGGATGTATTTAGCCTCTTCTATGCTTACTAGTCTAAAAATTCCAAAGCTGGTATATAAGTCATATAAAAGAATTACACCCAAGTAAGTCTTGGATCTATTTGCCATTCTCATTTTATTTTTTAAAGTAAGCCCTAGGTCCAGTGAGGTGCTTGAACTCACCACCAGAGATCAAGAGTTGTATACTCTACCAACTGAGCTAGCCAGGCGCCTCTCTTTGCCATTCTTAAGAAAAATCAATAAATAATAAACTAATACTTTTATTTGCTGTAAAAGTTATATTTAAGAACTGGTCTATAAAAAATCAGGAATTATATTTATACATATCATTCTTAACAGAACTGAGTCAAGTACGTCAAAACAATACAGAAATCGACAAATCATTTATTTACCGATTATTATTTTTCTCCGGTTAACAAAATAGATAATGCAAATTCCTAACTAAATACAGTCAACTCCTGAATGGCCTCTGCATGATACCCTAAATGCTTAACCAAAGTGCATCAACAAACAGCCTGGTACCCTTGACAATACCAGTGCAGTCACAGTTTGCAAGGTGATGATAACATAAAGCTAAATCAAGCATTTAATAAGGCTGACAGGATGCCAAAATAATCAGAAAACAAAGTAAAATAACTGATTTTCTAATTACTCATACCATTTCCCCTTCATCTTTGGTGTTTTCCCAGCTATTTTGGATGAAAAGAAAATGGGGAAAAAAATATTTAAAAGTACAATCAGTGACAACCAGTTTACCACAGATTACCAAATTTACATAAAAATCTTATTTTCTGCTTTTTAAGAAGAAATGTCAAATTTTGATCCTATTCCTCACCTGCAGAATATTCACAAGACAAAGTCCTAAAGAACCTTCAAATTTATAATTTTCTCAAGGCTCACTTTTCTTATGAACTTGATTCACGTGAGCTACAAATTTATGTAAACAGGAGGAGCAAATTACTACTAGGACTAGGGCTAGAAAGTGCGAGGGCGATCTTTAGAAGGTACCCTGATGAAAAAATGGAAACCCCACCCAGCTCTTAACTTTCTCGGCTTTTTCTAGTCCTGGTTTTCTGTGCAAAATCCAGAAAAGCAGAACT
The DNA here is from genome assembly GCF_011800145.1 of Mirounga leonina. Taxonomy (NCBI): domain Eukaryota; kingdom Metazoa; phylum Chordata; class Mammalia; order Carnivora; family Phocidae; genus Mirounga; species Mirounga leonina. Next base: position 17,014,023 of record NW_023270231.1, on the reverse strand, counting down.
TCCTCCTCACTGCCTCCCTCTATGTGAGGCCTTGTGCCGAAATTCAGACCGCTAGCTATCCAAGTACCTTAAGGTAGTCTTAAGGCTCAAGCCCACTCAGAAACAGCAAAAAAGGTTTGTTTTCTTGGGTTAGAGGAGAGCAATTACAGGGTTTGGCGGCCGTGTTTGTCAGGAAGGGTAGGGCCGAGAAAGAGGGAGAATCCAGAGATTGAGCTCCATCTAGTCCCTGGAACCACCCCCAGGGGCGGCTAGACTGCCCTCGGTACTTCCCTGCCTCCTTTGCTCGGGAGGGGAGAGCGATGGGTCGGGGTCTGGCTCCCCTGAGCTACTTCCTGGTCCGATCGGACTCGCCTTCGGACACCCGAAACGCCCCCGGCCCGGCTCCCTCGCCCTTTGCCCTGTCTCCTCCCCTCTCTGTGACCCACCACCACCGGTCCCCTCCCATCTAACATGGCCGCTCCACCCGGCCCACCCCCGGTACAGCCTAAGCAATTGGGGGGGCCCGCGGCACCGCCTCCCCCACGTCCATTGGCGCAGCAGCCTCCATCCGCCTATCCCATTGGGCGGCACGGCCTGCCACTCCGCGCTGAGGGCTCCGCCTACGAGCCGCTTCAAGCTGCTTTGAGAAGACATATAAACAAATCCCGGAGGGAGGCCCCTCTCGCCCGTCTCTGGGGCGGAGACGGGAAGGGGGAGCGGCTACCCCAGAGACACCCCTGCTTGGATCCCCCCCCCACCCCCAGCCAGCGCTTCCTCGTCTCCAGCCTGCCCGGTTCCAACCTTCGTGGCCCCGGCCCTTCCTCACACGCCCCTCTCTCTCCTCCCCCGCCAGCCTCGCCTCCCCTCCCTTCCCCGGCCCCTCCCACCCGCTAGCTTCTCTGACAGGCCGGTTGCCGGCAGCCACTGCCCCGGGCTCCGAGGCAGCAGTGAAGGGCCGGACGGCCTGGCAGGGCAAACGCCTGGCGTTGCCCACCCCTGGCCTAGCCTGCCGCCCACCCGTGGGTCCCCTCTACAGCCGCCCCGCGCTTTTATATAACCGTCCCGGGCCGGGGGTGGGGGAGGGGAGCCGGAGACCCCGTGACCGGCAGGCGGCAACCTGAGGCCCGCGCGCCCCCAGACTCGGCCCTGGTCCCGGCCGCCCCGCGCCGGCCCGGCTCAGAGCCCCGGCGCTGCTGCCTCGTAGGCCAGCGGCCCTCCTCCGCCCCCCGCCCGGCTAGTCCCCCAGCCCAGGCCCCTGCGGGCTCCAGGCGGAGAGCAGCGGAGCTCACCTGTAGGTGTGAGGGCGGCTCAGGGGCTGGGTCCCGTTCCGCTGCAGGGGCCGCGGCCCCTCTCCATGCTGCCTCGGTTTGTTTTGTTTATGTCCTTCCTGACGGGTTCCCGGAAATCGCGTGACTCGCCCCCCTCACGTGGGCCGCGGCGAGGAGGAGGAGGGAGGCGGGGGCCCGCCGGCCTCCGGCCAATCGGGAGGTGTTCTGCAACCCGGCCAATCAGGAGCTCGTCCCGGCTGGGCACCCCTGTCACATGACGTCGGAGGGGCGGATTGCCGGGAAAAACCAGGAAGAGGGGGCGGAGCGGGGGCTCGGCGCCTGCCACTGCAACGTGGGCGTGGGCCGTCTTTGATACAGAGCCACACTCACGTTTGTAGAGGCGGTTCGTTTACAAAAGCTTTCCCAGCCAGCGTTTTATCTGATCTCACAACTACACGGTGAGGGCCGAAGTGTCCCTATATCCATTTATATTTACGTTTATGGCCATTTGCATTTACATTCTAACTTCAGTGAAACTCGAAGGGGGCTACGGGAACCGAGGGCATTGACTAAAGAGAGGGATTGTGTCAACTTTCTGTTTTACGTATGTCCTCCACATCTGAACCTCTTAATTCGCTGACACTGACCTTGCCTTCAGTCACTCGTTCATTCAACTAGTATTTATTGCCTACGTAAGCCCCAGACATGGGGATCAGTCAGATTGCGTGCACCTTTAAGAGAAATACCTGTACACAACTATACAAACAGAATGCTACTAGAAGCGCCTAGACAAACAAACCGTCATAACACATGTACCCGAGGTTTCCCTGTGTTCCCTAATCCTATTAATAACAACTGCGACCCTTTGCTACGGAACGTGTACTATGTGGTGGGCTCATCATCTTACTTAGTTAATCCTACAGGTACACGCAATGGTAGTGTAGTATACCGATTTTTGCAGACGGGGAAATTAAGGCTCATAGGGATTACTCGCTCAAGGTCAGGCAGCTAGTAAATGAACCAGCAGGGCCCGGAACCCAGGTCTGTTGCCACAGCCTGTGCTCCCAGACTGCTCTTTATACTTAAGGGCACAGAATTTACCTTCTGAGCACAGAACAGAAATATGACTTTAGTAAGCATAGAGAAAGGAGGATTGGAGAACAGAAATTTCTCTTAGGAGTTATTGCCTTAGAAATCGTGGCTCTCCTTTGCACAGACCTAGGGAAGTAGTATAATGTTAATGTCAAAACCATGGACTTTGGAATCAGAAAGACTTCTAAAGATAATAAGCTTCAAGAAGGCAGGGATTAGGGCGCCTGGGTGGCTCAGTTGGTTAAGGGACTGCCTTCGGCTCAGGTCATGATCCTGGAGTCCCGGGATCGAGTCCCGCATCGGGCTCCCTGCTCGGCAGGGAGTCTGCTTCTCCCTCTGACCCTCCCCCCTCTCATGTGCTCTCTCTCTCAAATAAATAAATAAAATCTTTAAAAAAAAAAAAAAAAAGGCAGGGATTAGCCCTGCTGTTGCTCCTCTACCTTTCATGCCTGCCACATAGGCAGTCATTAAATACTGGTTGAATAACAGCCTGGATTTGAATCTTTGCTCTACCACGTGTTAACCAGCACAAATTCCTTAACTTCTGTGAGGCTCCTCTGTAAGTACCTCATGGGGTTGATGTAAGAATTGAGTGGAAAAATTCATATAAAGCACTTACCACAGCATGTCACATATAGTGAGCATTTAATGAATGACAGTATTATTAGATTGTTTCAAAGACATCATTTAGAAGATGTACTGTAAGCTAAATAGCAAGTAAGGATAATTCTAGACTTTAGCAGTTTAACAGCCACTAAAATAATACTTTTGTAAACAGTATTAATAGGTGGGTATACGTAGATACCTAAGGGGAAAGTAAAGTAAATCTCACCTCTGCATCCTTCAAAATGCCTTAGGGTCTCAGTACCCAGTGAAGGAGTATTTTCCCTACTGCGCAGGAAGCAGCAGGATTATCATTATTTTTTTAAGTCTAACATACCACATTCTAATTTTCCATATCGACTGGAGTTTGAAACACCAAAAGAAAAACTGGCTTGGGAAGTTTGAGCCAGTTTCCTCTTACTAGTTCATATTCGATTCCTGCATTAAATCCCCGTGAATACGTTACAGACTATCCTTTCTTGTAAGACTATGTTTGGGAAAACTCCAGCAGATGGCTAGCTCTTCCACTGTTCCACTGCCCTTTTGACGGTCATTTTCATACTTCTGCTGGGCAACAATCTGATTGGGTCAAGGAGAAGCCTGATTCTTCTAGCACATGGCTCTGCCATTGAAGCAGCTCACTAGTGAGTTATGTTGGATTCCCGCCTTTGCATCTTCCCTTGTCTCAGAAAGGACAGTTTTAGCTAATGGAGACCTTTCCATCACGGTTTGTTAATGACCATACCCTGCACTGAAGTGAATGAAATCACTGCTAATTGATTTGTGTTTCTCTGGGTTTTATCCTGCCAGATTGTACCACAATCAAAATTGGCAGGAAATTGGGACTCTGGAATAGCATTGGCTTGAGGTTCAGGAGACTCTTCTTGTTCTAGCCACAAAGTAGTAACCAGCTGCCATCACCTCTTCCAAAGTGCTTAACCTTGCTTCTGCAGAATCAAAAGCCTGAATCAAAAAATGTGTTACACAAACATGACACAATGGGGGAAACAAAGCAATAGTTAGGACTCCATTGAACTCATAAAAATAAATTATTTATTTTCTGATTAGGTAACATATACATAGCACAAAATTCAAAAGGTACAAAAGGATATTCAGTGAATATTAAATCTCCCTCCCACCCCTGTTCCCTGTCTACTCATTTCTCATTTCCCCTCTTAGAAGCAACCACAACTACCCATGCTCTGTGTATCCTCCCAGTGATAATTTCTGATATGCTGACATTTCATGCACTTTAAACCTTGATGTATTTGAAATGCTGTTCTTGGACCCAAGACTTCAATTTGAGCTCTACTTACTATGAGATCCAGGTTGAAGGATGGGACCTCTCTGGGTTCCACTTTCTTCACCATGAGGAATCTGGAATAGAACCGGCTGTTCTTACCAACCTTCTAACTTTTAACATTGAGTTCTCTGAAAATAATTAAAAGAGTTGCCACAGGTCCTAACCTTCCTTACGACCTAACGTTTGCAGTTCTTCATTAGAGCACAGACTGAACCCTGCCTGCTGATTATGTACACATCTAAATGAGTGTTATCCTTTTGAGTCTAAGTGTTTTCTTTCCGCGCCCCTGTGGACCTGTGTGATACCTTAACATTTCACAGCTTCAGAAGTGAGATTAATTAACTCAAAGCTGGAAGATCTCCAGGAAAAGCTGTGTCCTTCTCACACTTTTAAAAACTGATTTTCTTCCTGAGGAGACTAGAGCATTGCTGAGTGTGAATCTAAGATACTGATGGTTGGCAACTGGCAGCCATCCCTCATTCACCTCTCCTAAAAAATATTCTCTGGGGGAAGAAGAGTTCAGTTTTTCCCCTTGCTTTAACCTCTCAACAGGACGGAGTATTCTTTATGTAACAGCTCTGAGCTTTGGTTTCTTACTTCTCCCGGAAAGCACCAAGTTCAGTCCCAAGGCTCTTCTCTAGTCTATCCGTTATTTATTTACCCTGATTCCTCACTCCCCATTTACAGAACTAGGCCTGCCATGAGGTAGGAACTTAATAACCACCGTGGTCCAAATCCTACTCATCCTCCATGACTCAAGATCCCACATCTTTTATGAAGTCTATTTCTATCATGTCTATTACTGCCTTCATTAATATCCTTTCCTCTACCACCCAACTGAGCACTCAAAGTACTTATTGCTTTGTACTATTCATATCATGTGTGTTATTATATCCTCAATTAAATCAAGTGGTATAACACTCATATCCTTGAATTATGGAGAATGCAAGGCATGTCGTTAGGCAGCATAATCAAGCCCGTGTTTAGTGATGGGTAAGGGGAAGAGAAGAGAGAGAAATAAGCTGACATCTGTGGAGTGTCTAATGTGTACATGAAGACATAGTCCTCACCCTGGAGGAATTCAGAACCTGAAGGAGAGTGACATGGAAAGCTTACAATACAACAACAGAGTTTGTAAGAGGGGAGGCCCTGTTGCAGGGGTTAACAACATGATATCTACGTGTTTCTGGGCCACTTTCTTGCTAACTCATTTGGGCAAGATACTGACGGTTCTTGATTTCTGTCATGCATCAGGTTGATCTTGAACATCAAATGCAGAACCTGATGCATATTAGTGCTCAACAGTGTTGGTTTCCTCCCTCGCTGACCTTCCAGGGAAGAATGTGACTAAAAGCTTCTTGGAAGAAAAGCAGCAGCAAAGGAAAAGTAATGTGGCAAGAGAAGGTAGCCTGCAACTCAGACTGTTTTGTGATTCCCTTATCTTCCAAGGCAGCATTCCTATCAAAATTGTTTTGTCTGTTTTGCTAAGACCGAAAACTTCCAGGACAACTAGTAGCTCCTGTGGGGTTTTGTTTTTTAGTTTGGTTTTGTTTTTTTGTCAGCACTGAGCAGAACATACACTGTTAGTATCAGCAACTCTGATAGCAAGCCAGGAAGGCAGGGAGTGAGAACAATCTAGCATTTGTTGTAGGAAATACTCCCAAAGGACAGGTACAATAAGACATTCTTGTTGGCGAGGCCCGAAATAGGCTGATAAAAACAGAAAGTAGAGGAACAGATCGATAAGCAGCAGGAACCAAGACCTGTAGCTATGATAACAGTTCACTGAACTACAGATGGAGGCGTGCTCTGAAAGAGCAAATCCAGTGTAAAACTATGTAGCTGGATTTCCACATCCAGAAGTGAACAGTCCAGAGGGGTTGCTAAAAGAAAGAAGTAATAATGAAAGGTTCAGAGAACTAAGAGTGAAGTTAGGGGGTCCTGTGTATACAAGGTTTTTGCTTCCCCCACAAATTCACAAGGTCATAAATTTCCCTCGTGCGACAGCGAAACCAGGGATGGTGCCCACCAGTGTTGAGTCTTCCTCCTGTCTTCACAGGGCCCAGCCCAAGAGTGAGAGGTGTAAAAGAAATAGGTGCCATATTCTGCACCTGTTTTTCACACACCAGTTGGCAGTGAGAAATAAAGCACGTTAACAAACCCGAATGCCAACTGCAGATACTATCCTGTTAGGAAGGGCAGTCCCAGGAGGAAGCCACACTCCTCGGCCCCCAGACCTCAGTGCCCACCAAGGTTCCTGCGGGGCTGCCTGCCTTTCTATACAGAGCCTCAGGGCACCCTGTTGACCTGGGCAGCACACCTATCACTCAGGCTAGAGCCAGGAGGATTACGGCTGCAGGAGTCCTGGTGAGCTGGCCACAGCTCTTCACTGGTGCGCCTACAACCTGTCAGACAGGAGGGGGCTTCCTGCCCACTTATCGAAGTATCTCTTCCTCTGGTAAAAGAGGAAGTCGCCTTTGGGAAAATTGGGAGTACGGGTGGAAATTGAAGTGAGATTAGGACAAAGTAAGGGGCAGTTCTCCTCTCCTTCTAACAAAGGAAGTATTAACAGGTTTAGGCTCCTGTAAACACCACAGGAGAAAAGAGGACCAGGTTAGTGATCTTTTCTCCTCCCTGGGGGTAGGGGGACACAGAGAAGTTGGGACTATTAGAAAGGAGATGGATGTGCAATACTGCTCTTTGCCCTTTCCTGCCCCAATTATAGTCTGGTTAGAGTTAGAGAAGTAGTGTATTGCAGGCTAGCATGTATTAGCACATACAGATGATCGGATGTTGAGGGGACAGAGGCTGTTAAGGGACAGGAAGGATAAAGGGTAAAGGGTAAAGTCCTTAGAGCCTGGCACACAGCATGCAGCAGGTAAGGGTCAGCTATTGTTGATATTATTTTAGGTAAACTCTATGCCCAATGTAGGGCTCAAACCCACGCCCCAAGATCAAGAGTTGCATGCCCCACCAACTGAGTCAGCCAGCCGCCCCTACTGTTGATATTAACAATGGTTCTGAACTTTTCTAGGGGTCTGATGAAAGCCATATACTTGCTCCCCAGAAAAACACACACAAAGATACACAAACCTAATTTCCCAGATGATTTCAGGGGATATCCTCTGGGTGAAATTGACTAAGTCACATAACCTCAGAGTCTCCTACTGTAAAACAGGAATATGTCCCACTTATTCATACGATAATGTATGTTAGGAAGCTGGAGGTGAGAGTGGTGCTGACTGCTGTTCAAGACATGGCGTTTACCTTAGATCTCTAGATTCCTCTTCTTTGCCCACCACTTAAGAGTGGGTGTTCCTAAGGTCTCCAGCCTAGACTGTCTCTCTTCTCACTCTACACACTCTTCCTGGCCCCCTCATCCGCACCCACAGGTTCAGTAATCTCTATGCTGGTGCCCCATACCCCCACGTCCAGCTCGGTCTTCCTGCCCGACTTCCAGACCCACATAACAATGGCCCACTGGGTATCTGCTTGTGCATACCTCTGGCACCTGCAAATTCTCATTGTCCACAACTGTGAACTCATCACTGCCCCCATCTTAGTGAAAGGCTCCAATGTCCACCCAACGAGGAACCTGCCTGCAGTCCTTGACTCCTTCCTGTCCCTTAACAGCCTCTATCCCCTCAACATCCGATCATCTGTATGTGCTAATACATGCTAGCCTGCAATACACTACTTCTCTAACTCCATTTCATTCCTAGCACCATAATCCAGGATACTTCTCCCTCCGGGACTCTTGCAACAGCTTCATCAATTTTGACTTAGCTTTTAATCATCCTCTGGGTTTACCCTTAAAGGTCATTTCCTTCAAGAAGCCTTCCCCCACCGTGAGTGTTTCTAGTGCTCTTACTCAGCAACCAGTACGTCCAAGGCATAGCACCTGGCGACCCTGGGCTCCACCCACCAGGAGCACCTGGGAGCCAGTTGTCTCTTCCTGCTAAACTCTCAACTCCAGGAGCTCAGGGCTGTCTCTCCTGCTTCCCACTGTCTCAAGCAGCTAACACCAGGACAAAGAACAGGAGCTGAAAATACCTGTTCAATGTTGTTGAGAAGCTTTTGTGGCTTGTAAAGTCACACTTAGCTTCTCAACTCATGCTTCCTCAAATATATCGCCTACTTCTACAAAACATCTGCTCTGCTTGTTCTGTTTTGGAGTGGCAACCCACAGTGTAGTACCACGCTTTGGACAGTGTAAAGAAACTATGGAAACCATGTCAAAATCCTGACAGCAACTTAAGTTGAATCCTGACTGGATTCATGCGGGTAGCGGTGTTATTGAGCATCCTTAGCCACTAGAACACTCCTGTTTTGGAGTTGGCCGGGGGTGGGGGGTAGGTGAGAGTTGGGGGAAACAGGGCCAGTACATTTCACAAGGAGGGGGTGTAACTGAAGCAGTGACACAGCCTCAATGACAGACTTGCTTGGAGCAGTTGGGAGGGAAAGAACAGTGGGGCTTATTCTAACCCATGTGGGACCCCAGAACATTAATACCCCAGGCTTCCACTTTTCTATGTGGGCAGAATCAAAATCAATGCTCCCTTTTCATTTCACCATGCCATCACTGTGAGCACCTATACAAAAAAAGAGGCCAGAGTTTTATAAGCTGAATGCTCTGTACTCTGTCCTGCACAACCGAAACAGTTAATCAGAATTGTGAACTCGCTGATTTTCATTGATTCAGAATAGCTTCAGTGTTTTAATAGACCTAGCTGACTTTTTTTTTTTAAAGATTTTATTTATTTATTTGACAGGAGAGACACAGTGAGAGAGGGAACACAAGCAGGGGGAGTGGGAGAGGGAGAAGCAGGCTCCCCGCAGAGCAGGGAGCCTGATGTGGGACTCGATCCCAGGACCCTGGGATCATGACCTGAGCTGAAGGCAGACGTCTAACGACTGAGCCACCCAGGCGCCCCTCCCCTGACCCTGAATTACTCTTAAACAAAAACAAAAAACGTGAGTGTGTGTGTGTTCTATAATGTTTGAAGTATTAACACTATTCTGACAATGGTCCCCTCCAAAACACCTTTTATTCCCCCGATTATAAAAGTAATATATACTCTCTGTAGAAAATACACAAAGTTGCAATAGAAATAATCATTATCAACATTTTGGTCTATTTCGCACCAGGCTTTTTGCTATGTACATAAGTTTAAAATCCTGTCTTTTTTTCTTAAAATTCTATTATTTTTTGTTATTAAAATAATTTTTATCATTTCTTTTTACTCTTTTACTCTTTTTACTTTTATCATTTCTTTACTTTTTAGAAAATGCTAAAAAGGAAAAAGAAAATTTGAACCATCTGCAGTTCCAGAAGCAATGTTAGTACTTTTGTTTATCTTTTCAATCTCATTTCTAGGCATACATTGCAGAAAAAAAGAAATTATTAAATGTACCATGATACTCCCTCAGTTGGATGCAGTATGACTTTAAATTAAAGCATCTCTTTATGTTGGGCATTAACTGTGCTATGATAAATTGTGCTATGATAAATATCCTTTCCGTTAATTGTGCTATGATAAATATCCTTTATGGTGGTTATTTTATACTGTGCTTTTTTCTTCTTTGAAAATTAAGGGTTTTCTACAATTAATTCCATCCATTCAACTTTTGAGAGAAAATTGAAATAAAGGAACAGGGGAAAAGTAATACATAACTTTTGCCTAAAGTTCTTTTCTAAAATCTTCATTTTAAACATATTTGTTCTTCAAACAGAAGAGAGCACTTGCATAGAAGGATGGGTTGTTGAAAGCATCCTAAAATGCCTAGATATGTATTTTAAGATAAAATTTTAATATAGTTAAAGGAGCAATTGACTCTTCAAAAAATTTTTTTTCAAGATTTTATTTATTTGTCAGAGAGAGAGAGAGAGAGTGAGAGAGAGCAAGCACAAGCGGGGGGAGCGATGCGGGACTCGATCCCAGGACCCTGGGTTCATGACCTGAGCTGAAGGCAGACACAATCAACTGAGCCACCCAGGTGTCCCGACTCTTCAAATTTTTGGAAGATGAAATCCAGGGCCAAATCTTCCAGGAGTCCAAGCAACAATTTAAAATCATTTCTTGGGGTGCTTGGGTGGCTCAATGGGTTGGACTCCTGCTTTCGGCTCAGGTCATGATCTCAGGGTCGTTAAGACTGAGCCCTCCTAGGGCTCTGCACACACTCAGCAGGGAGTCTGCTTGAGATTCTCTCTCTGCCCCTCCCCCCACTCACTCACACACTCTAAAACAAACAAATCTTTAAAAAAAAAACATTTCTCGGAGGGGTAGACGAACCATGAGAGACGATGGACTCGGAAAAACAAACTGAGGGTTCTAGAGGGGAGGGGGGTGGGAGGATGGGTTAGCCTGGTGATGGGTATTGAGGAGGGCATGTTCTGCATGGAGCACTACTGGGTGTTACGCACAAACAATGAATCATGGAACACTACATCTAAAACTAATGATGGAATGTATGGGGATTAACATAACAATAAAAAAATTAAAAAAAAACCTAATGATGTAATGTATGGTGATTAACATAACAATAAAAAATTAAAAAAAAACAAAAAAACATTTCTCAATTTTAACACTTACAATTGTCAAAAAACTGGCCAGCAGAAATGAGCAAAAAGACACTACTTCCAAAGCAATGCCCAAGTAAGATAGGGTAAAATATTGTTGGGTCAGTGATAAGGGTACAGACATCATAATACGCTTGAAGAAAACAACAAAAACATTGTTCAAAGAAAACAATGACTACATCTTAAATCATGCCAGAAATACTCCCGTTCTGGTAGAAGAGCTTGTAGGACTCACATAGAACCTGGAAGGGCAGGAAGGATGTGGTCCAGACACTTACGCTAGGATTGTTTCTAAGAGATCCATCTCCCTGCTCAGAGTTCAGGCCTGGAGCCTGGTGTATGTCTTGATTTTTCTGTAACCGAAGCACCAAATGACTAATCAAAAGGGAAACCATATCTAGAAAAAAAAAAAAAAAATCAGTTGGCTGCCCCCCTAAGGCCTGTCTTTACAGAAATAAAAAGTCATCAGGGGATCCTAGCGGTTTTGTCATTTCTTTGGAAAATACTCTTTGTGTATTTTTTTTTTTTTAATTTATTTATTTGAGAGAGAGAGAATGAGAGACAGAGAGCATGAGAGGGAGGAGGGTCAGAGGAAGAAGCAGACTCCCTGCCGAGCAGGGAGCCCGATGCGGGACTCGATCCCGGGACTCCAGGATCATGACCTGAGCCGAAGGCAGTCACTTAACCAACTGAGCCACCCAGGCACCCCTCTCTTTGTGTATTATTAAAAATTACAAATCATCTTCACCAACATCTCACTTGGTAACAAGCTTGTATAGCAGAAAAGGCAGGGATTATCCCCACTTCGTAGATAAAAAAAACTGAGGCTCAGAAATTAAATGATTTGCTCAAAGTTAATACCGCTTGCAGGTGATGGAGTAAGACTGCAAACCTGGGGCCTCTCCTAGTCTAATGATCATGCCAGGAGTCCACACCATATTCATCTGGACAGGCTTTAGAGGAGTAGGACATTTCCAATATCCTTTTAAAGGCCTGGATGGGGCTCCTTCCAAGCTAGGGTCCTGACAATCACTGGAGCAAGAGAACGGTCAAACAAAATGTGATTCACAGCCATCCATCCATCTCAGACGACGGGCCATGTTGTAACAAAACGGGTCAATTACTAGGAATGAGGTGGGGAGAAAACATGTATCCGAGTTTACATATTAGTTGTATTTAATATTCCTGAAAATGTCATAAATGAGGAAACAAGCTCAAGGGCTAAGTGACTTCCTGGACAAAGGGAACTTAGCAAGTTTCCCTCATAAAAAAATGAGTTGATTGTCTCATTCCCTCATTTCAACAATAGCCATAAAGCTAGGTGATGACAGTCACAGTACCTGGCCTTTAGGGACTTGTGATCAGTCTCTGGGAAGTCTTTGCTCTCCAACGTGGCTGGGAAATGAGCTCCTTTCTTCTTCAGATGCTTTATGCTGAGGCCATTAGGGCCTCACCAGCAGTTTAAGTCCCACTAGGGTTGGGAGAGAAGCCTCCAGGTTCAGGCCTGAGCTGTAATTAGGGCCCTTTACTTCCCTAGGAGGCTTACTGAGCAGTATGTTCCCTTCTGGGGGACAATCAAAACCTCCCTGGCACAGAATCAGCCCCTTCAGTGCTCACATCCTTGTGTTTCTGTTATTAATGCAGCCAACACACTACTCTTGCTGACTTATGTCCGTAGGAATTGGATCCCACCAAGTGGCAAGTCCAAACGCAAAAAGCAATGTAATCCAGTTGATGTCTCAAAATGTCTAATTGAGAGCAAATGGGAAGTACAAAAACGGATCAGTACAAAGTGACAGAATAAGGCAGGACTCAGGGACTTGGATCAGCTAGGGTCATGACCTCTGCTTTCAACTATGCCATTAAATTGGAACTGTGCCGAACCATGATCATGAACGCTGTCCTCCATCACGGCCACAAGCATGCCATGCCACAGCTAAGGTCTGCTGTGCTGAAACAACGTAGGCTCCCTATCAGCTAATGCCATATGTTGAACTCAAGACAGGCGAAAGCAACACTCAAAGGAAGTGCCACTACAAGAGACATCACAAGGCTCAGCTTCAAAACCGTGGTGCTTTGCAAGAAAGCAGTGCAGAGTGGCGTTTGGAAGGTTTTAGGCTACCCCCAGCAATAATGGGATGGCCTGACTTGAAGAATCTGGGTAGACAGCTGCAATGGAGTCACACTTCACCCATGGTTAGGGTTCAGAGACTGCAGCATCCTTTTATGTACCCACAGTAACCACCAGCATTGCTTTCTTCAATGACAAATATTAAGGTCAAGTGAATTGCTCTGATGGGAGACAGCCTGGAAGAATTCTTCCCTAGGGGCACCTGGGTGGCTCAGTTGGTTGGGCGACTGCCTTCGGCTCAGGTCATGATCCTAGAGTCCCTGGATCGAGTCCCGCATCGGGCTCCCTGCTCAGCAGGAAGTCTGCTTCTCCCTCTGACCCTCCCCCCTCTCATGTGCTCTCTCTCATTCTCTCTCAAATGAATAAATAAAATCTTTAAAAAAAAAAAAAATAATAATTAAAAAAAAAAAAAAAAGAATTCTTCCCTAATACCTGAAACTCAAAGCTGGCTCCAACTTTGGGAAAGGCAGGGTGGCAAGTGAGAAGGGCTCTAGAGGGGAAATTAAAAAATATGGATCCTACTCCCTGGTCTGCTTCGGACCAGCTGCATTAAGCCCTGTCTGGGCTCAGATTCTTTATCTATAAAACCATGGGTTAGCTAGGGTTTGCCACTATGGTCCCTCCAGTGTCAGATCTTCACTGTTTTATGGATTCCATGAAATAAGCTAAAAAGACCCTTTTGCTGGAAATGTAAAGTATGGAGTTGCCTCTCAAGAAAATTTGAAGTTCAAAATAAAAGAATGAAAAGAAAGAAATGAAAGCAGGACAGTCATTTCAACTTGAAACTCTTATTTTTTTTTTTAAAGATTTTATTTATTATTTGACAGAGAGAGACATAGTGAGAGAGGGAACACAAGCAGGGGGAGTGGGAGAGAGAGAAGCAGGCTTCCCCGCGGTGCAGGGAGCCCGATGTGGGGCTCGATCCCAGAACCCTGGGATCACGACCTGAGCCGAAGGCAGACGCTTAATGACTGAGCCACCCAGGCGCCCCTGAAACTCTTACTATTAAGAACAGCAAAGCAACAAGTTCAGACAGTTTGGGAGGAATAGAAAAGCACAAACTGCAAAACAGGAAATCCATTCTTGGCTTGGCTAGCTGTCGAAAAGCCATGGGCTGGTGAAAATTTAGATCCATTTAAATTTTTAATTTCTTAAAGCTAATAAAGTCCCCAAATGAGTGAATTATTCAGAGGGCTGCTACCAAAATACAGAATTACCATCCCAGCCCAGGCTTTTTAATCCGTCCTGATTTCTCCGGTACTATCTCTGAGGGTGTGATGGTACAAGGAACTGCCAGTTCCATCTTGTACCTTTGCTGGGTACGGACCCTCTAGTTGCTCACCATCATAACCACTGTTTTATGGACAATGGTCTAACACGGCCTCGGATTACAGTTCCATGTAGACCGACCTTACCTCACCAGATTGTGTATCAGCTCTTGAACTTACAGGGACCTCAATTCCCACACCTTTGATTCCTCCAGTGCCTTGGCTACAGTAAGCACCCAAATGATTACTAATGATTAAGAAAAGTACTCACCAGTCTCTTCAGGTACATCAAACTACATGACCACGTTCATATTTCCAACCTCAGTTTGAACTACAAAATCATTTTTTTTTAAAGGCATCATCTAGAGGCGGAAAAGCTTACAAAAATGAACTTAATAAACACTGAAACCAGATTTCCACAGAGAAAAATAATTTATTCCAGCAGATGGCAGAAATAAGAAAGTCATCCTGAAAATATACTTTGGTGCAATTCTGTTGGGACCAACAGCCCCTCTGAACATGCTCTCCTACTGACTGCCCCACTGGATTCTGTCTTGTGACAGTTAAACACTTTGCTGATTCCCATCTTGTGACCAGGCAGGAGTCATCTTCAAATTCACAGGTTCCAAGGAGAGAACAACGTATTTCTCAGAAGAATAGCACCTTCTATCTCAGAAGAGTGCATAAACACTTTACAGAGTCAGCACAGTTTAGGTTAAGTAGGCACATAATTCGTCAAAACGTAAAAAAGGTGACAGGAAAAATACTGCATTGTAGAATAAGATATTCAAACGTGGTGTGAATATTTAAGGCAGCTGACGGCCAAAAGAGGCGAGTCAAAGAAGGTGGTCTGGGTTTGGAGTTGATTTTGCATCTAGAGGAATTCTCTTCATGACCTGCAAAACAAAGCCGTTCTAGTAACTGATCCTTACGCCATCCTTAAGTGGACAAGAGGTTAATAACATCAAGAAAAGTCAATCAGGCCAATAATTTAAAAATATATAGGTGTACTCAATAAATACTTGAATGAAAAGTGGGCTCAAGTAAAGTCCCAGTTTGGACAGGTTTTGCAGGGCTGTGACAATAGGTCCGATTATCGAAGAAAATGCTGAACTGAGGATCATAACTAACAGTTTGACTGTGTCATGGAAAGCAGGAAGTTGACTCAGACTAATCCTACTGGAATCTAATGAGTTCACTTCAAGAATCCCTATTTGCCCCTATCCTCTTACAGCTAGCAAACTTTTCTTTTTTTTTTTAAAGATTTTATTTATTTATTTGACAGAGAGACAGTGAGAGAGGGAACACAAGCAGGGGGAATGGGAGAGGGAGAAGCTGGCTTCCCGCTGAGCAGGGAGCCCGATGCGGGGCTCGATCCCAGGACCCTGGGATCATGACCTGAGCTGAAGGCAGTCGCTTAACCAACTGAGCCACCCAGGCGCCCCTCAGCTAGCAAACTTTTAAAATAGGAATCTTCACACATCAAACTCATAGCAGTGGTTGCATAAACTCCTTTATATAAAGCTTATTTTAAAGAACTGTATAGAGGTGCTGGGGTGGCTCAGTTGGTTAAGCGTCTGCCTTCAGCTCCAGTCATGGTCTCAGGGACCTGGGACCGAGCTCCGCATCGGGCTCCCTGCTCAGCAGAGTCTGCTTCTCCCTCTCCCTCTTCCTGCCGCTCCCCCTGCTTGTGCTGTCAAATAAATAAATAAATATATCTTTAAAAAAGATAAAATAAAGGACTATATAAACAAAGCCACATATGCTGCTTTCAAAATTAAAAGCCAATGAAGAGAATATAAAAATTAAGTAAATAGTGGCTTTCAAGGGAAATTTCCACACAAAACCTTAGTTGGCAGAAAAGAAAACAAGCTGGTTAAGGGGTGCCTGGGTGGCTCAGTCAGTTAAGCGTCTGCCTTCGGCTCGGGTCATGATCCCAGGGTCCTCGGATGGAGCCCCGCATCAGACTCCCTGCTCAGCGGGAGTCTGCTTCTTCCTCTGCCCCTTCCCTACCGCTCATGTGCACGCTCGCTCTCTCTCAAATAAATAAAATCTTAAAAAAAAAAAAGAAAAAGAAAAAAGAAGACAAGCTGGTTATGACACACAATTTGCCAGAACGTTGAGGGTTAGGTACATGTGGGCAAGGAGCTAGTTAAACTGGGAAGAGACATGGTTTATAAGCAGGCATATCTGACAAGACTGAAGGTCAAATAGGACGTAGGAGATCTGATGGGCCTTTGAGGTTTTCCCAATCAGTGGGCACAACCAGGAGAATCCACAGAGCAGTGTGGTAAAATAATAGGTTTCCCAAGGCCTGGGGTCCATAATGCCCAGAAACAAACACAAGGCTGCTGGTAAGTCTTCCTGGAGCCAGCTGGGGCAGTCCAGTCACCCTCAATATGGAAAGCACCAGACTGCTGGACCCACTAAGGAGGGACACTGCTAACAAAACACATTCAACTCAAGATATAATCAGAGGACTGTTTTTTACAATGTACTAGGAAAATAACCACATCGGGCCAGGGAGGGGCAATTACCAGAGCTACTGGTTTCTTGTGGCCTCACAGCCTCATAAAACCTTTAATCTAATGATCATTTCCTCTTCTCCTTAGGCCAGCAGAACAATCCATCTGCACAGCCCTGAGTTCCAAGCAGATGATAAATTTAACTTGAGAATACTGAAGCAGTGAATACAGATGTTTTGTGTGTTAATTTTTTATGAAGCACATAGGTTAGACCTCCTCATTGTTTAGACCTTTTTGGACACATGAATAACAAAAGGGAAAAATAAGTCTTCACACCTTTGGAAAACCACAGAGAAACAGTAATTTTCACGTAAGCTCAATGATACTAGTTTCAGATAAATGTGAGTGAGTGTTATGTTAAATGGCATGGACTTGTGGTTTGATCTGGGAGTGAATTAAAGAAGCACATATTCTAATTGTCTCTCTGACATGAAATAGCCATCTGGGGGTGGGTGGGGAGGAACTCAACCAAAGGGTCCATGTTCTCATTTTATAAAATAAGGAAATCACTAAAGCTATTTTCAGATACAATGGGAGAATGAAGACAACATAAATATATTAAGGGCAGAACCAGCAAATCTGTTCAAGGGAGGATGAATGAATATATATTTTTTTAATCAAAAAATAGGTTTCATTTTTATCTGTATTTTTTTGTTTTAGATAAAGTCACAAAACAGTTCCTTCTTTACAATTATGTGTAAGATACGTGTTTATTATAGATTAACTACAAGAGATATCCAAGCAAATGAAAGGTATGTGTATTTAACAAGTCAAGGCAATGCACAAAATGAATGGCAAAAACTGGAGAGCTAAATACATCTAGGGAGAAAGGAAATCACTTTGAGACCAAGTGGCCAGAAAAGAAAGTACAAGGATTTGCAAGCTGGACACTCAGAGAGAAAACATCAGAAAGAATTGAGAGAATGGGTGAATGAAGGCAAGAGAGCAGAGAGGATGTCTGCAGAATAGTGTGTTTACTAATCTGCCTCCTAAATTAATGAATGTCGTAGGGCAGTGAGAAACAGGAAAGGCTAAGCAAAGTTCATTAAGTCAAGAACATGGAAATGGCAGGGCTGGAACCAATAGGTCTTAGAGCAAAGCAGTGAAGAAAGGCTGCAAAAGTGGTTTGAAGGCAACTGGAAAGGCCTTGACCGCCAACTTGGGAAGCTGGACATAATCTGCAGGTTAGTCATTCTTACCTTCCGTGGCTCATGGGAACTTTGGCGACCCTGACAAAAGCTGTGCTTACCACATGTTACAGAGCATTCCAAGGGGCAGGTATCCACTAAACTCAGGGACTTCAAGTTTAAAAAAAAACAACAACCCTGCAGTAGCCTATGGAGAACTACTGAAAGCTTCTGGGGCAAGCAGTAATCTCTTTCAGGAAGTGCTGTATCAGGAAGACAAAAAGGGTGGTGTTTCATAGATATAGTGACTACAGAGCAGAGGGACCTGATGAAGAGCCCCTGTAATGTCTTGGAGCCGTAATGATCAAGGTCAGAAATCAGGGCGCCCAAAGGAGGGACAGGGAGGAGAAGCAGACATAAGAGCCATTCACAGGATCAACTGGATTCGAGGAAGAGGAGAAAGAAGTGATCGGATAGGTTCTGACTCTAAGTGACAGTGAAACCTGTAACCTCAGGAACTGAAACGAAGACATGACAGTCTGAAGTGGCAACAGCATATCCGGTCAGAGAGAGCAGAGTAAAAGATACACTTTTTAACCACAAAACACCTTGCACCGTTTAAGTTTTCACAAATATGGCTTCATTTCAACCTCTCAACAAATCACAAACCTCTTCAGAGCCCAAAGCCTTCCCTGAAATCCCCACTCAGTACCATGCACCTCATGAGCACTCAAATATTTTTGGAATGCATAGAAAAACAGCCCCCCCTGGGCAGAGGCCTAATTACCAATACACTTTATTCCTCTCCTGTCCAGACTCTTTAATAAAATAGAATGTCTGCCCTTTAGGACTACAGTAAGCCATATCAACTCATCTAAAAGATTACAATGGTGTGGTAAACCAACTAACTTAAAGGATGCTGGGGCTGAAGCCAAATCCACTCCAAGGAGATTCCACACTAGCATCACATCCCCAAGGCTGTAGGAAAATGGGCCATGACAAAACAGCCGTCTTTTTTTTTTTTCCAAAAATTTTTTCATTTATTTTTTTGACAGAGAGAGACATAGCGAGAGCAGGAACACAAGCAGGGGGAGTGGGAGAGGGAGAAGCAGGCTTCCCGCAGAGCAGGGAGCCCGATGTGGGACTCGATCCCAGGATTCTGGGATCATGAACTGAGCCGAAGGCAGACCCTAACGACTGAGCCACCCAGGCGCCCCAGCCGTCTTGATGTGACAGTTACGGAAGCATCTTAGGAATCTAGGAGAGGCAGACGGGGCTGGCAGGGGGCAGAGATGGAATGAGCGCTGTTCTTATATTAGTACCAGGAAGATTCCCAGCCAATAAATATAATGTGCTGTAACTCAGTCTATCATCAACACATGAAAGAAAATCATGGCAAGTAAAGTGATTAAAGTAGCAAAAGATCAGCTAGGTATTTAACTGTGCTGTTGAAATCAAGTCAATTCCATCTATATAAAATTACTCTAAAGCTTTCACGACTATTCCTCATTTTCCTCTGCTGAATACCATGTCTGGTTTACACCTCCTACTTCCCAAAATCTGGCCTCTAATCATGCACAAAATCAAACACTTTTCCTTAGCAGATGAAGACAGGCCTAAATCTGGTTTCTGGACTCCTTTATCATCCCACAAAGTTCAAAAGGGAATTTAGCTCAGTCTTTCGATTTACCACAAAGAAAAGTGAAGTCCGGTCACAGGAGTTGTTTGCTCCCATGTTAGGCAGATATTAGATCTCTTCATGTGATAACTCCAAAGACCTACAGTTATGGCACTACCATAATAGAATATTTGTGACAGGACATTCTTAGTTAGGGTTCTCCTGATTATGTCCTCCTGCTTCCTGGAATCTGCTTGTAAAGGAACCACCTTTAATATAAGGGCTTCAAGCAGCCCTGGTTTGTGCTGTGGACCAGAGTGCAAACAAGGTATTTGTCTGTCAGGTTAACTTGAGATTGAAAATGTGGACAAACGAAACCTTCAGATCACACATTCACTGTTCTCCAGACCCACAGGGTCCAATTCGCTTTTATTACAAGGGAAGGAAATGAGGCTCAGAGAAGTTAAGTGAAAGGCAATGCTGGAAGGAGATCCAACTGAGGCCTGAAGGTCTCTGCCCCAATCAACATCCTTACCTAATATCCACTAGAGTTAAAAGGAAGGATAACAAACAGGAGAATTTGATGAAAAAAAAAGACAGGTTAAAAAAAAAAATCTTATAAATCAGACAATACATATGAATATACACTCCCCTTTGGGCAAAGACAGAACTCTAAGAAAAAAAACAAAAACAAAAAAACACCTGACTACTTACCTATCAGACTGGCAAAAATCCAGGCTGTGAGGAAATAGGCACTCTCGTATATTGTTGGTGGAAATGTAAAAATGGTATAATCCCTATAGAAGGGAATGGAGTAATAGCTAGAAAAAGCATATATACCTTTAAACCAGATTCAATTCTCATGGACTCTAATCCAAAGATCACCAGCAAAAATATAAAATGTCTTATGTTTAGGATGATACTGTGCCTTTATCAATAATAGCAAAAGACTAGAAACAATCCAAAAGTACATCAATCACTATAAAAAGAATTGAGGAAGATCTCTATACACTGATAAGAGCAATCTCTAGGATATATTGTTCAGTGAAAAAAAGCAAGGTACAGAATAGTATACATAATATGGAATCTCTTCTGTAATAGCTGTGTGTGGGGGATATACACATGTATGTATATATGCATACATATACAGATTAATATGTATGTATGTATTTGCTTATCTTGGCAACATGAAACAGAGGAAGACCTCTCTGAATGTATCTTGTTTATAATTTTTACTTTGGAAATATGTTTTACATATTCAAAAAACAGTAGCAAATAAAAAAATTACTTTGAATTGAACACAAAATAAAACAATCTAATTATGTATCAATTGGTTATGATGAGAGAAAATATTTCAAGTGACCTCAGAAAATGACATTTTTTTCTTTATTTGTTCTAAGGACACATAAAGCAGCAAAGAAATCCTAAACTGCACTCAATAAACTTAGAGTTAGTAGCTAACTGATGTTACTTTGAAACTATATATATTGCAGGATAATGAAAATAAGTAATTAAATTGTCTGTAGGAGCCAAGATTTTCAGCATATGTGAATGATATTCAAGAATAAAACCAAAGTAGTAAAAACCATGTAATGTTAAATCTGAATTAAAAGTACTAACATGAGGGGAGCCTGGGAGGCTCAGTCAGTTAAAGCATCTGCCTTTGGCTCAGGTCATGATCCCAGGGTCCTGGGATCGAGCCCCGCATCGGGCTCCCTGCTCAATGGGGAGCCTGCTTTTCCCTCTCCTTCTGTACCTCTCCCCCCTGCTTGTGCTCTCTCCCTCTCTGTCAAATAAATACGTAAAATCTTTAAAAAAAAAAAAAAAAAAAAAAAAAAGGTACTAACACGAACTCATGATTTTTTTCTTCTTAGAACTACTTCCTGGCTCTGTCCACTGTAAAGACTTAGAAGCAACAACGCCCGCAGAAATGGATGCACCTAACAATCAGATCCTGGCTTTTAAATCCATTTCCCACTGAAGGAACCACAGCCAGCTGGGCTTGAGAACCGACTAGTGAACCAGGGATCCTTTCAGTGGGAAATTTAGAAAGCAATCTGAGGAACAGCTGATTCCAAGTATGGGACAGGAAACACACACAGAGGGGTCTGGAGCATCTTGATGTTGCCAGTAAGTAAGGAAACTACCAAGGACTAATATCAAAAGGACATAGAAGCCAGTCTAGACAGGCTCCCGTAGGCCAAAGAAAGAACAACTGAACATTAAAAGGGTAATAAATGTAACTAATTAAAATTCAAAAGGAAAGAAAAAACCTCTCTGGATACCCTGGAAGTAACTTGGGCACTAACATCTTACCCTGAAAATTAAAAGAAAAGAATTAAATATGTATACTGCTTTTCCTGTATGATCTATATTTCAAGGTTACTATACAACCCTAGAATGAGGGTAAGTTCATCCTTATAGAAACATTTCATCTAATCAAATGCAGATGTAACGATGG
Organism: Mirounga leonina; assembly: GCF_011800145.1. Classification (NCBI taxonomy): domain Eukaryota; kingdom Metazoa; phylum Chordata; class Mammalia; order Carnivora; family Phocidae; genus Mirounga; species Mirounga leonina. Next base: position 16,992,068 of record NW_023270231.1, on the reverse strand, counting down.
AACTAGAAAATCATCATTTTGCACTTTCTACTGAAATGTTTACTTCAGGCTAAGATCATCAATGGATAAAGTCCCCAGATAAAAGGCTGGCAGAGAACTTTGCAACTGGACGGACCAGGGTGCTGTTACCTGAACCCACTGATCATTATAGCATCACAAAAGACAGGAGAGTCAGACATCGTGTGTCTCTTGATATGAGTTCACAGTACCACCTAAAAAACACTCTTGCCAAAAAAGCGGAACCAGAATCTAGGCAAGCATTGAGTGCTGACTTTCATTTATCAAAATAATGGAAAAAGAGGAACAAACTAAATGACAGGTTTTCTGACTCTCGGCCAGTGAATAAATCTTCCCACTATACCACTCCTTACCTCCCTGATCTTCTGAACCAAATAAAACCTACAATTTTAACTTCAGTTTTCAAAGGGCACCTGTCTCTCTCTATCCAAAGCATTCAGAAATGCCCTTAATTTAAAATCTGTCAGCAACTTTAAGAATCCTACAATATCCAGTATAAACAGTCATGCTCCTGTGTCTGAAAGACTGCATGCAAACTTTATTTAAATGGCCGGGTAAGGGGCGCCTGGGTGGCTCAGTCATTAAGCGTCTGTCTTTGGTTCAGGTCATGATCCCACGGTCCTGGGATCGAGCCCCGCATCGGGCTCCCTGCTCAGTGGGAAGCCTGCTTCTCCCTCTCCCCTTGCTGTGTTCCTGGCTCTCACTAACTCTCTCTCTCTCTCTCTGTCAAATAAATAAATAAATAAATAAAATCTTAAAAAATTTAAAATAAATAAATAAATAAATGGCTGGGTAACAGCAGAATTTAAAAGACTCTTATGAATAAATCCTTTGGTAAAGTGAATGGCCTAAGTTCCAAATTTATTTCTGCTCTTCAGATGTTTACTTTGAGCAGCCTGCCCTTGCCAAGTGTTAAAATGGCTGTAGTTTTCTGAGGAAAAGTCAAGGCAACCTCTAGCTGACAGTGTGACAGACAACACTGATGTGAAAGGTCGAGGGTATAGTCACCTCAATGATGGAGCACTGGAGAGCAGGTCTTCCTCCTTAAGGCCAATGATACTTGAGGTACCAGATGGTTTCATTTTTCAACTGTGGTCCAAAGAGAGGGTTGAGTTGGGCCAGAATTGCAATCAACCAACTAAAAGAATGATGGGGGGAGGAAAAGCAACAAAAGAAAGTGGTGAACTCATGTTGGAACAGTACCATTTTCAACTAGGATGAAAACGAATGCTTTAGTAAAATTTAAATCTATTCTGCTCGGACCAAACCTTCCATACACTTAAGTTCATAAAACACATGGTGCTGATGGTAGCGTATCTTATAAACCCTGTTTCAAAAAGCATACCCTGCCTTTGTTTCAATACATAGTGACAAAGCAGTGAGGTTTCACCATAGTTGTCTTTTCTCTCATTACCTTAATTCCAAGCATCCAAGATTTCCCCCATTCATATAAGATCTTTACCTCAAATTATCTTTACTTAATTTCAATTTAGCATCATCACAACTTCCAAGCTCAGGAAGAATGGGTGTTACTTTATCCATTCTCTAAATGCTAAGACCCACAAATGATAGCACACATCCATTTTTACTGAGAGAGCCAAGATTAAATTTCAGCCCACCATCTTTCAATTAGGCTGTAACACTTGAGCTCCCCTTCTCTAATCACCATCTCCACTAAAATATGTAACACATCTTCTGGCCCCAGCGGAGCTGAACCAAATGGGTATTTAATTCCCCCAGCTTACTTGAGAATCTAAGCAACAACGTATTCCTCTGTACTATACAGACTATTTATGGAGGAAGTACAGTGGTGTTACATACTACCTCAAGGTTAAAAGTGAAAAAAGTACACAGTCAAAATTGCCTTTAAAATTTTCTTCTACAGCTTGCAAAGTTCTGAGTAAGTGGTTTTATGTCTGACACAGTGATAACGTATATCCAGCAAAGTTTGAGAATCACTGAGCTAAAACCAAAGCAAAGAACAAAAAGGAAGATAATACACAAATATCTGGCCATTCAAACCATTCTATGTTTTACTTATTAAAAAATTTTTAATGAGCACCTACTAGGTTCCAGGCCCCAGGAAAAGAAAGGAGAAAATGAAGCGTCACTATCTTCACAAAGCTTACATAACATAATGTCAGAAAGGAAATAAAGTAGGATGGAGGAATAGAGAATGATGGAGGTAGTCAGGGAGGGCTTCTCCAAGGAGGTAACATTTGAGCAGAGACCAGAATGAAGCAGAACACACACTGTCTTTCATAATATGTATGAAGTGATCAGAGACTCATTTTGCAGGGAGGTCCCAGCCTCCAGCGACTGATCTGGGAGAGGAGATTTTAGTAATATAATCTGATGCAGCTATCTTCTCTGCACGTAATAGAGGGAACTGCTTTCCAAGGAAAAGGAGAGATATTGCTACAGGAGTCTCCTTCTAAAATTTTAGCACTTTAAATTCCCCTATAAGAGGGGAACCAGCCAAACCCAACCAAGCTGTTAACCGGTTACATCTCTTTTCTTTGAGTTGCTGTCATTTTTAGAACTCTTCCAGTCAAAGGATCAAAAAGCCAATTCTGATCACCAATGACCGGACCGCTGAAGAATCTGCCAGCACTGCACCCGAAGCCCCAAAGCTCGCACCTACAGAAACAAATGAACCCGCCCTCCCGCCCCACCCCACAGAAGGTGGTTTTGTGACAGGAAACACGATACCTGAGGAAATCAGGCCAAAACAGATACCCTAGGCTGACTCACTTTATAAACAAAAAGCTAATTCGGATGAGATGCTCTGATCTGTCCTTAGAACAAGAATATTAAACACAAACAAAATACCAAGACTTGTAGTTGAGATCACATCTATCTGTCACTGTGAAACAAAGAAAGAGGACAGCACAGGCAGACACACTGAAAAGCTCTGTGACTGCAGTGAGCGCTAATGGTGCGCAGCGAAGAGTCATGGAAAATTCCACACAGACCCAGGACTTCCCCAATCCCAGCAGGCAATAGAGGCTGACTGTAAAAACAGTCGTTCGTCCTTTTGTAAGAGACTGAAATAACTGGCCAATGCTTAGAAGTACTAGATAAAAAATATGCTAGAACCTAAACTGATCTTTTTTTTTTTCATCAAAAAATGTACAGAATGAAATAAAAGCACCATCTCCCAGCACTTTGTATGATGTATAGCAGTGCTTCTCAATCCTGGCTGCACATTATAATCACTCAGGGAGCTTTAAAAAATACAGATGCTATACTTCACATATAATCTTTAATTTTCCCACAATACAGTGAAGGAAACCGAGGCAGAGAGAGGTTAAATGGTTTGCCTGTGGTCATAAATACTAAGTAGGTGGTAGTAGCTTCTGAACCAGAAATCAGGTTAGACTAACGTTCCCCTGTAAAAGTTATCTTCTGAAATATTTTTTAATGGACAACATTTCAGAAGGCATCCATTTAACTAAACCTAATCTGTCTGGGAGTTAAGGAAACAAAGAATCCATCTGCTGATTGTTGATGAAGTCCATCATAAGCCTTTGTTACCTGAGGTAAAGAAAAAAATATCCTAAATCAAGAACAAAGTCCACTTTGTTTGTTCAGATCAGGATCCAGAAACTTTCTAAAATTTAATTTTACATACTACTCTTAATGTTTCCAATCAAGCAAAACATCTCACTTAAAAACAAACCAAACCAAACCAACAAACTACAGTTCAAGAAAATTCCTTGGGAAAAAGCCCAGGTCAGTTCACTTGAAATTTCATGGAGGAATTTTTCCCCTCTAACCAGCTGAGCTCTGTGCCTGCCCTTCTGACTACCGCCTGACTTAAAATTTCCCTTTAAAGCTGATAAACACGGTGGAAAACTGGAAGGAGAAAAAAATCTACTCTGAATTGATGGAAGTGGGTGGAGGAAGAGATCATATTCCAATGAATCTATTACTTCATGTGTCCAAGAAAAGAGAACTAAGTGTACCCTTCACACTTGCCCAAACTGTTTCACATGTCTCCATAACCTGAAGGCCAGCCTAATAACCAACCATCTGAAATTATTCGAACTACTGAGGCAGCTACGGTGTGGTAACGTATTTCAGAGAACTGCAGGGCTGGAATGGACCAGAGGTCAAGTCCCTGTTCCTCATTTTAATGAGGAAGAAACTAAGTGCTAGAGAGCTTAATATCCCACAGTGAATCAGTGATAAATAAAGTTGTAAGAGGAACGAAGAAGAGGCGCCTGGGTGGCTCAGTCATTGGGCGTCTGCCTTCAGCTCAGGTCATGATCCAGGATCCTGGGATCGAGCCCCACGTCGGGCTCCCTGCTCCGCGGGAATCCTGCTTCTCCCTCTGCCTGCTGCTCCCCTGCTTGTGTTCCCTCTCTCACTGTGTCTCTCTCTCTCTGTCAAATAAATAAATAAATAAATCCTTAAAAAAAAAAAAAAAAAGAGGAACCCAGAACTCCTGAGTCCCACTATATCAGGCTGCTTCCATAGCATATTAAGGGCAAAACAAATCAAGCAGCCCCGGAGCTCCTAATTAATTCCACAACCATTTACCAACGCAAAGATTAACTGGTTAAGGAGCCAACCCTTGAGGGACTCATGAGCTTGTGAGACACAAGGCAAGGTTAGCAGCAGAGTGTGCTTTAAAATAACATATGCATGGGAGTGTTCATTCTACAAACACTCCTTGCCCACTTAATCATGAGCTCAGCTCTTGGTTATTGGAATTCTCCAAGCACAAAGGCTATATCCAGATCTTTCAAATCTTGCTCTGTTTTTTTTGTTCCACACTCAGATATGAGAACAGGGAAAAAAGGAATGGTTATTTCTTGGTGATGCACAGATCCAGTGGGTAACTGCTTGGCTTCCCTGCTGGAATGGGTTAAGTCCGGCTAGGACTTCTCTTCTGATCCACTCTCCCTCCAGAGAGGGCCAGGATAGGAATGACCTCTATCAGTGGGCTCCTGAAGAAAGGGCAGAGATGCAGGAGAGCGACTTGCCTTATCTCCACTGAGATGACCGCGGTCATATCCCCTCATCCCAATCAAATGACACAAATTCTTTCAAGGGCAGCAATGTCATTAGACATAACTAAAAAATATGGCCTTTATCAAAATGGATGGATGAGTAAAGAGATTATAGTATATATAATGGAATATTACTCAGCCATAAAAAAGAATGAGATCTTGACAGTTGTGGCAACATGAATGGGCTTTGAGGGCATTATGCTAAGTGAAGTAAGTCAGAGAAAGATTAATACTATATGACCTCTCTCATATGTTTTACATATAAAAAAACAAGCTCACAGATAACAGAGAACAGATCAGTGGTTGCCAGAGGTGGGGTGTAGGGGATGGGAAATGAGTGAATTGTGTGTTTTTGTTTTAGTTTGAATAAACTGAATTTTTAAAATGAAAGCTTCTGTTATTACTATAGAGAGGCAGAAAAAAATATGAGATTGAATATTAGACAAGATTGCATTTCAATTCCAGCTACACCAAATATCAGTGGAGTGACTCCAGGCCAAGTGACCTTACAAACTGAGCCTCAGTTTCCCCTTTTGTAAAATGAAGATAATAACCTCTGTCTCAGGATGCTAAGAATTAAACAGATAATACATGAAACTGCTCTTTGTAGTAGCTGACAACTAGATGTTCAATAAATACTAGTTATTCCTTCTTCTCTGTGAGACAGCCACAGAATGAAATACAACCTATTTACTTTACAAAGGAGTTTCTCATGTAACAATGAGTCATCTCATCTCCACCTCCTCTCCGCCCCCAGCCCTCTGTGATAGGCAGAATTCGAAGATATTCCCCCAAGATTCTCATCCCCTGGTATACACACCCTATCCAACCCCAGGATGGTGAGTATGATGGGACAGTCGCTCCCAAGATTAGATTGTATTAGACTGTACTGCTGGCTTTAAGGAAAATTACCGAGTGGTCCTGACCTAATCAGGTGAGCTCTTAAAAGGGATGGCACTCTCCCTGATGAAAGACATTAGGAGTGTGTTATCACTTATGCATTTAATGCCAATCAGTTCTGAACACACCCTTTAATATGTGCTCTGTAATAAGCAACTGAATTCCTTTCTGTCCTTTACAGTGAACATGACGTTCAGCTTTCTCAGCAGAGGGAGCTGGAGGGACACGGCAGGCGTGGGCTGGAAGTTGGTGTGGTTGGTGTGTGAATATTCTAAGGAGCCTGCAGACTCAGGCCTGGAACACAGTCACGCTCTGATCCGGTACCCTCAGCCTGGAAACAACCTTTCTGCAGTCCTCCTGACAGGGAAACTAGAGCCCTTGCATGGCCTACATGCTCTGAAGGCCTCCCACCTGCACTGGCACAGGGAATCACACCCACGCCACGGACCGCCCGCTCTCCTGCCTGGACTCCCGAGGGTGGCCTACTGCTCGCCCACCAACTCTGAACCAACTCCAGCCTGGCCAAACCAATGCAATTATCTGCTATCAAGTGGGCTGAAACACACTTTCTCCAACCAGGTCTGATTTCCTTCCAAGGTTGTCCTTCCTTGGGTACTCTCCCTCAGCCTAGAGTACTATCCAGAGTTTCCTTATATCTTACAGTTACTCTTTTGTTGTGGTGAACAGTAATTATGTTAAACTTCCCTGTTTAACTACTGTGTGGTTTCTATCTCCTAATTGGAACCAGATTATTACAGGATGAGAAAGATTTGATACAAAAGAGATTCTCTATTGTTAGCTTTGAAGATGCAAGGGCCACATGGAAAAGAATGTGACTTCTAGGAGCTGAGAGCAGTCACCAATAGCCAGCAAGGAAAAGGGACCTCAGTCCAACAACCAGTTCAAAGGAACTGAATTCTGCCACAGCCACAGGAACTTAGAAAAGGGCCCCAAGCTCCAGATGAGAAGGTACAAACTATTTCCATTAACCTTATCCCAATCCTATCTCTATTAGGGCCCTTTCACTACCATAGGAATATGCCCTATTTTTGCCAGCTTTTCTCCATACTTTCCAGGACTTCCAGTTCAAAGTCTGTAATAATCCCCTTATCTCCCAAATTATAAAGGAAAAGAGCATAAAGTCAAAGTAAGAAAAGTATATTTTTTCATATAGCAGATAATATGCTGGGACAGGTACCTAGATTTCTCTCCCACTATAAACAGTCAAGATATCCAGCTATTTTTAACATATCCATGATAGAAGTTAAGTGGTTCTCAGACAAAAAAACTGAGTGAAGGCAAGTATTCAGAGAGGAAAACAAAGTGATTATAGGTTGCTTTCCACACCTGGAGAGCACAGACTATACCAGATGAACTTGAGCTTTTACTTTCAGACCTCCCAGGACATGGGAAACAGTAGACAAAGCCCAGGGCCCACTTAAGGTAGAGAATCTAATACAAGTTTCACATCTCATCCCCACAAAGCTGAGGTGCCAAAGGCCTATATCTCAATGTATGGATAAATCAGACAGAGCCCCTGAAGAAGAAGAATAGGAAAATCAACTGTCTGAAATATAAGCATCAAGAAGGAAGAAGAAAAACACTGCCACTGAAAATTAGCCTTAATGAAAGTTTATAACCCAAATTCATACTACATGGTTTTAAAAAAAAACACATAACAAAAAAATTTTACTTAATTTGATCCCACACTGGTGATAGCCTTTGGCACTTGGCAGAAGTAATGTAAATCTTTTCTGGAGAAGCCCACTTTCAGAGTAGACCTCAAAAAAAGTCATACGCATGGAATTATAGGGAAAATGAATAGATGGCAATGAAATAGTATAAATGCATATGGCACCATGAGTGAGAGGGACCAAAGAGAGCAAAGAGCTGATACAGAACTGCAGGGACTTCAGATACTGGAATGATCAGATATGGACTACAGATAAGCTGTCTACTATGTTTCAAGAAATGTTTGAAATATGTACAGGGAAAAATGGGGAAAGGAGGGAGGGAGGGAGGGAAATCAAAACTGTAAAAGCAGCAAAAAGACCACCTACAGAAATGAAAAATATAATACCTGAAAATAAAAAAAGGCAAGTGCTGAACTTCTGCTCTAGTAAAGCAGAATAGCTTATATCATACTCATCCTATAGTGATTATAAACTCTGAACAAAATATGAAAAATAACTATTTGATAGTACCAGAGAATGTCCAAAAGCAGGTGGAAACTGGGGGGGGGGCGGGATTCAATTCTTAAAGAAAGAAGTCACATCAGGGCACCTGGGTGGCTCAATTGGTTAAGCATCTGACTCTTGATTTCAACTCAGGTCATGATCTCAAGGTCATGAGACTGAGCCCTGTGTCAGGCTCCGCACTGGGTGTGGAGCCTGCTGGAGCCTGCTTAAGATTCTCTCTCCCCCTCTCCCCTGCCCCACTGCTTGTGCATGCACTCGTGCACTCTCAGAAAGAAAGAGAGAGAGGGAAGGAAGGAAGGGAGGGAGGGAGGGAGGGAGGGGGGAAGAAGGAAGGAAGGAAGGAAGGAAGGAAGGAAGGAAAGACAGAAGCCACACCAGTACCTTTATATAGCATTTCTCCTGAAAACACTGTTCAGTCCACGTGTGGGGCAAGATAATTGAAACTCAAGCAAAAAGCTGCAGTCTTATTGGCTTGGGTATCAAAAGATGATGCTCAGAGCTGCTAGAACAGCTAGAAATAAAAAAGGGAAATCTCAAAAAGGAGGGTGCCACAAAGGGGAGCCCCAAAGTCTGTGTATAAATTTCCCTTAACCCTTGGCTGATCCCTGAACTGTGCATGCTCTAGGAAAATGCCAAGGACTGTGGAAAACACCTGGAAGTCTGAAAGGATGAAGGGGAAATTTTAGCTGCTGCCTATCACCAGAAGAAAGAGTATTCAGAGTCTGAAGTTAGAAGGACTTGGTAAACACCTCAGATTTTCCACTGAAATCCCAGAACCAGAAGGGGCACACTTTAATGGAGAATTCATTCTAATCTAAGGGTAAAACTGACATAGATCTGCCCCAGCAAAGTATAAAACCAACTCTCCACAAGTTTAAGATGATCAATTAATAATTTGACTGTTACAACAAAATTTAACCTTTCTCAGAGGAACAAAGTAGAATCCAGAGTCTCTGTCATCTACAATATCCAGTATTTAGTAAATAATAGTCATGCCAAAAAAAAAAAAAAACGTAATCAATAATCAAGAACAAAGGAATCAACAGAATTCCACACCATTCCAAAAATAATACAGATGTTGTCATTAAAAGATAATGATTCTATAGCAGCTATTATAAATATGTTTAAAGCCTAAAAGAAAAACTAGCTACAAAGAATGAACAGATTCGAAATGTCAGAACATAAATTAAAACTACAAAAAAGAACCAAATGAAGATTCTAGAACTAAAAAGTATAATATATAAAGTAAAACTCTTTGGATGGGCTTACCAACAGATTGGAGATAGCAGAAGAAACAGTGAACCTAAAGACAGATCAACAGAAACTAATCTGAAGAAATACAAGAAAAAAATATTGGAAAAAAAAAAATCAGTCAAACATAGGTGCAACTGGAGTCTCAGGAGAAAAAGAATACAGCTGAAGAAAACAGAAGACACATAGGCTGTAATTTTCTCAAATTTGATGGAAAACATTAACTTACAGATTCATATAGCTTAGCAAACTCCAATCAGAATAAACTCAAAGTAAACTACACCTACACACATCATAGTCAAATTGCTAAAACCAAAGATAAAGAGAAAATCTTGATTATATCCAAAGGAAAAAGAATGCATAAGAAGGAACAATTATTCAGATTACAGCTGAGTTCCAGCAGAAACAATGGAGGCCAGAAGACAATGAAAAAGCATCTTTAAAGTCATCTAAAAGGGAAAAAAAATCCTGTCAACTCAGAATTCTATATCCAGAAAAACTATCCTTCAAAAATGAGCATGGAAAAAAAAGACATTTTCAGGCAAATGAAAGATGAGTGAATTTGTTATCAGCATACCTGTCTTACAACAAATACTACAGGAAGTTCTTCAGACTAAAGGGATATCAGATAAAAACTCAGACTAAGGGGATGTCAGATAGAAACTCAAATCTACAAAAATAAGGAACTCCAGAAAGGGTAAATATGTGGGCAAATATAGAAGACTTTTTCTCTTAATTTCTTTATAAGACATGATTCTTTAAAGTAAAACTTGTAACACTGCAGTGTTTTGCAACATAAATAGATGTAAAATATATCATAACCATAGCATAAATGATGTAAAGTAAATGGAATTATATTATTGCAAAGCTGTTACTATATTTTATCTGAAGTGGTTCAGTATTAACTCTAAGTACTCTATGAAAAGTTAACAATGCATATTGTAATCTCTAGAGCAACATTAAAAGAAAAATACTAAGAAGTATAGCGAAAAAAGCCCTTAGCAAAATTAAAACAGAATACTAAAAATATTTCATTAATGTAAAATGAAGCATAAAAGGAGGACAAAGGATGTTAATGAGCACTGGGTGTTATATAAGACTGATGAATCGCTGAACTCTACCTCTGAAACTAATAATACACTATATGTTAATTAATCGAATTTAAATTAAAAAAGGCATAAAAGAACAGAGGAACAAAAAACTAGATGAGACAAACAGAAAACAATTAACAAAACAGTGGACCCAAACCTAGTTATGTCAATAATTACATTAATTGGACATGAAATATCCAACTAAAAGGCAAAGGCAGTCAGAATGGACAAAAAAGACTGAGCTATATGCTGTCTGCAAAAAGGCACTTTCTAAATATAAAGACAGATATAATGAGCATAAGAAAGGTGGTATGATTATCAATATCAAAGTAAAATCAAGTCAAGGAGTTACTAAGGATAAGCAGGGATACTTTATAATGATAAAAATGTCAATTCATTGGGAAGACATAACAATCATGAATGTGCATGCTCCTTAACATAGCTTCAAAACATATAAAACAAAAATGGAAAGAATTAAAGAGAACTACAGAAAAATCCACAATAGCAGATGATTTTAACACCTTCTTTCAGTAATTACTAAAAGTAACCAAAAAACTCAATAAAGATATAGAAGATTTAACTACCTTGACCTGACATTTATAAAACACACCACACTCAACAACTGCAAAATATACAATCTTTTGAAGTGCACATGAAATGATCATCATGATAAACCATTATGCTGGGCCACAAGACAAGCCCCAATTGCATAAGACTGAAATCTTACAGAGTGTATCTTCTGATAAGAAATCTAGAAAAGCACCAAGTATTTAAAAATTAATGAAAAATACAGTGTCATCAAAATTTGTAGGCTGTGGCTAAAGCAACGCTTAGAAGGAATTTTATTGCATTAACTGCTTACATTTAAAAAACAACAAAGGTTTAAAATCATTTAAGTCTCCACTGTAAGAGGTTAGTAAAGAGCAAATTAAACCCAAATTCAGGAGAAGGAAGGAAATAAATATAATCTAAATGAATGGAAATATATACCACGTTCAGGATCAGAAGACTCAGTATTGTTAAAATGTCAGTTCTCTCCAAATTGATCTATAGATTCAACACAATGCCAACTAAAATCAACAGGCTTTTTTGGGGGTAGAAACTGACAGGATGATTCTAAAATTTATATGGCTATTTTAGAATAGCAAAATAATCTTAAAGGACAAACATGGAGGACTTCAACTTCTTGAGTTTCAATATAAAACTAAGTATTTGAGAGTGTGTTGTATTGTTATAGGGCTAGACAAAGAGATTAACAAACAGAAGAGGTCATCCTGAAATAGACTCATACATATATGGTCAAATCATTTTGAACAAAGATGCCAAAGCAGTTTAATGGAGAAAGGAAAATCTTTCCAACCAATAATGCAGCAACAACTGAATATCCGTACCAGGAAAACAAACCAACAATAAAAAAGCAAAGCTTGAACCCACCGTTCTAGTGCCTGTGACCTTTGGAAGCAGTCATGCCCAACTGCCAAAACCTCTCTAAGTGCCAACATATTGTGGAAAGCCTTCAGGTCCAAATCCTCACCCAGTAACAGGAACTTTAAGCACTCAGTTCAACAGGTCTCGTATCTTTGCTTACCTCAATTTTTCCCCCTAAACCTCCCAGGACCATCTATTATGACCCAATTCCATCCCCAGACTGCTCTGCTCATCTCACTTGACCCAACTTACACTCTTCCCTGTCTTCCAAACCAAACCCTTCCACTGTGTTCTATGTAACTTGCTTAATGATCCACCACTCACTTACACACTTCCTTCTATTCTCACACGTCCCATAGCCTCCAGAATCCCCGAGACTCTCTCAAGCAGAAGTTATTCTTATACCAGATAACCCAGGCTTTGGCAATAGGGTAACTTCTTTGCTCCCCTGTCCTACTTGCAGACAATTCTCTCTCACTCTTGTGAAAACCTGACTTCTCCTTTGGGGTGCATGCCTGCAGATTTTACTACCTTCTCATCCCTTCATACATCTTGTGAGAGTTCCTTTAAAAAAAAAAAAAAAGATTCATTTATTCATTTGAGGAGGGGAGGGGCAGAGGGAGAGGGAGAGAATTCCAAGCAGACTCCCTGCTGAGCATGGAGCCTGATGCCGGCCTCGATCTCATGATCCTGAGATCATGACCTTAGCCGAAACACTGTGTCTCATTAAACAAAATGAGACATTATATACCCCCTGATGAAAAGTATCAATACCATTTATGAAACCAACAGAGTTAGACTCTGAACCAACTGAGCCACCCAGGCGCCCCCATCATGTGGGAGTTCTAAGCTGAAAGGGTTAAAAGGCAGGAGGGCCTCGTATTTCAGGAACAAATTTAATTTGAGCTACCCACTGTTTTTCATTATTGATGCCACTACTTCCTTTTATTAGCAGACATCACCAAATGAGATAGCAGACAGAAAAAAATCACCAATCTGTGGAGACACAGAGACAAACATCCCACCTATAAAAATACATTTCCTGAAGGAGCTTCAAAGCTAGAGGTGAAGACAGAGACTAACAGCCAGCTAACAGAAGGCCAAATAAAACACATGCTTCCTCTGACCAAAGATGGGACAATTTGAACATCAACAAGGACATTAATTACGGACTGAAATACATCACATCTCTCTAAATATATCAAATCATAATGATACCAACACAAAACAAAAATCATTGTCCACCCTTAGAAGATGCTAGGGAACCCAACTGATTATTCTGAAAACAGGTAAGTAAAGAGAAAATTACACACAGAACCTAGCTTTCCTTTATGAACAGTTTTCAGTTATCTGGATAATTAAATTGTTGATGAAGTAAACATTTATGGATATATTCTACCTAATGAATATACAAATTATATATATTTGTATATATATATATTTTATATATATTTTTTTATTTATTTTATATATTTATATATATATTTGTTACATATACAAATTATATATACAATTTATATATACATATACAAATTATAGATATATAATATCATCAATGATGCCAACAACACAAATGAGACATTATGTACCCCCTGATGAGAAGTATCAATACCATTTACGAAACAAACTTACTAAAAAATCGAACCTGAATGTGACCTAGCCCCTAGATGACTACCAACTTACAGGAAATACAGAACAAAGAAGAATATGTAAAATAATACCATGGGTGTGCAATTAACAAGGACCACTCTCTGAAGAACTATGGGCCAAACAACCCAGTTTTTTCCTACTAAAATGTGGGGGAAAAGAAAAAGAAATGGAGAAGAAACCAATAAAGAGAGACTTGGGAGGCACATGTGTGGTCTTTATAAGCATCTTCATTCAAATATATTGTAAAATAAATGAGACAACTAGGGCAATTTAAATATATCTGATGATGTAAAGGAATTAACTTTTTCTGTGTGTGATAATGGTATTGTAGTTATACATGGGGAAAGAATGATCATCTTTTAGACATGTATATTGAAATTCTTACAGATGAACTCAAAATAATCTGGGGTAGAGTGGGAAAGTGTGTGGAGATGAAACATGGATTGGCCACGAGTTGATAATTTTTGAAGGTAAGTGACAGGTAGGTGGACAAATTTTTGTAAAGAGCACATAGCAGGTTTTAAAAGTTCAAAAGCAGAAAGTTAAAAAAAAAATGCTGTAATAAAGAGCATCCCAGAAACTGACCAGCTTGTGGCTACTTGGCTGGAAATCTAAGTGGAACACCTTGGGAGGTGATAATGTCCTGTGCCCAAACTGGCTCTAGAGCCAAGACCAAAACAAGGCTGGGCTCAGCTATGGATCTGCACATTCTTGGACAAGGGGGGCAAAGTTCCTACAGGCTGTGTAGGTGCTTGTGCGATGGGCAGTATTAGGGGGCTGGAGAGGTGAGTGAGGGGGACTCGTTTGGGGTCACAGAATAGGGGTCTGTGGGAATAAGTAGATGAGGGAACCACTTTTATAAGTGATTAAGGCTCTTCTGGCTCTCTGTTTACTGTCTGTCTCTCCTCACTAAAGAGGGCAGGGGAATATGTCTTATTTATTCACTGCTATATAACCAGTGCTTGGCACAAAGTAGGCTCTAAATAAATATGCTGAGTGAAGGAACTCTAGGTAAGGATCAATAAAATACATGCTACAATTGCTTGTAAGCAAACTATGCTTGTAGGTAACTCATACTTCTCTGAATTAAAATAACTTATTTTAACAAACCAATGATAGTATTACTTTATATTTTTCTTGTTTTTACAAGTTTTCACACACAGCATCTCAATTTAAAACTCACAAGACCATTCTACCATGTAATCAGGCCACATACATTCAGCTTAGAAGAACCAGGGACTCCTGCCTTTTGGTCAATATTTCCTTTTCTGTATCCCTCTGCCGGTAAGATTTACCATTAGTCAAGTACTAAAGATAAAGCATATTTTCCAAGAAGCAATTGTACCTTCACAATACTGCGCTAAATTTCTAATTTACCCTGAAGATGTAAGTTTTGTAACTCTGGGTAAGCTACATCATAATTCAACATTAAAAATTAACCTAAGACAAAAAAGAAAGTATGGAACAGTAACTAACAGGATTGTATGCTTAAGGAACAGAAGTGACCTTGTGCCTCAAAGAGGGAACCAGATGTATAACATTCAGACATTCCTCTGCTGAACTATTAAAACACAAACTGGCTGTACTGGCAGAGATCCTAATTTTTCAGAGCTCAAACAAGTTACACCCCATGAATCTAACCTTAAACCAGAACAAACTGGAAAGAGAAAAAAATTGCCATAAACTTGGGGCGCCTGGGTGGCTCAGGTCATGATCCCGGGGTCCTGGGATGGAGCCCCCATCGGGCTCCCTGCTCAGGGGGAAGCCTGCTTCTCCCTCTCCCACTCCCCCTGCTTGTGTTCGCTCTCTCGCTGTGTCTCTGTCAAATAAATAAATAAAATCTTTAAAAAAAAAGAATTGCCATAAACTGAAGGCAATCTAAAAGTCCATGAATGTATTTCAAATGTGACTTTGCTTAGGAAATCCAGTTTGGGTGTGATTTATTTCAAGAGGTATTTTCAAAAAAATATACTTACTAATGCCAAACAGTGAAGTTTTCTTTGAACTTCAAAGTTTTCTTTGAATTTCAAATTTATTATAGAATCCCGTCCCTTTGTGGAATAAAGTATTTGGGATTTCAATTCAATTCATCCATCCATGTTCCAGGCAGACATTTTGCTAAATAGGATATATGATCAGATTTCAAAGAAACAAAAGAAAAAAACCAACTTCATTTCCCCGTATGATAGCCTCCAGAAACATTTAATGTTGGAACACTGTGTGCTATCTTTATTAATACATGATGACAGTACTAACCCACCGTCAACAGAGAAGTCACCAGCATGTCTGGGACAAAGGAAAAAATCTAGACAGTAAGAGGTAAAGGCTCACAGATATTTTTCAACTGAGTCACTGAGACTCAAAGAGGTATAGTTTCCAACCATGTCCAGTTATTCATTTTATACTTGAAAATGAAAATAAGAAGCATGGGACTAGAGGCGCCTGGGTGGCTCAGATGGTTGAGCGTCTGCCTTCAGCTCAGGTCATGATCCCAGGGTCCTGGGATCGAGCCCCACATCGGGCTCCTGCCTCAGCAGGGAGCCTGCTTCTCCCTCTCCCTCTGCCTCTCTCCCTGCTCATGCTCTCTCTCTCTCTCTGTATCTCTGTGTCTCAGATGAATAAATAAAATCTTAAAAAAAAAAAGCATGTGACTCATTGGAAAGATTTGTTTTAAAAAAAAATATTATGAAAATTAAGCAAATTTCAAAGACAGTGGAGGACCAGAAAAATCACAAAACATTTCTGCCCCATCTTCTTAATCTCAAGTCATTCTTCTGCCCAGTAATTTTCTCATTTTTAAGACCCTACCACCAACCTTGCTGATCAGGCAGCAGAGATCTTCAAAGGAATAAAAACAAAGGCCTTTTTGATCACAGGACCACTCCTTGGCTCCTGGACTGAAAAAGAGCTCCCTTGTTGGGATTTCTATAGGAGACTCAGTAGAACAGACTGAAGCTCAATCACCCTTACTAAAACGAGAAATTCTTGATGATGTATGTACTTCTTTACTCTTTAGAGCTAAATACAGCTAGTATAAGAATTCTCTCCATATGCTATCTGTCAGACTTCCACTCTGGAAGCTGAGCTATATCACCTGAAAAAGTTACCCTTCTAACTAGAAAAAACAGAGTAAACAAGCCAACTGTAGAAAGTCTTACCATCTAAGCCCTAGTGTTGAGGCAGTCAAACACCATCATCATTTAGCAAAACTTCTATAGTGCATTATGATTCAACTTTAAACACTTCAAGTTCCACTCAAACAAGTGACTGAATGGCCACATACCTAAAATTCATGGTGATAACTTTTTGTCAGGGACAGATTTTGATCTATGCCAACAACTAGAATTGGCTCATCCCCACAAACCTCTTTGAAAAACTTTAGTGCAGGGGCGCCTGGGTGGCTCAGTCATTAAGCGTCTGCCTTCGGCTCAGGTCATATTCCCAGGGTCCTGGGATTGAGCCCTGCATCGGACTCCCTGCTCGGTGGGAAGCCTGCTTCTCCCTCTCCCACTCCCCCTGCTTGTGTTCCCTCTCTTGCTGTGTCTCTCTCTGTCAAATAAATAAATAAAATCTTTAAAAAAAGAAAAACTTTAGTGCAAAAGCCCCAGGATATAAGAAATTCACAGATTCCCAGTCACAAAGAGGCATGGCCTTTCATCACATGATTTTAAAACTGCTGTTTCCTATACCATGTGGGCACTAAACAAAAGCTTGGCCAACATCAACACTCTCCATATAAAGAAGCCTCAAGAAGCTACACAGTTCTCTTTAAGAAAAGAGAACCATAGGTTCTAAACTCTAAAAGGAAATCCATAAAAGGATGAAATTTTATGGTATGAAAAGTAGATCTCAATTAAAAAAAAAAAAGGAAAGAAACCTTAAGGCCTTTGAATACTTTGAAGTGGCTATCCTCTCCACAAACTGATTAATACTCAGTTTTTTTCTGGGGCTTGACTTGTTCCATTCTTCAGGGAAGGGGAGAATGTAGACAAGAACTGGAAACCTTTACAATACTTCAACTGCAGTTCTGCCATTTCTGACACTTATGAGGATTAAGAATGGTTTTCCTGGGGCGCCTGGGTGGCTCAGTTGTTAAGCGTCTGCCTTCAGCTCAGGTCATGATCCCAGCGTCCTGGGATCAAGCCCGGCACCGGGCTCTCTGCTCCACGGGAAGCCTGCTTCTCCCTCTCCCACTCCGCCTGCTTGTGTTCCTGCTCTTGCTCTCTCTCTAATAAATAAATAAAATCTTAAAAAAAAAAAAAAAGAATGGTTTTCCAAAAATATATGTTGATGAATTACTTTACATATCTTAAGATAGTTTTCAACCAACAGTTTGCACAAACTATATAATCTATTTAAATGTGTTATCATACATCGATATAGCATATGATTGCTAAAAAAATTCTTGATTACAATTCTAGCTCAACTTCTGTTCATCCAATAAACAAAAGTCATAATAAAGAATGGCTTTATTGGCTTCATAGTGATATTTAAATGAAATGAGTATGCCTAAATTCTTCACAATAGTAAAATATAAAGTAGTACAAAGGCAATTTCCAGCTAATTATAAGATTTAAATTTGTGCCAAATAATTTACACTTGCATTGCCAGAAGAACAGAGCATCTGTACAGTTTTTATGTAAATGTACTGAACAGAGAAAAAGTGTGCTCTTTTCTATCTTAGGATGCTATTTCTAGATTTACATAAGGGACCAGCTCCAATGATAAAAACTTTAAAGTTTCACAACAATCATGTTCCACGAATTTATTTTTCAATCACACACATTATAAATGCCAAGAGTAATTTCCTATTATCTTGGGAAAAAAGCTACTTACAAGAGATAGCAGCAAACTGAACAGGTTACCAGCATGGTGATGATAACTCTAAAAAAAAAAAACACCATCATTAGATAACCAGCAAACTAAGGAGACACTGTCAGATGGTTTAAGCCTCCTTCCCAAATTACAAACTGGCAAGGTCTGTGCACCAAGAAAAGGGAACTGAATCTGCTCAAACACCAAGGGACTGCAGTAATTAACATTTGTATTTGAAGGGATATGTATTGAGGCCACAGTTTAGACGGCTAATCCAAACCCGCTACAACTGAACACAAAAAGCTGCAATGACAATTAGTTTTGACATCCAAGAAACTACCTATCTGGTAGTTTTCCCTGCAATGAACTAACACTATACTTATAAAATTTTAACTTTCTAGGAGCGCCTGGCTGGCTCAGTTGGGAGAGCATGCGACTCTTCATCTTGGGGTCGTGATTGTTCAAGCCCCACGCTGGGTATAGAGATTATTAAAAATAAACTTTCTAAAAAATGTCAGAACTGCGTAGGCTTACAATGAAAATGAGATGATTCTTTAAAAAAAAAATTAAATAAATATATATGTATCTTTCCAATGCTGACCTCTCCCCATCTCTATTCCTGTCTGATAAATAGTTAAACCTAGATCTCTCATCAGCTGAATCTCAACATTTCAAAGACTGAATTCATGGTATCCTCTTCCCATTTCTCTTTCCAAAGGCTCCTCTTCCCAATATCTTACGCCCCAGAAGCTCTGTCATTTCCACCCATCTGACCCACTCCTCAAATCTGTCATCATTTTGTTCATGCCTCCTCTGCACCCTTAGTCACCAAATGCTAGCAGATTCAAAACTTTCTTCCTTCCCTTTCATCCTACTACAATCACCTCAGAGTCATCTTTCTAAAATAATTCTTTTGTCACATCACTCTGCAGCTGAACACCTTTCAATGCTCTCCATCCTCCACAGGAGTAATTTCCAAAGAGGAGGTCTCCACACCCCACAGAGTAAGCAAGACTATCTCCTAGAATGCAAGGAGCAAATATTAGAATTCCTGTTTACATTTATTTTCAATTCATCCTTTAGAAGTTACTTGTGTGTGCATGTACTTTCTGGGGTCAATACAAGCACATCATTCTCTCAGAGGATTTTCAATGAGTGTCCAGTATGTACCAGGCTCTGGGGAAAAAGGAGTAAACAAAACGGATGAAAACCACTGCTCTCGTGAAGTTTACATATTCGTGGGGGAAGACAGACAACAACAAGATGAACATTAAACAAGAACTATTTACTTAGGTACCATTAGTATGCCAGGTGGTCAGTAAGTGCTAATGGAGAAAAATAAAGCAGGAAACGAGGATAAGGGTATCCAAGGGTTGGAGGCTGTGCTTGCAATTTTAAAGAGGGCCTTCAGGAAAGGGCTTACTGAGGACGTGGCAAGCTGGCAAGACCTGAAGGTAAGGGAGTGTTCCAGACAGGGGAAAGAGCAAATGCAAAGGCTCTAGAGTACCAGGAGTTGAAAGAGCACAGAGGCCTGTGTAGCTGAGCAGAGCGAGGGGAGCCTAGTAGAAGTGAGGTCAGGGAAGGGGAAAATATAGACAAGAATTGGAAACACCTTTCAAATAGTTCAACTGTAGTTTCGCCATTTCTGACACTCATGAGGATAAAGACCAATGTCTTGGTAGCCTCTAAAGGAAAAGGGAAGCTATTTGGAGGGATCTAAGGACAGGACTGACAAAATCTGATTCAGATTCTAAGAGGACCTCTCTGCACAGTAGAAACAAACTGGGGGAAGAGAAGCAAAGGGAAAAGCTGAAAAACCAGTTTGGGGTGGGGGGAATTGCAGTAATCCGTGGACCAGGCTGGGAGCAGCAGAGGTACTGAGAACTGGTCAGACTCTGGATATATTGTGAAGGCAACATTCTTCAAAATATCTAACTTATACATTATGCTTATAATAGATAGATAAATATGCATGGGAGTTTGTGCTACAAAATTTTGACAGCTGCATAACAAAAATGTTTGATTTTTGAAGAACTACACAAACCAGTCCAGCTCCTCGCCTATAATCAGTTCCGCCGATCATCCTCACCACTGTCCACTTTCAAACAGCAACCTTCTACTCCCAAAAGCAGGGGGCCTCAATGTCCCCCCAACACATCAAGTTTACTATTCTCCATTACAAGCTTTTGCTCATTTTCCTCTGCCTCAACCCGGAATCCCTCTGTCTTCTGTCTCCCCAAAAGGCCACTTCAGAGACCTGAAACTGCACGAGGCTCTTCTGTGTAACCTGCTTACTACTTTCATATCAAAAGTTCCTCATTAAAATATGACCTCCAGCATAGCTGGCTAAGTCGGAAGAGTGTGGGACTCTTGATCTCCGGGGTCGTGAGTTCAAGCCCCACACTGGAGATAGAGATGACTTAAAAAAAATAAACAAACCTAAACAAAAATAAATGAAATATCCCCTCCAAATATGCCACTTAGTTGTTGCAGGCTGAAGTGTCTGAGGTGAAGTATCATGTTGAATGCAATTTACTTTCAAACGGTTTAGCAAAATACGTATGTGTGTATTTACACACATACACACACATTCACATATATTACAGATATAAAGCAAATATGAATATGTTAACAATTATTATACCTAAGTGGTGGAATACAGCACTCTTACTATTCTTTCTGCCTTTCTGTATGTTTGAAAATGTTCTGTATGCTTGAAAAAATTGGAGCTGACTGAACTCCCTGTGAGCTAGCTCCATCCCCTCATCCCCTCCCCCACATCTACCCCTAAAGGAGCCACTGTGAAAAAAAAAAACAGAAGGTTTTAGAGCATCTGTGGATTCCTAAAGAGACGGAAGTCATGAAAAACATGAATGGTCAGGAAAGCTGACTCCAAACACAAACTTGCTTTTGTTTGGCCCATCTTCAGTTGTAGAAAAGGATGAGAGCAAGGGGTTTGCTTTAGGTTACACAGAGATTTTTCTGCATTCTCATGTTCTTTTTTTTTTTTTTTTTTTTAAAGATTTTATTTATTTATTTGACAGAGAGAGACACAGCGAGAGAGGGAACACAAGCAGGGGGAGTGGGAGAGGGAGAAGCAGGCTCCCCGCTGAGCCGGGAGCCCGATGCGGGGCTCGATCCCAGGACCCTGGGATCATGACCTGAGCCGAAGGCAGACGCTTAACGACTGAGCCACCCAGGCGCCCCTGCATTCTCATGTTCATGTGATGAGGGAGCAGAAGGCTAGCTGAGGACAAAGCAGAAGCCGGCATCCTGCAGCTTGCCCCCCCCGCCCCCCCCACTCCTGGGTAGGACAAGTGTGATGTTCTTCCAGGAAGCTCCCACCTATCTTAAAGGTAATGCCTTGGCGCGCGGGGGGGGGGGGGGGCGCGGGGGTGCCAACCTTAACTTGACAAAGGCAAGGCCTCCGGTCTCTCGTCGGTCCTCTTTAGAATATGAAAGTTCTTTTGAAACCTCCCTTTTCCTTACCTCCTAGAACTCCCAAGTATATAATCAGCCACCCCTCACAACCCCGAGGCAGCAGCTCTTTCTGCCCACGGGTCCTGTCTCCGTGCTTTAATAAAACCACCTTTTTACACCAAAGACGTCTCAAGAATTCTTTCTTGGCCGTTGCCTCCAGACCCCACCCCACCGAATCTCACCTATATTCCAAAACCACATCACATGGGTCTGGCAGGGAAAAGGATTTAACATCAAAGTGTCTCTTCTTCCCTTGCCACATAGCACCTTTACTTATCTCCTTAATGAAGACATTTTTAATCTTTCAAATCAGAAATGCTTTGATTAAAAATTCACCTAGTCCTTGAAGCAATTAAGTTCCTTCAAGTATTAAAAAACAAACTCTTTCGCAGCCTTTCAGGAAATAAAGGGGAACTAGTATTAATTCAATACTAATACTTCCTTCCATCTTACAATGAGGAAATGGGAACACTGAAAAGTTAACTGAATTGTCCAAGGTCACAAGGATCATCCAGCTAGGAGCAGCGTTTCTCAAAGTGTAATACAGTAACTCCTAGTAGACACTTTGTGTTTTAAGAACTGCTCAATCCTGCCAAGAGCAGGAAATACAAGGATTGGGGTGGAGGCTGTGAATTAGACCCCGCTAACCTATCACCAGCAGGTTAAACCTGAATCAGGACACTAGAGCTGGAAACTGAGTAGTCCGTGTACTATAGGAGCCATTTCATTACCCTGGATAACAGCAGTGGCATCAAGTCCCAAGGCTGGGCATGATGGGTCCCAAATGGGGGTCTTTAAGAAAGCAGTGGTCCATGTTACCAGCGCATTAATAAACGCTTTTCTGAGTATTTAGACTGGAAAGGCAGACAGTAGGGTAATGAAATAGTTGAAGACAGAAACACAACAAACTACTTTGTTGTTCTCTAACTCCAGTAGGAGAAACAAGTCTAAGAAATTAAATTTGGTTAATACAACTGTTTTAATAACCCTAGAACTCCAACACTGTGCATCCTCTATTGTAGTCTGGAGAGTCTATAACTGAGGTTATTGTTGGGGGGGGGACCCAATGCTACCAAATGATAGAAATTCATCTACCATTTTTCCTTTTTAAACAAACTGTGATTTACTTTCAGCTAGAAAGAAGTACCAAGTCTAATACAAGTCTATTCCAGACAGCAAAAGGGGTTTGGGTCACAAAATATTAAGGAAGTAATAGCATTTTCTTTCCCTTAATAAAGGCAATAGAATTATCCATTCAACGGGTATTTACTGAATGCCCACTAGGCATGCAAAGCACTGGAAAGCCACCAATGTGTTTCAAAGAATAAAGCAAGAGATGCTGTTCTGGCCAAGCTCTGACTTCAGCCTAAGTTTCATTCCACATGATCTTGGGCTGAGAAAAAATGACTAAAAAGCAAAAGAGGAACCAGAAAGAGGGTGTTCCAAAGCTCCTTTGAAGACAAGGCTCTCTATACTACGACAGAAAAGATCTACTTACAAAACTGATAAAGCTCTATTTAACAAAAAAGTCTAGGGGAAAAGTCTTAGTCAATCATTCTAAGAAGTTGGTGCAACTCACAAGCGCAGGAGCGCCCTCCAAAAGGTATGACGCAGGGGTTTCTAAACAATACCTCCCGCTCTTTGGTAATTAACCTCGCTTTAGATCAGGCCCTACCTGGCGCCCACTAGATGCAAGGCCTGGGCTCCATGCTGCTACACAAGCTTGTGTCGGGTGCAACTGCGACAACACGTGAGACACAGAAGACAATTTCTGTTTTATCTGATACTTCCAAGTTTAGGCCTCATCTGAGTGGAGGGCAGGGCTAAAGGGGCCAAAGTCGTCTAGGGGCAAACCACAACTTCTCCCTCAGTCGGTATAAACCCATTTCCTATGCACCCTCCCGAGACAGGCCCGTAATGAGAAAAAAACTCCCCTGTAGCCCAGTCCCAAGGAGGGTCCGTTGGGAGTCACCCTCCTCACCCTCGCACTGGGGAACCCTGAAGCTGCCGCGATAAGAGGTCGGGGGCGCTGTAGGAGGTTGGGGCCTGACTCTGGAGTCCGGGGCCGCCCCGCAAGGTCTCTGACCGGTGGAGGTCGCCCCCTCCCCCGCCCGGCCCGGCCGGTCCTCACCGCGCTCTCCTCCCAAGGCGGGCCTGGCGCACTTACCCCCGGTTGGGACCCTTAGGAATGAACCAGGGCACGCAGAAGCCGACGAAGCCCCAGAACACGCTCATTACGATGAGAGGCACCGTGAGGCCGCTATACGCCATAGCTGCCGCCGGAGCTACCAGCCCCTGCCCAGCCGCCTCACTTTGGTCCCACCCGGAAGTGTCAACACCGGGCCGCGTGACCAGCGCGCGCAAAGACCCGCCTCTCGCGCCCCACGTGACCCGCGCGCCGGACTCAGCCCCTCCCTAAATCCCGCGTACTTTGCACATGGACCACAGTTTCCGTGCATAGCCGTGTGTCCTTACCTGGAATTACCTCCTGATTTCTTCATTAAGCAGAATGGATTCCTGGATTAAATGGGAAGTTTGACCAATAACCTTTAACATTATGTACCAACTTTTCAAACATAATTCCAAACTTTCACCTAGCCAGTAATATAGGAAACTAGATGGTCATCTTTGTGCTCATACTGCTCTCCCAAAATAGCCTAAGCAGAAATTCTAACGTCCTTAAGTTCCAGTCCAAGCGCTGGCTTCTCCAAGACCTATTTCATTATGTTAGTGTGTCTCTTGTGGCCGTATATTTTAACCAACCCTATTGGAGGCAAACTCCTTGAGGACAGGCACTGTTTAACAGATCATTGCTCCTGAAGAGTATTATACATAGAATGTGCTCAATAGACACCTGTAACTGATCTGAGTAATTAAGAAAGAATGAGGTCAGGCAGAACTAAGAGAAAAAAGTCTACTCCTTTCTATTTTTTTCTTAATTTGTTTTTAATTGTGGTAAAATATACATAAAATCCACCATCTTAGCCATCAAGTGTAAAGTCCAGTAGCATTAAGTATATTCACTTGTTGTGTGCCCAATCTCCAGAACTTTTTCATAACCATAAAACAACTCCCCATTCTCCCTTCCCCCAGCCCCTGGCAACACCCATCCTACCTTCTGTTAAGTTTGACTACTCTAGATACCTGATACAAGTGGAATCATACAATATTTTTCTTTTTGTGACTGCCTGGATTCACTTAGCATAATATCCTCAAGCTTGATCCATGTTGTAGCGTGTCAGAATTTCCTTCCTTTTCAAAGCTGAGTAACATTCTACTGTATGTAGATGCCATATTTTGTTTCTCCATTCATCTGAAGATGGATATTTGAGTTGCTTCCATTTTTTTTAGCTGTTATGGATTTTTTCCTGTCTCTTTTTTTTTAAGATATTTTTTATTTATTTATTTGACACAGATAGAGAGCACAAGTAGGCAGAGAGGCAGGCAGAGGGAAAGGGAGAAGGAGGCTCTCTGCTGAGCAGGGAGCCCGATGCGGGGCTTGATCCCAGGACCCTGGGATCATGACCTGAGCCAAAGGCAGCTGCTTAACCAACTGAGCCACCCAGACGCCCCTTCCTGTCTCTTAAATGAAGGCAAATATTTTCTTTTAAGTTGATTCCATTAAGTCTAACCTTTGCCTCATCTTCTTGGCAACTTCTTTAAGAACCAGGTGTTGGGGAGCATAGGGAAGTGGCCATTCAGACATTAGTTTTGTGTAAATCTGTTTCATCCTCTGTGAAATGAGAAAATTCCCTTATCTTGGTATTACAATTGTGGGCTAGTATTGGCCAATAGCTCCCTCTATCAGTCAATCTGTCAAAAACATTTTATCACACATTGTGAATAAAAACTGGTGTCCAAGGCCAGGAACTAAGATTCAGTGACCCACCAAATGAAATATTCTCTGCCTTCAAGGCACTTAAAGTCTACTTCAGGAAATGTCAGTATGGCTCAAGGACCCCAGGGGAGTCTCCAGGACTCTCCCAGCAAGTCTGTAAGGGCCTCTCTGTTCTAACTACCAATCTGTGTAAAGCTGAATTTTCTTCCTATGCTTTACCGGAAACATGTTGCAACAGAGTGAATGCAGAAGCATTACTAAGAATCCATTTGTCTTCTATTAAGCCAGACATTAAGGAATTTTGCAAAAATGTAACAGAATGTCATTCTTCCCACTACATTTCTAAATTTTGACTTGGAAAAGAGTTATTTTCCATTAAAAAATGTTCTTTCTGTTAACATATTATAGGTTTATTATTATTTTAAAATGAATCTAAAATAAATGTTAAATTTTTGTTCTAATTTATAATATGGTAAATTATATGATCGATGTAACCCACATAAAAGTAAGATTTGGGGTCCACAATAATTTTTAAATGTGTAAAGAGGTGAGACCAAAAAGTCTGAGATCAACTTCCAGAGGAAAAACCTCCAAGCAACCCCAAAAGGATAAAGTAAAGAACTGACTGAAATGCTACCATGCAACCACACCAATCCCCTTTCCCAAGCCCAGCCCTGTAAATAAAAACAGGCATGCAAAGTCACAAAGCCATGGAGTCATAGAGCTCCTTTCAAGCAGATCTGGAAGCCTGGAAGTTACTGGAGAAGCTGAAAGCTCCAGCAGTCTTTACAACTCATTTGCTCAGCACATATGTATGGAACATGCCCTGTGGGTGACCACCATTCATTTCTTGTGTGGCAGCCATATGCCATTGAACCATGTGTTTTGAATTACCTCTCATTCAATATTCACAAAACCTATTATGATCTTATTAAATCCATTTTACATATTAGGAAAGAGAGGCTCAGGTTTGTAACTTGCCTAAAGTCTGTTTTAAGTAACAGAACTGGGATCTAAATATTGGTCTTTGGACGCCATGGTGGCTCAATTGGTTAAGTGTCTGCCTTTGACTCAGGTCATGATCTCAGGGTCCTGGGATCAAGTTCCGCATCAGGCTCCCTGCTCAGGTCTGCTTCTCCCTCTCCCCCTACCTCCTGCTCTTGCGCTCTCAAATAAATAAAATCTTTAAAAAATAATAAATGTAGGTCTTCATGGCTCCTGTTCTTTCTACTAAGCCATACTGCCTATTTCAGACATCAAGTCAGCCAAAAAACCCTAAATTATACACAGCTTAACAAGACAGAGACATCTAATTCCTAAGATGAGACCTGTGAAAACCTATTCTGGAACTAGCTGCTCTCCTGCTTGGGGTAGGCTACGATGGTTGACTTAGTTAATTCTGAAGGCCAAAGAATATCTTACCTAATATATCTGCATATTTATATTGTAATTATGGTGTTCAAGCAGTAAATCAACTTTATATTATAGAGCTGTTTACATTTGGATGACCTGCCTTTCTCATGAAGACTTCTTCATGGATCAGACTTTTAGCAAGCACCCAGTCATACATGCATAGAATATTTCTGGAAGGATACAAAAGGAACTGGAAACACTGACTGCTTCTGGGCAGAGCTGAGTAACCAAGAATCACAGGGACAAGGAAACTTACTTTTCACTATGTAACTTTTGTACCTTACCATATGTATTACTTCTTTAAAAAAAACTAATTTAACAGAACAATGAACAAAACAAGCCACCAGATGGGAAGTGCTCAAAGTCCATAGTATCAGCAGAGTATAGTACACTCTTGGTTGGTAGAGTTCTGCCCAGTTCCCAGTATATTCAATTACTTGCCTGCCCAACTACACTGAGAGCTCTGTAGCTGAGTATCTCATGCCTGAGCGCAATATGAAAGCAGACATTCAGAAGCAGTTATCTGAAATTTAAAAGTTTGGAGGCTTCCCAAAATAGCATAGGGGACTCACTCAAGTGAGTGGACATCTGCAAATTCAATGAAAAGGTTAGTAGGAAACTGCTTAATTCAAAGTCATTCCAGGAAACATGCTAAAATCCTTGGGCCTGAATCCTGATAGGCCAACCCACCCATCTGGCCTTCTCCAGTGCCCATTTCCTACAGCAGCCAAACACAATACTACTGCCCTTAAATCCTCCCCTTCATTCAAGAACTAGTATTTGAGGAGCCTGGCTGGTTTGGTTGGTAGAGCATGTGACTCTTGTTCTTGGGGTTGTGAGTTTGAGCCCCACGTTGGGTGTAGAGATTACTTAAAAATAAAATCTTGGGGCACCTGGGTGGCTCAGTCGTTAAGCGTCTGCCTTCAGCTCAGGTCATGATCCTAGGGTCCTGGGATTGAGCCCCGCATCGGGCTCCCTGCTCAGCAGGAAGCCTGCTTCTCCCTCTCCCACTCCCCCTGCTTGTGTTTCCTCTCTCACTGTGTCTCTCTGTCAAATAAATAAAATCTCTAAAAAAAAAAAATAAAATAAAATCTTAAACACCCCCCCCCCAAAAAAGCCAAGAACCAGTGTTTATCTGAACTCCTGAGAAAAATTTTCCCTCTGCTCTTGCAAACTCCCTGCCAATCTCCTCTAAAAGACAATAGTTAAAATTTGCTGAGCTCTCTGTGCTTCACATGCAGTATCTCAAGTATTAAGTCTGACAACTCTTTGAAATAGGCACTCTTATTATTTCCATCTTCTAAATGACAAAACTGAGGGCCAGAGGTTAAGCAATTTGCCTGAGGTCACACAGCTAGGAACTGACAGAGCTGGCATTAGAACTCATGTGTGATGCTGAACTCCTGCTCTTGACCATGCACTATGACTCACCCTGCTCAGTTTAAGTAGTCGGGTAGGATCTGGTTGCCTGTGAAGGCTGGTGGTGGGGATTACAGCTTTCAAACCTCTTATCTATCATTTGTATTGAACAAATTGCTAAAAACAAGCCAAGTCCAACTCCTAGGAAACATCATAATTTAAGTTTATTGATGAGAATAATGGCTGGAGCCTAGGGCCCAGACCAGGCTATCAGAATATATCATCCTTACTATAAATTTAACGTAGTATGAAATCCAACTTTTATGCAACTTTTGGGATACTAAATTATGTGTTGAGAATCAAGACAAAACTCAAAATTAGAAAAAACAAACTACAGACCTTACTGTTTACCTACTCACTAATGATAACACGCACCTACTTTATATGCTGCATGTATACATACTTTACTTTTTTTTTTTGATACAGAGAGAGAGGGAGAGAGCGAGGGGAAAGAGGGGCAGAGGGATAGGGAGAGAGAGAATTCCAAACAGGCTCTGCATCCAGAGCGAGCCCAACGCAGGGCTCCACCTCAAGACCCTGAGATCATGACTGGAGCCAAAATTAAGAGTAAGATGCTTAATCAACTGAACCACCCAGCCGCCCCTACTTTACATATATCATAATCCACAATTTCCCAAAGTTAACTGGTTGTAAGCATCACACAAGAGCCATGTCAGAAATATACATGCACTCAAGACTTGAAGAGGTCTCTCCTCAGAATTACTGCACGGAGGAATCACCACCAAGCAAGGGGGCGGAGACTAATATTAGCAAGCATCCGAGTGACTCCTAAAGTCAGGAGAGTCTGGTGGACCACTACTTTAGCTTTTACATTTGATAAGCATTTTCACAAAGAGAAACATTTTTAGCTTCTTACCTAGATAGGGAAACAAGCTCATTAAAAATGCCCGAAAACCAAAGCAGAATTTGAATCCAGATCCCTGTGGCTTTGGAGCCAAGAAAATATCATTCTGCCTACTTTAAAAAAAAAATCAATGCCCCAAAGGGCGCCTGGGTGGCTCAGTTGGTTGGGTGACTGCCTTCATCTCAGGTCATGATCCTGGAGTCCCGGGGATCGAGTCCCGCATCGGGCTCCCTGCTCAGCAGTGAGTCTGCTTCTCCCTCTGACCCTACCCCCTCTCATGCTCTATCTCATTCTCTCTCTCAAATAAATAAATAAAATCTTTTTTTTTTTGTTAAAGATGTTATTTATTTATTTGACAGAGAGAGACACAGCAAGAGAGGGAACACAAGCAGGGGGAGTGGGAGAGGGAGAAGCAGGCTTCCCGCCGAGCAGGGAGCCCGACGCAGGGCTCGATCCCAGGACCCTGAGATCATGACCTGAGCCGAAGGCAGACGCTTAACGACTGAGCCACCCAGGCGCCCCAATAAATAAATAAAATCTTTAAAAAAAAAAAAAAATCAATGCCCCCAAATCAGAGAATGCATACTGAATTTTGTGGTTTGTGGTTCCATTGATTTTTTTTTGTGAAAAATCTTTATCTCTTTCAGTGCAAAATGCATGTCAGAATTGGAAATATAAATAAACAATAGCAATATTAGCATTTGAACACTCACATTTTTCAGAGTCCTCAGAAAGAGCCTATTTGATCCTGCCATTTTCCATGAGACAGGAGGGCAGTGCAGGTATTAACTATACGCTTTACTACCAAGAGAATGGAAGCTCAGAGGTAAGTAACTTGCGCAAAGGCTTACGACTGTCCTGTGGCAGAGATGGTGACAATGTTTTTCACACTAAGTAGCACTGCTGCTACAAATATATAGGTTCTTCTCCCTGCACACAAATGTCCAGTCTCTTGTCAGACTGCGGTACAGGGCTGACAGGGTGAAAGAAGAACACCAGAGAGGGATGGCTAAAGTGGGATGTGGGTAGTCTTTGATGCAGTCAGGCCGGGTTCAAATCTTAACTCTATCTCTTGTGTTCTCTGGGAACTGGACAATTAATCTAAGCTCATTTTTCTTCACCAGGCAAATTGGGAAGTAAGAGACTCAATCAACATTCACTAAGAAACTCCAATGTGTCAGGCCACGTATCACTAGAGTCATAAAAGGCATTTTATAATTGTATGCATTTTCATCATTTATGAATTTTAATCAATAATTTACCACCGCAGCAAGAAAGGATTTTATTTACTTTTAATTTTTTTTTTAAGTAGGCTCCATGCCCAGTGCGGAGCCCAATGTGGGGCTGAACTCACAATCTTGAAGATTGAGACCTGAGCTGAGATCAGGAGTCAAGACGCTTAACTGACTGAGCCACCCAGGCGCCCCAAGGGATTTTGGGTGTGGATCTGGAGCTAAATCTTGAAGGGTAACTAGAAGTTACATAAGCAGAGTTAGGGGTCCCCAGAAAAACAAAGAGAAGTCATTTTAGGCCCAGCTATTTTCCATGATCTATGCCTACCTGGCTCTTGCCCTAGCACACTTCTTGCAGTACTGCCTACGAGGTGTCAGAATTATAAAGAAAAACAAAAATGTCAATAGTTCAGGACTTTAAGGGAACAAAGAGAATGCAAAAACTAACAGATTCTAGTAGGCCAGGAAATGGCCTAACCATATCAGAGATAATAAATCAGTGGCAAAACTCCCAGGGCTGTTTCAAAAGTAAGCAAGGCGCTGCATTCCTTCCAAGATAAGGAGCCCAAGACTCAATCCCGTTTATATTGGCTCTCAGAGCTTGCCCCTATTCCTTTCCCCTTGTCCAACAGTTACCTCTGCTTCATTATAATGTTAAAATTCCCACCCGAGGAGGAGAACAAACCTCATTAATATAACATACAATGCTCGTATAGGCATGTTTCCTTAAGACATGTGCACAACTGCATGCCCACCTCTACCTACAATGAAGAAACTCCCCTTTCTGAATATTCATCATAACCCTAAATAAAAGAAACCTACTCACCCCTATGTGGGGAGTCATGGTTTTGGAAGCTATTCCCTGTGATCTGATTTGCTGCAAATACACTTTCTTTTGTATAACAACACCTGGTGTAGTCTCTAACTCCCAAAGGAGTGAACTCACATTAGGTTGGTTGCAGTTAGACCTGGAGTCCAAAACTCAAGATGCCAGTGGGGGCCTGGCAAGTTGGGTACACGAGTGGCGCAGACTGGATAGGGACAGTCAGCCTGTGAGCTCCACACAACTGATGCTGGGTTGGACTGGGGCCCCATGTAACCAGATGAAGCAAGATCTGGATTTCTCCATGAAATCCTTCAACTTTTAAATGTTGGAAATTGACCTATTAAAATTATGAAAACAGAAGGAGAAACATAATCTGTCTGTGAGCCAAATATTGCCTCCAGGCTGTCGTCAGTTTCCTGAGTTAGCTCCAGGTGAGAGGAAGGACATTTCAGTCATTTGGAAATGCATTTGCAAAGTCAAGACCTTGGGAAGGGCAACCTGGTCAGAGAGCTGCACGCCATTTGGTTTGGTTGGAGCACAAGGGAGAGGAAACGAGCCAGGGAGCAATCCGTCAGACTTGAGACCAGAGCAGCACCCGACACTCAGTGAGATCTTCTATGTGCCAGTTCACATGATGACCACCACTAAGTGGGGCAAACTCCTAAATTAGGGACCAGAGCCCTGTCCTGCCCACCCCATCAGCCATGAGGGTTCAGGCAGGAACAAAGCCATGCTACCACTTCCATTCTGCTGCTCAGTACGTTAAAACATGGGAAAGAATGGCAAAGAGGAATTGATAGTAAGATGGATTTTATCTATAAAACAATGCAAACTCCCCGTGGAATTAGGAAACATTTTCAATTGTTATTCATAAAATTAGTAATCAAAACAGTAAAAGTGGATTTACAAAGCTACATTATCAATAGCAAAACAGGAAGGAGATGAAATGTTTGGCAGATGTCTTGAAGAGTTTCAAAGGAACACACACCGGCTAAAGGTCTACAGTTAAACTGTGCTTGCACAACAGGTTACATTCACTCCTGCATTTTCTCAATAAGTTCTTCCTTATATTTGCCTTTCTCTTTTCCAACCTGTCGAGATTTGGCTTTGTGTTCGAGAATTTTTTTCCGATCTTTGTCCAGCTTTAGCCTGGTGATAACCACCTGTTAAGGGTAAGAAAACATCTTTATTATTATTATTTTTTTTTAAGGAAAGGATTTATAACTACAATTATTTTGTACAGAAGAGCTTTTCCCAACAATAGCAATACCCCCTAACTCCTGAGGATCTAAGAGACCAGTTAGATAGTTTAGTGATATCAAATACTGGGCTGGGAAAAATTATACTGCCAGCATGTTTCTGGTTCGTCTATCACCCTTTGGCCGGCAAAATGCATTGTTCTTTAAACATGTGCATTCCCACCAGCTACTGGACCACAGGTCACAAGGATAAGTAAGACCCTCACCACTCTGCCCTTATCTGAAACTCTGGAGGAGAAAGACCCTACAATACAGTATGTGAAACAGGAGTACAAATGAAAAACAGCCTATTACACCAGATGGGTGGTGAGGGTCATAGGAAGAGATGTTCTCAATTCTCCCTCTGGACATCATCCAGTAGGAAAGTGACGCCTACAGTACCTGGAACCCTCTTGCAACCTGCTCGAAGACAGAGCCTTCACCAAGGATGACAAAACAGAGAAGAATCTGGATCCTAGGTCAAGGAATCGATCAAGCCTGCCTGACCTCCCTCTAGAAGTCTTTCCCTGAGTAGGGCCACCTGAGTAGACAGTCCCAACACACTGATAACTCTGACAACAGCACTAAGCTACACAGCTGCTACCACCGTTTGGTCCCAGGCCATACCTTGCTCGGGTGAATGCCCACATGGACAGTTGTCCCATTAGCCTTCTTACGCTGTACGCGCTCGATGTAGATGACATATTTCTTTCTGTACACCTGGACCACCTTGCCAATTTGCTGACCTTTGTAGTGTGTCCTCAAACCACCGAAGAGAAAACACAAAAGAAAAATTTCCCCCCATTCTAATATGTGAACATCACAGTGAGGAAACTAATTATCAGGAATACACAGACTAACATATAACTTTTTGCACAAAAGCATATTAACCCCTTGCAGTCAAAAGTCAGCTATTTTTTGGCTATAAATCTGCTCTGTGTTGTTTTAAGTCAGGTGAAAATTCTTCACCTGAATTTTTTTCTTATCTGAAACAAAAAATTGCTTGAACTAGGATGGCCACCACAGACCTAGTCCTGAGAGTAAAAAAGTATAATCACTATACACCCAAAACTAACACAATCTTATATATCAATTATATCTCGGTTAAATAAAAGTAAAATTTAAGACAGAAAAAATATAATCATTCTCAAGTGATTAAATGGAGAAGGATGATTAAAGATACTATACTGAGACTCTCCTTCAACCATTTAAAATGTTTTCAAAAAACAATTTATGACCAAGGAAAATGCTCAAGATAAGACCTTTAGAGAAAAAAGAAAAGAAAACAAAGCTTTATATGAAATATAGTCTGAATCTTGTCTATGTATGTTTCAGATATATGGCATATAACACGATGGGATGGAAATATATCTAAATGTCAATAATGGTTGCCACGAAGTAGGATTACGGATGACTTTTTACAAAACGTATTATTCTTCCATATTTCAAGATTTTTAAAAAATTTTTATTTATTTTTTAAAGATTTTATTTATTTATTCATGAGAGACAGAGAGAGAGAAAGAGAGAGACAGAGGGAGAAGCAGGCTCTCTGCTAAGCAGGGAGCCCGATGCAGGACTCAATTCCAGGACTCTGGGATCATGACCTGAGCCGAAGGCAGATGCTTAACCATCTTAGCCACCCAGGCGCCCAAGATTTTTTTTTTTAAAGGAGGCTCCACACTCGGCGTGGAGTCCAACGTGGGGCTTGAACTCACAACCTTGCACTTAAGACCTGAGCTGAGATCAAGAGTCAGACGCTCAACTGACTGAGCTACCCAGGTGCCCCTAAATTTCAAGATTTCTATAATTAACACAAATATTTTATAGTCAGAAAAAAATTAAAATGTTAAATTAAAATCTCTTGGGTTGTTTTCATATACTAAAAATCTTACTCACACTCCAACACTATTCAAAACCAACTAGATTACGGTTTCCCTGAAGGCACAAGCCTATTAAACAGGAGCCACAATATAGCTGATGCTGATTATAAGAAACATAAAGGAAATAAGCACATATAAAAAACTAGACAATTTCAATACTCCTAAAATGTCTATTTAGATTGTTCAGCTTACTTACCAAGGTGATTTTCAGGTTGAAAAGAGAACAGCCACGCCTCACTGAAAATCCACCACACTCTATATGACCAGAGACTCTTACGTGAAATGTGGAAAAGTCTGTGAAAAAGCCCCTCTTAACCATCATCAAGACTGAAGAAAGAGTTTAATAAAATGAGTCCAAAGGAACACCCTGGTTAAAGAGAACTGGACAAACACTAGATCCAGCGAGGAGAGGGATAGGACAAGACTAACCCAGCTGGCCTGGAAAGGGGAGGGAGAAGACGCAAAGATGATATCCAGAGTCTGGCTGAGCAACTGGACGGATGGATAGGCCTTTCCCAGAGGCATGGAACATGGGGGAAGAAACATTTTAGGAGAAAACAGTGTAGTTGGGAACATGCTGAATTTGAGGCATCTTGGGACATTCTAGTGGAGAATTCCATACACAGCTGGAAGACCAACTGGGTCGGCAACAAAGACCCGGGAGTCCTCCAAAGATGGTAATTTGGAGCCTGATTTTGCTCAGGGAGCTTGTGGTATGAGGGCAGAATGCAGAAAGCCGAGAAAAGCCAACATTTTGGAAAAGCTTGTAAGGGAGACTGAAATGGCCACAGAGAATGGGAAGCTGGGGGAATGTGGGGTACTGCAGCCAAGGAAAGAATATCAAATGCCAAGGAGTGGTCATCCACAGGAAGGATAAAGGAACAAATGTGACAACAAGCTGGTCACTGGTGATCATGGCTAGTGTGCTTCAGTGGAACAGAGGGATGAAGCCATTTACAGTAAGACAATGAATTCACCAGAGATGAGAAGGTCACGGAGGTCAGGCAACAAAAAAGAGAAATTCTCTGGCCTCATCTTAATGTAATGGGTAATAATCAGTTAACTAATAAACATGCAACTGGAATAGGGCACATGGGAACTTACTGGATCGTAACTATGGTGATGGCTACGTGGCTTTTCATCTGCCAAAACTCACCCGTGCATTTTACTGTATGTAAATTATGCCTCAGTTTTATTTATTTTTCATTTGTGGAAACATTTAATAATTCACTAACGTTGCACAGAAATACAATAACAAGGGCGAAGGGGAGTGTTGGAGTGACTGAAGTTAACAGGTACAAAATCATGATTACAGAAAGTTTCAGACTTCAGAAGGGGGCGGGGCAGAGATCGCAAGTGTTTTGAAAGAGAAAGGTATTCATCTGGTTCCGAAACGGGAAGGAGTGGCTCTGAGACGACATACATTGTGCATGAGTGACCATATGAAGATCTGAAAAACTGCCCTGTTGGCTAGAGATATCAGTTAGTTGTCTGGGAGAGGAACCAAAAGGTTTTCACCATTTGATAGCAATTGGAGGCTACTACAGATTTCTAAAGAGAGTAATGTGTAAAAAGTTGAGAAGCTAGAGGCAGGGGACTCTTGAAATAATCTGGATACAAAATCACTGAAGCTACAAATCAATGTAAAGATGACAGGCCACATTAAAAAGCAGTAAATCCTGGGCACAGGATGAGGATGAAGGAGATGGGTTAGAGAAAGTTTAAGCGTATCAGCCTTGGAGGAAGCATGAGGAGGCAGCTGCCAGGCACAAGGGGAAATTGGGCCAAGCTGAAGTGTTCTTGCAAAGGAGATAATGAGTTCTAAAAAACCAATCCAAAACATAAGAGAACGGGCAAGAAGGAGCAGGAATGCAAACCGAACTGAATGTGCAGATTTGCAGGTGTACAGGTCAAAACGAGTGCCACAATTTCAGGGGGTGGAGGGAGCAGTGTGCTACAGAGAAAGAAGAACTAGGCAAGGGTAAAAGGTCACAGGCAAAAGGTGAAGGAGCTTCACAGGCCAGAGAACTGGCAAACCCTTATCAAGGAGAACCTTGATGTGGCCTTAACATGGAAGCCAGAAAGGAAAGAATTCTGATGTGTACCTCCTTGGCTGTCAGTCATGGCTCCTCTGAGCTTATCCTGAACTCGCCTAGAATCCTCAAGAGTTACCAAAGGCAGAAAAGATGTGTTCCTCTCAAGAGTCCAGCTTTCAATCAGTGTCTTCAGAGAATAGGTTTCAAAATTCTGACCTTGAGAGCCAGGGTAGAGATGCCCTCTCCAACCCTGCTGGGATGTGGCGACCAGTTCACATTATCTCAAGAGGCAGCTGGGACTTCAATTCATTTTGCTTCAGTTCCATGAGCAGAGTGGTGGAGTCAAAGCTCCGGTCTGACTGAAGGTTGAAAGGGACTTCCAGCTGTGATGCCGTGACTTGGCACACCTGTTCTGGAACCACACCTGGATCCTGGACTCAGGGAGCAGGGTGAGCGCAGACAGGCACTGGCACAGGCAGATGTCGGGGTACACGGTCTGGAGGAAGATGAGCTCCAGCAGCTGCAGGTGGGCCCAGTATGCCTCAGTTTAAAAAGAAATAAAATCAAACTGTGTTCACTGCTAGCAAGCAAATATAAATACAGGGTGCTATGATACCATGCTGATTAATGTATCTGGGAAGGCTTTTCTGGGGAACTGACATTTAAGATAACATTTGAAAAATGAGGAGTCATTCAGGTAAAGGGGAGAAGGAAGAGCACTCCAGGCAGAGGGAGCCTTCTGGGCAAAGACCCCGAGGGAGGAAAGATCAAGGCATACTTAAGGACCTGAAAAGGCCAGTGTGTTTGAAGTACAGAACATGTGGGGACATAATAGGATGAGATGAAGCTGGACAAGCAGACCAGGATTGGTGCACATGGGGCCTTGTTGTCAATGATTTTATTTTTTTTTAAAGATTTTTTATTTATTTATTCATGAGAGACAGAGAGAGAGACAGAGGCAGAGGGAGAAGCAGGCTCCCCGCGGAGCAGGGAGCCCGATGCGGGACTCGATCCCAGGACCCTGGGATCATGACCTGAGCCGAAGGCAGACGCTTAACCGACTGAGCCACCCAGGCGTCCCAATGATTTTAGATTTATAGTAAGCAGTCAACCACCAATGATAGGTTCTAAGCAGAATCTAATTTGCCAAAAATGTCCCTCTGTGAAGAATGTTTGACCAGGATAAGAGTGAAAGTTAGTGTCTTGAACTAAACTGGAAATGTAAAGAAAGACTTATCTTAGAGAGAGAATCAATTAAGGTTAAGTAATGGATTAGATGTGGGTTAGGAAGAGAGAGACATTAGGGAGAATTTAAAGGTTTATGGCACAGGCAAGTGAAAAAGTGATGCTTATTGAAGTGTGAAAGATGGGAGGAAAAGCAGATTATAGACAGAAGCAGTGTTCCGGTCAAGAGTACTCCCGATTGGAAGCTTGAGACGACTATGAGGTTTTTAAATAAAGACGTTCCACGCATAGTTAGATCTACAGGTCTGTGCTCTGGAAAATGGTTTGGGCTGGGATATAAAAGAGGGAGTTGTTAGCATAGGGCAGACGTTTGGATCTCGGAATAGATAATATCACCCAGGGAGGCAATGTAGGCAAGATGAGATGTTAGACCAGGTGTAGAACCTGACAAACTCCAACATTTAGAGATCAGAGGAGACCAGCAAAGGAATCTGAGAAGTCAAAAGTAAACGGAGCCTGAACGGTCACAGAAGCCAAAAAGCCAAACTATTTCAAGAAGTAAGGCAGTGCTACCAATGCCAAATGCTACTGAGAAAGTCAAGCATGATGAGACCAAGATGTGTCCACCGGATTTAGTCACAAACAGGTTATTTGTGACCTCAGCCAAAAGCAGTTTCTATAAAGTAGTGAGATACAAATCAGATTGGAGAGGGTCTAGGCATAAATGGGAAGGTGAGGAAGTGTAGACAACTCTTTTGAGGACACTGGCCATACATGCAGAACAGAGGAGTAGTAGCTAGAAGGAAATGGGGGACTGGGAAGAGAATTTAAACTTTCTAGTTTTCTTGCAAAATCAAGAATCTGACAAGGAGCCTGCATTTCCCTATAGTAGCAATGGGTTGGAGGTATACCACAATCTCCTTTAAATGAGGCATGAGCTTTCCAGTTGCTATTTTCTTGCCATCAGCCAACCTCCCTTTTTTAATTTGCCTACCTAGCCCTTATACACATTTGCAATTCCCCCATTCTAGAACATGTCTGATGGGAAGGACCTAGAAGAGAAGTTGCAACTGTTGATCATACCTCTAAACTATACTTCCCACTCTATTCCTCTCATTCCCTCCGGCCAAATTATCCCCTGGTTTCAAGCCTCTCAAAGTGTTCCTCAAAGCTTCAAAGTGTCCCTGTGCCTTAGAAGATACACCAAATCCCTTAACCTTATCCCATTTCATTATCTAAAACAATGGTTCTCAATTAGGGGAAGGGGGGGGGTGGATTTTGCTCCCTAGGGACATTTGACAATATCTGGAAATATTTTCGCTTGTCACAAATGTGAGGAGGTACTACGGGCATCTAGTGGGGAGAAGCATCCAGTCCAAGATGTCAACAGTGCTGACGCTGGGAATCCCTGCTCTAAAATGTTGAGCTCCATGGTGACAGGTGCCTTGTCAGTCCTGCTTACTGCTAGTGTCTAGAACAGTGCCAACTCCGTAAACTCTCAAGGAGTTAATCTACCCCGGCTATTTCAGTCATCCCCCACTCTCTTTCTTACCACACATCCAAAGCTCTAGGAAGAACAGACAGCTTATACTTTCTCACAAGGATCATTCTCTTTCATAATTTCATGCTTCTGACTTGCTGCTTCCCTCTTCTCTCTGCCAAATCCAGTACCACCAAATGCCCAACCTCTGCTAAACCCAGTATTACTGAGACATTACTCTTACCACAGCACTTTCTCCTGGAGAATTTGGTTCAAAGAGTCACCCTGAGCAAAGCCTGGAAAACTTGCAGCCAAGGGACTAAATCGAAAAGCAAAGTTTTGCTTGGCTGGTATGGTATACTATTTTTTTAAAAAACAATCATTATTAAAGGATTGCATGGGCATGCTCTCTATTAAGCTGGGTAGGCACATCTCAATTAAGATGGGGTAGGCACACTGGTGGTTGTGGGCCCCATCTCCGGTTCGACACATCTGCAGGGTGACATTATTTGCCAGGGTCGTGAAGGCATGTGAGTCTACGACTTCCCCACGTCCCAGCACACATGACACTCTTAGGCAGCGCCAGAGCGACATGCAGGGGGGTAACGAGAGCCTGAGGGACACCAACCTGGACCTCGTCGTCCTTGCGGATGGGCACGCAGCGGACGCTGTACTTCTGTCGCAGCTCCTTGGAGAGCGGTATATATACCAGCCAAGCAAAACTTTGCTTTTCGATTTAAGTTTTCGATGCAAGTTTTCCAGGCTTTGCTCAGGGTGACTCTTTGAACCAAATTCTCCAGGAGAAAGTGCTGGGGTAAGAGTAATGTCTCAGTAGTATTGGGTTTAGCAGAGGTTGGGCATTTGGTGGTACTGGATTTGGCAGAGAGAAGAGGGAAGCATGGAGAGTGGGGAAGACATGATCTTCCTGCGCACGTGCGAGGGCGCACTGAAGTGCCGTTTGCGGTCTTTGCTGCAGTCCGAGGTAACGAAGGGGTTAAACCTCAGGCTGACCGTCTGCGAAGAGAGGCGTGGGAAGGAGGAAAGGGTGCTCGGCTGGGTACCAGGGCCTGCTCGCCATCCAGGACACGCCTCCCCACCGCCGCCCAAGGGCTCTACGGGAGGAGGTGGCCTCGGGGGAAGGTGCCTGCGGGAGGACAACGGCGGAAGCGAAGGGTCTGGGCGTTACACAGAGTAAGGCGAGCGCGGGCAGCGCCTGCCTGACCAGAGGGGCCGTGGGAAGAGGGCGGCACTGGGACCTCCAGGCTGACTGGGAGGCAGATTGGAACAGGAGAACGCCCGGTCGGAGGTCCCGCAAAGAGATCTTTGGGGAGGTGGGCGGCCCCGCGGACGTGGGGGAAGGACCCAACGGGGCGGAGAGCTTCTCACTCGGACAAAACACCAGCCTCTACTTACCTTGGCGCCCGTTGCGTTCAGACCCTGAGCGCGCAAGGCCGGAAGTGAGGGCTTCCTGGCCGCGCCAGCGTACGAAGGAAGCGGAGCCCCATTCCTGTCGGAGCGAGACTGCGTGGCGCCCCCTGCGACGTGGGGTGGGATCGCAGTGCCTCTTTCCAAGGGGCCCATTTCAGGGCTGGGCGGCTTTGGGGGTCCCGCCAGGACCCACAAAGAGTTGGCACCGCCGGGGAGAACGGGCATACTTCTGTGGGGCCTGCAATAGAGGCCTACTGGTGTTTTAAAAATAGGCACACCAGAGTCTCTTTCTTATCCCAAACTTTTTCTTTGCCTCTTGTTACCCTCTGCTGAGGTGATTTAGATGTTAAATATTAGTTGTTCGATGCTTTGGGCATTCATGATCCAAACGCAATCCGCTGACTTACTCCTTCGAAATCACTGAGAAGCTTGCTCAAAATGCAAATTTTTGTGATCCATCGCAGGCCTACGAAACCAGGCAATGGTAGGCCCAGGTTTTAAAGCAAGCACTCCCCTCCTCCCGTCCAACCAAAGATTTTAAGGTGCAACGTTTGGAGATCGTGAGAACCAACCACCTGGTCTTGCAAAACTTCCCCCCAGTTTTTTAGCCCTGCTGGGTGATGTAGGAAAGACCTTAGGTTCCAAGCCGACGGCCAATAAAGAATTCTTGAGATGTCTTTGGCGCAAAAAGGTGATTTTATTAAAGCACGGGGACAGGACCCGTAGGCAGAAAGAGCTGCGCTGGGGTCATGAGGAGTGGCACATTATATACTTTCAAGTTGGGAGTGGGTTAGGGATAGCGTAAGTCTCTAAGGAATTTTTTTTAAAGATTTTATTTATTTATTTGACAGAGAGAGACACAGCGAGAGAGGGAACACAAATAGGGGGAGTGGGAGAGGGAGAAGCAGGCTTCCCGCGGAGCAGGGAGCCCGATGTGGGGCTGGACCCCAGGACCCTGGGATCATGACCTCAGCCGAAGGCAGACGCTCAATGAACCACCCAGGCGCCCCTCTAAGGAATTTTGGAAGCAAGGTTTCTAGGACCTTGAGCGGGCTGGTTATTGTTGGGAACAGGTCATTTATTACTGTCTAATAAAACCTTAGTCATGAGACCCTTCCTATGTATACACTGGGCCATATGCTTGCGGGTTGATTACCAACACATATCTTGGGGGGTTTAGAGATAAAGGAAGTTTCCAAAGGAATTTTTATATGTTAAAGTAGACTTACAGGATCCTGGAGGTCGGGTTAAGGTTGCCTTTTGCAGGTATTAACACCCGGGCAGTTGAATCCCTACAGAAATATCTCTCTGCCTGTTTCAAGGACTTGTCAATGGGCTTTGGGTAGTAAGGAAATTAGAAAATTTTTCTTCTGCCTTTGTTTCCAACATCACTGGGGAGAGCTGGGGTTGTAGAATCAGACCTGGACCCAGGTGCCTCTTCATGTGGCTGGACCTTGGGGAGATGCCTCCATGTTTCTGAGCCTCAGTTTTCTCATCTGTGAAACGGGGATGATCTTAGCAGGTGACTCATAGAGTTGTTATGAGGATTAAATGAGTTAATCCGTTGGGAGTGTTTAGAACTCAATTACAGTAAGCTGTTATTCCTTATGAAAGCAGAGGGGCTTGCTCCAGGCCAGCCCTAAACCCAGGCCTCACATCCACGAGTCCTCACTTTCAGACTTTCGCTATTAACCCCCGATGACGCAAACTGTAAGCTTTCTATGTTTGATGTAAACACGTTCCACGCACCTTGCGGTAAAAACCCTCTGGGCCCCTGCCGGATCTGACCGGCAGGTTAGTGGCCACTGCCCCGCCCCGCTCGCCCCAGCCCCGCCCACCCAAGGTCCCTCCGCGTCCCCGCCCCGCCCCGCCCCGCCCCACCCAGTCGTGTCCGAGCTCCGCCTCCCCTCCCGGAAAGACCGCCAGGAGGCGCGGGCGCCACCCCCCCGGCTAGTGAGGCTACTGGGAATGAAAGGTCTCGCTGTGCGGGAGACTCGCAGTGAAGGACCGACTCATTCATTGAAAGAATTGATTCATTCATTCAGTTCATATGTATTAAGCACCTACTTTGTGCCACATGTCAGATAGAACACTTTGTGTTGCTCAGTTAACAAATGGACACCCTGAAATTGAGAGAGGAGTTTGTCTTGCCAGACTTAGGCAGGTCCCCTGCTCTCCGTTTATTAGTGTCTTCAGGAATATGATGATACAATTGTTAAACACCAGCATTTACTCATACTCATGACCAACCAGGGCATCTACCGTGATCCCTGAACCTGCCGGGTCCTATTTTAGGTCTCACTCCGGAACCCCCGCAGTGTTGGAGACTTCTGGCTCTCAGACTCAGAGAGGATGACCAATACTTGTGCTGTTTGGAGAAGCCATGGAAGCAGGGTAAGCAGTGTGAAATTTGTTGAGGCAATAGCAATTGAAAGGCCATCAGGCTCCCAGAGTAAAGAGGCTGGGTGGGGGGGGCGGCGCGGGACCGGGGGAGGGGGGGGGAGAAGCATAAGAAAGGAGGATCTTAAATGTCTTCACCACAAAAAAGAAATGGCAATTATGTGAGGTGATGGAAATGTAAACTAAGCTACTATGGTAATCATTTTGCAATACCTGAGTGTATCAACTCAACCTCTGTACACCTTAAACTCACAGTAGTATAGGTCACCATGAGGACAGATCATTACAACCCAGGATAATCAAGGTATGTTCATGATCAACCAGGGCAGGGAGGCACTTCTTTATACTCCTCACCCCACACTCAGTAAAATTAAGACAGGTGCAATGACATCACCAGATAAGATCTTGAGAGCCTGAGGCTCTGTCACTCTAATGAGGACTTAGTGGAATTGGCTACTATCTTGCCTCGTGTCCACTCTTGGAAACATGCACAGGAGCTGATACAGAACCCCGGGACCTAGGACAGTGCTAGCACAGAGGAAATGCCCAGGGAATATTTTTATGTCTCTGAGGCAGAGGGTGGTATAGTGGGGAAATATATGAGCCCTGATTCTGATTGCCTGGGTTTGGATCTCCATCACTTCCTGCCTGTGTAGCTTTGGGTAAGGTATTTAGCCTCTTGGTTACTCACTTTCCTCATCAGAGAAATGGGAATAATAATAGTATTTACCTCATTGGTTTGGTGCCAGGATGAAATGAACCCTTA
The DNA here is from genome assembly GCF_011800145.1 of Mirounga leonina. Lineage (NCBI taxonomy): Eukaryota > Metazoa > Chordata > Mammalia > Carnivora > Phocidae > Mirounga > Mirounga leonina. The sequence goes on along the minus strand of NW_023270231.1, from coordinate 16,948,213 downwards.
GCACAATACCTGGCACAAAGTAAGCACTTAATAAAGGGTAGAAATTATTAAACGAATAGTAATGGCTAATCTTACCTGGCTGAGCATTTAATGTCAGGTATTGTGCTAAGTTTTACAGATGTCACCTTATTTAATCTGGTAAACAATCCTCTGAATTGTTCCTTTTACAGGTGAAAAAACAGGTTCTGTGGGACGCCTGGGTGGCTCAGTCAGTTAAGTGTCCCACTTTTGATTTTGGCTCAGGTCATGATCTCAGGGTCACGAGATCAAGTCCTGTCCAGCTCCCTGCTCAGTGGGGAGTATGATCCAGGATTCTCTCTCTCCCTCTGTCCCTACCCACCCTCACGCCCGCACTCCCACGCACACGTGCGTGCTCTCAAATGAATCTTTTAAGGAAAAAAACCAGGTTCTGAATGATTTTGTTTTTAACTTTTTTTTTTTTAAGTAGGCTCCACACCCAGTGTGGGGCTTGAACTCATGACCCTGAGATCAAGAGCCCCATGCTCTACCGACTGAGCCAGCCAGGTGCCCCAAATAGGTTCTGAATGAGACAGGAGCAGAGGATGAACGTGATCCACCATTAGATATTCAATATGCTTATTGTTATCTTGAAGCCAATAACGATAACGATGAGATCCACAGTCATTAACATAGGAAGAGGTCTATTGTGGAAAAGAGTAAACTACAAAATAATATGAACAGCGTGATCCCATTCTGTTTATGGAAGGATATCACTACAATGTTAACAATGATTGCCTCTGATTAGTGGAATCAGGGCCCACTTTAATTTTTCCTTTCTGTTCTTTTTTGATTTTCCTCCAGTGGGGCCACGAGCATGTATTATTTGTGTAATTAAAATGTTTTAAGGGCCTTACATTTTTTTTTAAAGATTTTATTTATTTATTTGATAGAGAGAGGGAGAGAGGGAACACAAGCAGGAGGAGTGGGAGAGGGAGAAGCAGGCTTCCCGCATGGAGCAGGGAGCCCGATGCGGGGCTCGATCCCAGGACCCTGGGATCATGACCTGAGCCGAAGGCAGACCTTAACGACTGAGCCACCCAGGCGTCCCGAAGGGCCTTATATTTTTAAGAGGATCCCCAAATGTTCAATTTAGCTTCCCTTGTAGGCTGTTTAAAAAGGAAGAAAACAAAAACAAACGTACCCTGACCACTTTCAATTTCCCCCTTTTTGGGGGGTGGGGTCAGTTCCCTCTTTGGAGGCGGGTAAGATGCTCTTGGGAACTGAGGCAGAACCATACAATTCTTCATAACCCTGGAGTCAGGCAGACATGAGTTTGAATTCCAGCTTCACCACCTGCTGGCTGTGTGATGGAGAAAATTTACTAAATCTGTTTTGTCCTTTGTAAAAAGGAGGGAACACCCACTGGGTAGGATGGCTGTGAACAATCATCACTCCTTGCCTGGAGCATGGAGAATGCCCAACCTTTGGTAGCTATTTCTACAAGAGAGAAGATAATAATAACTTATTTTGGTCAGAATAAAGTGCATGACCTCATCACTACATGACTGACCAAAGACAACTGCTGGGGAGAGAAAAAGGTCTTGGGGGAGTGTTCTCCTTCACACAGTGCCCCTCTCGCATTCCTGGACCAGGGCAGCTATCTGCTGGAGCAGCTAATGAGGCAATTTCTTAAGAAGGGATTAGGACCACCGGTGGCCTGCCACATCGAGAAAATGTGTCTCTTTGTTTCTGGCAAGAATCAAAAACGAATCTGTGACATACAGTAATAAAAACGAACGACAGCTGCCACTTATAAGCACCACTGCCACATCCCGCTTCTTCCCAAGCTTCACACCTGCTCTGTGCTACCAGCCCCCTCAGGCAGCATGGGCTGCAGGACTTGAGCAGCTCTCTTCTCTGATACACCTCTGTAACTTCATCTCCCGTGCAACTGCAAACCGTCCCCCCTGCCTGAGCCACCACAGCCCCTAACCTCTGACCCCCTCTAGGAGTCTGTGCTCTAATTCCCGATTGAGAAATCCTCTTACACGAGAACGTTGTAATCTGCTCTTGGTTAGACAATGGAAAGAATTGGTTTAAGAGAGAAATGACACGTATCTTAAACGTTTTATGTCCACTTAAAAAACATTCACCAATCTTTTGACCCTGAAGCAGGGTTTTATCATTGAGAAACTCTGTTGGCGTTCTCCTTCACTTTCCTTGCATAAACCGTGTCCTTACATAAATCAACCTGAGAGTTCCAGTTTTGGGTGGCTTTAACGTGGAGTGAGAACTGAGACCCTTTCCACGTGAATGTGGAATCCTCAAGGACGTCCCCCTGCACCACCCTCCCCACCCCCCGCCCCTGCCCCAAGGCTTTTCAGTAAGGAGTCTTGCTCTTATCTAATTCGGGAGCATTTTGAGGAAGGGGTGGCAACCTGCTGTTATCAGGTCTCTGCAAAGTATACAACTTAGTTGGACTAGAGTTTCTCATTTTTCAATCCTATTTCACTGGTTAGCTAAGTCTCAGCATTACAGCATAAAGCACAGCTGACATAAACAGGTTTGGGAACACATGTCTGACTACCAGTAGGCAGATTACTCTTGACCTCTGGCTCTGAGGGTCACGGTAACTCTAGTATCAGGATGTTAACGAGAGAATGGGGAGAATCAGTGAAGAGTTTCTTGCAGACTGGTTCACTCCCACATTCATTCCTGATGGAATGATCCACATTTGTGCTGTTCCAGGTGAGGGCCTCGAAGGACTGGACAACAGGATGGTAAATAGCTGTGTAAATCTCCTTCTCATAGCTGATGATGGTCTCCCTTTGCTGAGCTGAAGGCTGAACAAGGAATGCCAGATCCTTGGAAATCGAGAAGAGTTTATGATAAACACTTCATTTATGCAGCCTTGGCTCAAAGCTATGGGAAAACATGTCAGCCCTGTCCTCAAAGATATTATATCCTATTCAGAATACCTATATGAAACTTCCATTTTTGAAGATTTACCACGCACCCCTTTTCTGCATGCATGAACTCGTTCTGATCCAGTATGACTTACTTGCACATATTATAGATTTAATTTTGACAACAGCCCCATGAGACTGTTTTATTACGCTCCCCATTTTCACCTGAGAAATAAAGAGGCACTGAGTGGTAGGGACCTGGCCTGGGTCTACCCAGCTAGAAACTGGCAGATTCAGGTATATTCTGTAGGGATTCAATAAAGGGCTGGCTCCAAGGGGTCTTGACTTTCTGATCATCCTCACAGATCCTTTCCACATTTCTCAATTTTTCTCCTCTAGAATTAAATTCCATTCTGACTGTGATCCCAGCCTCCAGGCTAGTCAGCCTCAATCAAGTAGAAAGAAACACACATCAATACTTCTGAAAATCAGCCTTTTAATCTATTTGAGCCCAACGAGTGGGGAAAGAACTAAATCATTTTCCCCCCTTGAGATTGTTTATAAGAATAATGGGTCAGAGGTGTCTCTTCCATAGGAAACTGACATCCCCATGTCCTCAAGAGTTTGTTTTTGTTTTTTTTTAAAAGCATAAAAGTGGAATTTCAACTCATGTGCATGCCACACATTTCCCCACCCCACCCTGCCCACCCTCTACAGGTGCAGGTATTCACACACCAAAGAGACTCCTTTCGGTAACTGGGGAACAGAATATGGAAAAAAAAAAAAAAAATCCATCCAAGTGGCCACAGATACCAGAGATAACCAAATGCAGTTTACACTCACAACATCAGTCAACTCATATGCAGAAGGGGACACTTTTCTAATTGGAATCCAGAGCCAAAAATTACAAATGGCAGAGACTTGAGCTATCCATATAGATAATTTAAAAACATCCACTGGACACTCCCCTTAATTACAAAAGTATGCAAACAATCTTGATATAAATGGAAAACAGGCAGGCAGCTTTCTCCCTGGGACACGAGGGCATACCTAAAATTCCCTGGATGGAATCCAGGCCTGGACCATTGCTGCTCCCTTTCGGGACTAAAGGGGAAGGAAGAGGGTGAGCAGCAGGGGAGGGACCCAGCTTAGGAGCAAGTGGGGAGACCATGGAGCTGCCCTAGGGACCAGAAACATGTTGTGTTGGTGTGTGGCCCCTGATGGGGGAACTCAGTGGCGAGTGGGCCACTAGTGAGCTGCAGAGAAGTCTGAATGCTGTGCACCCCTCGGGAGCCTGGAAGATAGCTGTCCAAAGACAGGAGAAGGACTGCTCTGCTTTGCTTCCCCCACCGAAGGCCTTGGGACTGATGGCAACTGTGTGGGAGGCGGTGAGACGTGATTATTTTAGTGCTGTGGAGAAGGATGCTTTCTGTCTGGACCTAAGTGCACAAACCGCGTCTGGTGTTCAAAGGATGACTCCCCAGTTAAAACCAGAGCCTCCACCAAGAGATACTGTTGCCACGCAGCACAGGGGCTGAGGCACGTTGGTGGGGGGTTCAGAGAAACAAGGGGGAAGAGAGGAAGGGGAACTCGCCACCCGCCCAGTTTCCAAGGGGCAGACCTGAGTCCACTGCTGCTACCCAACAACCGGGCATCTGCTTCTCAGGAGAAAAAGAAACGGGTGGGGGTGAGGGACTTGAGCCCGGTCTCCGGGATGCGCGAGGAGGGATAGAGCAAAAGCGAGGGTTCGATCTACGGCGCCACATCTCAGGGGCTCGCCTGGGAAGTACCATCCTTTGTTGAAGGCGCCGAGTGGAGGCACCTTTGGGCAGTGTGACCCATAGCGGAGAGCCCTGGTCTGTGGGCTGGTTGCCCAGGGGAGAAACCAAGTGATTGGTGCCTCTAAATGGCGGGAGCTTCAGGATTGTCAAAGCCTGGCTGAGAGCTGGTCGACGTGGATCCTGGGCTGTTCCCCTAAGAAGGAAGGAACTGCAGCCCTTCCGGGCGTGGTCCCCGATATCCCCGAACGCACCCTGCCTGACTCTGGTCTTGGGGCTCCCCAGGAAAAGGGGCACCACAACTTCAGGCAGTGTAATTCACCTAAAATTAAAGATGGGGAAAAGAGGTAGCTGCAAAACCGTGAGCCACCCCCTACCACCCCGAACCCCCACTTTGGGACGCAGCCAGATCCTGGACCAGATAAGAGGGCAGGAGGAGACAGGGTGCTGGAAGCAGGGCTGGCGGTCTCCCTGGGTCCTCGGCCATTGGGCCGGGGGGGTTGTCAATGCATCTTGCCCAGCTGGATCTTCTTCCAGGCCTCCGAGGCTGTGAAGATACAGGAGTCCAGAATGCCGGCCACAGTGAAGGTCCCACCGATGATGGCACAGATCTGAAAGGGACGGTGGTCAGAGGTCAGTGCTAAATGGAGCGCCAGGTCAGACCCCTCCCAGATCACGAGACGATGAGCTGGGCAAGTACGGACACTCTAGCAGGGTCTGGAACATACGCAGCTCAAAAAAACCCCCACTTATTGGATGATGAATTTAATAATAATAAAAGTAATCATTATCAGCTCCTTTAAATCCCTTAATCACCTTCTGAATGAGGAAAGGGATTATTAGACCCATTTCATAGGTGAGGAAGCCAAGGTTTAGTTAGGTAAGTAAGTTCACACAGCAAATAGCAGAGCTGTGACTTAAACTCAGCTATGTCTTCACCCTCGAGGCTGTGGTTTTAACTTCCACTCTAAACTTACCAGATTTTTACAATCCTGTTTACAGATGAACAAATGGAGGTTCAGAAAGGCAGTGGCACTGGCCCAAGGTCACACAGCCAGGAAGTGGCAATCCTGGGACTTGAACCCAGATCAGACAGGTCCAGGCCTAGTGCTGCCCGTGACGGGGATCTGGGAGGGGCTGAATAGGCAGCACTGGCCTGGATGGACTGGAGTGAGAAATCTCTCACTCTCAGAAGCTTGCACTGTAGCAGGGGGATGGGTAGTAATCACATAATCATACCAACAAATGCAAAATTACAAGCAAGGCAAGCGCTACAGAGCACAGGGGGCCTATGGTGCTACCAGAAAGCTTATGTTAGGGCAGAGTTTCTTATGGCAGTATCTACTTTGGGGACCAGAAAATTCGTTGTCATGGGAGGGCCGTCCTGTGTGCCGGGGCATGTTGATTAGCAGCCTCTTGGGCCTCCACCCAGGAGGTGCCAGGAGTACCCTTTCCCTCCTGCCGTGACAACCAAAATGTCTCCAAATGCTGTCACATGTCCCCTGGAGGTGAAAACTGCCCCCTAGTGAAGAACTGCTGGAGTAGGGGGGATGATAAGGAATGTCACCTGCTGCATGTCTGTAGCTCATGACTTCCTACATGACGAAACAGAGCTCACATAGCACTTTCTCTGTGCCAGGCAGGGCTTGAGGATCCTCCTCCCTCCCGAATCCCCAGGCCAACCTTAGGAAGTCCTACTCTTATACATATGTGACAGCCAAGGAAACTGAGGCACAGAGACACTGAACCACTTGAATGATGCCACAGTCCTTGGTGGTCGAACCGAGAGTTCAAAACTCTGGAGTCTGTACTCTTAACACGACACTCTGCTGCTTCTCAAGCATGAAGCTTCGCCACCAAACTGAACGACTAACTTCGCTTTGAAGTTGTCGGGACTCCACTTGTGACATACCGAAGTCATGCTATGTTTTACTCAAAATTTTCTGGCCTACCTATCGGTTGCTTTCTGGTTCCATAAAAGAATCAAAGTATAGATGATGGCAGATCAAAGAAGTTCACAGAAGGTTTGAAGGCAACTTTAAATGTATTCTGCCTCTCGAGCACATACGTTATGCCGTCCACAAGAACCCCTACGACCTGTCACCCGTGTGCCATGCCTCAGTCATGCACCCGCGTGAGGCCCAGACAAGGAAATCACTTTTCCAAGGTCACACAGCAAGTGCGTGGCAGAGCGACGTCTGTCTGCCTCCAGGGCTCTCACTTCTTCCCCCCCATGCTACAGTGAAGGAGCACTTAGATGACCACAGGATGCAGAGGAAGCCCAGTTGAGCAGTCCCAGAGGGCTCCCGAGACCGCCCCGGAGGCACCACTGGGTGGCCGGCCAGCCGCTGACACTCGACCACTGGAGGACTCTGAGAGACGGCGGTGCCTTAATGGACCCTCTGGTGCCCAGCGGAGGAGGCCAGGAGACATAGCAGAGGTGAGAGGAAGTGCAAATCAAACCAGGGTTTATTTTTAAAATGATATTTCTATGAGATGAGCTAAGCAGAGGCCTGTGAGGCCCGCGACAGACAGAGCAGGGCTATACGGACGGGCTGTAAGTGAGGCAGCTGACATTCCAGTAATAACAGCCCCCCAGGGAGTGAAGAGGATGGGGGGCGCTGGGGGGATTATCCTGAAGTGTTCTCAGCAGGCAAGGCCTCTCCCTGGCAGCCTCAGAGCATGACGCAGGGGCACTTCTCAAGGACGATGACGGCAGGGGAGCTGGTTTATTTCGGCAAAGTGGATCAGATGATGGGAGATTTTACACCACAAAATGCTTTTAGAGCTTGGATCAGAGAAGAGGAAATTGTGACTTAAGTGCAATGGAGCAAAAGAAAAAAAACAACCCACATACAGACACGCACACCCCACCTCCTGTATCTATACACACACACACACACACACACACACTTTGGAATCCGAGCGTGCCTATGATTCACAAACACCTGGCGCCTAGTCTGAAGCCTCCGTTTCCTGGGCCGGCCAGGAGCCGGAGGAGACAACACATGCATTGAGGTACACAAGAAACACAGCTGCGGGGAAGCAGGGGCCCTGGGGCACGCAAGCCACTAAGCCACTGACCCCATCCGAGTGAGCTGCTGTCAGCCCAAGCCCAAGGAGGCCCTGTAGTGAGCTCCCATGTGCATCTCCAGATACTACCCAGCTCATCAGCACATCTCCCATTATCCGACATCTGTCGAAGGTGCTGGTCACTGGTCAAATGAGGGGGATTCCTGGCACATTCTGAGGTGGGGCGAGGCACCTCAAAAGCTGAAAGAAACCTAGCAGCCTGCTTGTTGCTGCTATGGCCCCCTGCTTTCATTATTTTGCCGTTAGCCTGCTCGGGCCTTCCTGACACACTCATAATCATAGGTGGTGACTGGTGTGAGGTGAAGCAGGGGTGATGAGGAGAGGGGTCCTGGGGTGCTCTCAGGCTGTAGTGCTCCCTGGATTCTGACATGTGGGGGGCCACAGAAACCTCCAACACCAGGAGGTGACCACATCTGGACTCTCTAAGGCAGTGCCTGTCATGGCCGCCTTGGGTCCTGAGAAGGCCACAGTTCCTACATCTGAGACACAGGGAAATACATGGAGCTACGAGACTGCACCAGGTGGGGTGTCTGTCTTTGGACGTAGGCTGTATACTGGTGATGGCAAGGTAACAGGCTTCACCACATCTGTAGAGCAGATCTCAAGAACAGACTAAGGCAAGGGCTGCTGAAAGGGAGGATGGTGGCCTGGCACCTCGCTGACCCATGGGGATGCGCCAACATGAATACAAATGAATAAAAGTGAAGATAAAGCCAATCATACACCTCCTCACTGGACGTGGCGCAGGGGGCCCTGAGCAGAGTGGTGAGTGAGTGGAGGTGAGTGCTGGGAGGTCTGCCCGGCAGAAAGGGCTCAGCCTTGGAAGCCGAGTCGTGGTTGTCACTCACTCACTTACTCTAGCCAGGGAGAGACTTTCTGGGTCTCAGTTTTTTTCATCTATGACATGGGGAAACCACCCCTACCCCTGCCAATTGTCCTACTGCAGGAAATGCCTCCGGAGCTCCCAGCACTGAGTAGGTGTTCAGTAAATGATACCTAATCTAATCTTGCAGTTGACCAGAAGGCTCTGACCTTGTTGCTAAGATCTGAGATGTTTCTAAGATCTGAGACCCACTCTAAGAAGAACAATGGGTAAAATACCACTTATTTCCCAGAGCCAGCCTCTGGGTCTCAATTTTCCTTTTTCTACCTGGCTCTTTTAGCTGAGAACAAGCCAATTCATAGAAAGACAGGACAGCAAAGTTGTCCTAGACACCACATGCAGATGCTTTGCAGCGGCCCAGGTCCCAAGCACTGCAAGGGCGCATTCGGGATAGCTGAGACCTCAACAGGTTATTTCCTCAGCTAAGTGCCAAGAAGTGTTTGTGATGAAGCATATCCCTCGGGGGCAGAGTACCTAGGCCAGAGGTTCTTTCCATTCTTTGGCCAGTCAGGGAACTCTTCAGTCTCCCCAGGACTCTACCTCAACCCTGAACACCAAGAAGATATCAGAAGTTCCTGATACAAAGGTACTTCTGGCTGGGACCCCTCCTGTCGTGTGCCCTTGTGTCCTCCTTACTTCCCATACCTGTTTCTTTACTTTAAAAAATGGGAAGGCTAATCCTCAGCCCTCAGGACTGCTGTCACATTGAAATGAGTGTGTCACACACAGTGCCGTGAATGCCTGTCCCCTTGCTCCCTCACCCCTGCCATGGTCTTGTATCCTGACCAGGCCCTGAAGCAGGGGGACAAGCTCAGGGGAGGGTGGTGAAGGAGCAGGGCCACTGAGTCAGAAAGGGCGGCACAGCCAGCACATGCAACCCTACTCTGGTCAGCAGCCCTGGCTCTGGAAATGGAAACAAGGACAATTCGATATCCGGGCCCCGGTGGGCCTGAGAGGAGCGCATTACTTTGCTTTCATCAGAATCATCAATAATGCCCCTTTGTTGTTTAGCAGAGACTTCCTGTGGTTCTACCAGCTTCCCAACCTCCTACTATGGCTAGAATGAAGTCAGCTTCTCTACCTACCTTGAAAAGAAGATGTGTATGTATGTGTGTGTGTTTCCCTTACAGTTTAATTGCGACTCTTAATTCCTTATAATATGGAAAGGGTGTGTTCCAGCCGCACAGGCTGGAGAGCTGAATCCCTCTGTTGTTCCACCAACACGAATGCTTTCCCAATCCATCGCCCCCCCCCTCGTTTACTTTTCCGCAGTGGGCAGTGGAGAAGCAAGACACATACACACCAACACGGGGGTGGGGGTGAAGCCTGTGGACTCTGGAGTAAATATTTCTGTGGTCAGATCCCAGCCCTGCCACTGTGGCCAGGAAAGCCAGGTCACCCCTCCGAGCCTCAGTTTCTCTCATCTGTAAAATGGGGCCCCCCCTGTGAGGTCCACGATGACCTCTGTCTGGCTGACCGCTGTACCACAAATGCCTGGGAACTGTTCATTCACTGTCCTCAGCCAGGCAGCACTGCTTGAAAAGCTTATGGAAAAGGCACAGTATGAGGAAATAAATAATGAATCGGAGTCCCATCAGATGCCGGAGGCGGCAGACAGACTGGAGCCGCGGATGAGAACACCGAAGCTGTGGCTTCGCAGGGGTGGGGGCTGTTGTGGGAGGGAAGCTGATGATGACTGGGCCCTGGAAAAGTGGGGGAGGACAGGGCGTGGTGGTCTCCATCCAGTGGCGTCACGCCTGCCAGACCCCCCACTCCCACCCTCCAGACAGGAGCCTGGTGGGAGAACTGAGTCCTCTCCCCACCACTCTTACAATGGCTGCAGCTGCAAAACACCCGCTCCCCTCCCCCAAAGCCCACCCAGGTTGAGCACCTACTATGTGTCAGGCCTGAGCGGGCACTTTCTTCGGCCTTCTCACTCCATCTGTGCAAGTACTAGGGAAATGGGGCGACCCCCATTTCACAGATGGGGAAGCAGAGGCTCAGAGAGGGACAGACTTATTCAAGGTCACACAGCTAACCTAAGGCGAGGGTGAGGAGAATCCAGGTCTGGAAGGCTACAAAGGGCCTGCTTTTTTCTGTTAGAGCCCCTGCTTCACCCCCAACCTGAAGGCTCCCCTCAGTCCCTGTCTTCATACACAGATGGCTTCTTTCTATTTACTTTCTCAATTCTGTTAGGTTTTACATATCAAATGTCCTGAAGTAAGAGGACCCCATCAACAAAGTTGTGTGGTTGTAAAAATAAGTGTAGTTTGTAAAGGGAGCTCTCTCCATTCATTCCAGTATTCCTTATATGTCTCAGAATCTGTCTTCAAAAAGCAAGCACCGGGAGTTTCCAATGCAACTGAGAGATCTGTGTGCAGACCCAATTGGAGCAATCTGTCCCTGGTACACAACCTTCTAGAAGATCTAGCTCTGCTCAAACGTCTGGAAAGATTGGAACCAAAGTTTTTTACACATGTCCAGCCCTGAATAACTGAGCTGCTACTGCTAATGTGGGCTCTGTGTTACAACTCACATAATAGAAACTGTTGTGGTATGGGGGTGGACGGAGGCGTATACCCCTCCATCCATCTGCTCAGTGTTTGATGCCTACTTATCACCTACCTGTGCTGCCCCAGGTCTGGAGACCAGAGATGACTAAGGCCCTGCCCTGTTTTCCTGGAGCTCATGGTCCAGGAAAGAGAGACACACCAAGGGAAGTCTGAGTAGGGGAGATTCGGGTCCAGCTACAAAGCTGGTCTCCTCCCTACTCATACAGCCTTATGGGGCAAAACCTCCCCAGTTTTGTCACTCATGCTCACAATGTCACCTTGTTTCCTGCTATAACATTTCCTCCCGATTCCCAGCAGGGAGTCACTGTATCAAATCATCCTGGCGTCCCACCAAGGGCTCCATGGTTTCTGGGGACTCTGTTGCTGGGACATCTTCGAGAGCCTTTATTTTGGAGGATGGAGGCTCCCAAGCTAAGTGGTGGGACTGGGAGTGGGGTGGGGGATGTGACAGAAGCAGGCTCTGGGATCAAGTCCCAGCCTCGCCATTTAGTGGCTGTGTGACCTTGGATGAGTTTCTTTACCTCTCTGGACCTCAGTTAATTCATATATAAAACAGGACTGATATCATCTACCTTGGAGGGTTCCTGGGACAGTTAAAGGAGATAATTGTAAGATTAATGCTTAATAAGCGTAGCTATACGATCACTTCTTCAAGCAGCTGTCTCTTGTATATTTCTGTGTACCTACATCCAGTACCTACATCCAGGCTAGGCCTTGTGCTGGATGCTGGGGACACACAGGGGCATCAGACCTGGAGCTCATCATAATCAGGCCTGGCAATTATAAAGTGCAATCTAAAGTTTGGGGGATTATTTCACGGCAAGGAGCACCTGGAGGGCAGGGATTATGTCTAGTTCAGCTATCCCTGCTGCCCAATGGAAGCATGCCATTACCAGCTGGTACTTTTTGGTGGGCAAAAAGTGTCACTGCCAAACTGGCCCAATGTGGTACTTTCTGACTTCTGGCTGTTCCTCCCTTACGGAATAAAACACACAAGGAGAGTGATGTGACACCGCTGAAGTCATCCAATCTGTCACCACAACCCACTTGAAGGCAATCCCAAAAAAGGGGCTCTGGCAAGTGGCAGGGGCAGGGGACAAATGTGCGTGTGTGGGAGGGGGCACTTTGAAAGGGATCACTTGCATGTTGTTAAATACCATCTGTTTATTCCTTTAGTGGTGGAATTTTCTGGAATAGCACAGAGCGGAAGTCTGAGCAACATGCCCCGGGTGCCTAGAGAGAGAAGCCCCGTGCAGCCTGGTGGAGACTTCCGAAGGAGGGATCCTCCTCTGTTCAGACTCGGGATGTCCAAGTCCTTTGCAGACCATGAGACCCTAGAGGGGCAACCTCAAATAAGCCAGGTACTTGATAGGTACAAATGCGTCAGGGAGGCCCCACCCGCCTCTCCCCTCCACACCCACACCCCCTTGAACGGCACCCCACCTCATTCCAGCCCACCCACAGCTGCCTCCGAAGCCCTGCAGCCGCCACATGACGACATCCTGGCCTCTGGCCTAAGCCCTCTCTTAAACAGCCCCCGTGAGGAGCTATTTGCAGAGGTCCCCATTTGGGGTTTGAGGGCTTTGCACACAAGTGTTTGATTTTAAAAAGAGAGAAAGAGAAGTCACAGCAGGTGCCTCCACTTCCATCCTGGCCCCACCCCGCGCTGCTAGGGCTCCTGGGGCTCTTTGTGCTGTGTGTGTCTGCATGCGAGCGTCATCCCCACATCTGCTGTCTCGTCTCGTGACAAGGGCCTTTGAAGCTCCACAATGACGCCATCTGCCAGGGACAGCCGGTTGGCTCACTTGGGGCTGACCCCCACGGTTGCCGTGGCAACCATGATGGTGGCCCGGGGCCTTCAGAAACACCACCAGGCTCATGCTGTCAGGAGGTTCCCTCAGCATGGCCCATGCTCGGGCAGAGGTGGACGGGGCCGAGATGGAGGCGAGGTTGATGGCCAAAGGCAGGAGGGGAAGTAAATGGAGTCATGGAGGTATCTGGCCTCTGGGTTACGAAGGACAGGCTCTTCCCCTGTGACTTCTTGGGACCTCCGGCTCTCAGAAGTCCACCCCCATCAAAAGAGGCCACATGGCCTTCACAAAACATGCCATTGTCGGGCACCTCTGCACATACTATTCCCTGTGCTAAGACCCTCTCTGCTTCACTCACCAGTCTAGAAAATGTCTCTGCATCCTTCAAGACCCATCTCTGGGTTTCCTTCTCCAAATGTGCCAAACCAAAGGCAGCTGTTGCTCACAGTGCCCGGTGCACAGACCCAGTGGAAGCCCTGCTGGATGGGACTCAGGTCTCTGCGTGCTCACACCTCTTCCCCACCAGCTGGGACCAAATTCAGCTACCTCTGTTGCCCAGCACGTGGTAGATTCTCGCAAAAGTTTAGCGAATAAATGAAGTTGCTTCATTTCTCAGCCACTTGCCAAGGGGTTTTCACACTCAGAGCCTCAGCTATGTGGCATATGGGAGCAAAGAAGAAGGGGACATGAAGAGCCTTCTCAACCCTACAATGAGACACAGACAAAGGGGGTTTCTCTCTCACTGCCAATGCCACAGACCCCAGGGCCTCTGAGAAGCGAACACACGGCACAAACACACTGACTTGTGTCTTAGTCTCTGTCTTACTCCGGGTATGCGGTAGGAGTGCTGGGGTAAAACAAACAAACAAACAAACAAACAACAAAAAGCCCAAACCATTTGGGGTGCTACCCTGTACGGCCTTGGGTAAAATTACTTGCTCACAAGTCCCCTGGCTTTTGGGTCAAAGGGTTTGTGCGTCACCCCCCCAGCGGCTGACCCAATCTACCTGTGTACCAGATAGTGGATAGAGGTCCCCTTGCTGTGCGTCCTCCCGATCTCTATCGTGGCAGGTCTGTGATTTCTGCCAGTCTGACAGGAGCAAACTGGGTCTTGTATTTTGAATCAAATTCCTCCAATTTCTAGGGAACTCGGGCATCTTTTCACGGCCAGTATCGTCTCTCCAATGGTCAAGTCCTCACCCATTTTTCTTTCTGGTCACTTAACTTTTTCTTACTGGTTTGTAGGAATTCTCTCAATATAAATTCTGAAGATTATTCCTTTCTTGTACATGTGACAAATACCTTTTCCCAATCTGTGTCCGGTGTCTTAGCTTTATGGTAGGTGCCCTCTGTTGACCAAAAGTTTCAAATTTGTATGGAGTCAGAGAGTAGCATAAGTCTGTTGTGAGGCTCATATAAGCACTAGGGTTCTGACACCCTTTGCACCCACATGGCTTTCTATCAGGCAAAGAGCTTCCCTTTGATGATGTCCTTTGGGTCCCATGAGGCCTGTGAGGCAGGCGGAGTAGGGCCTGTTATTGCTATGTAGTGGATCATAAGATGGAGACACTGTTGCGGACATCTGAACTTTTTGCCTCTTAATATCCACCCCTCTGTTTTCTAGTAACTGACCCCTGATTTTTCTCTTGGGGAACCCCACCCCTCACAATCTTTGTCCTTGTGATCCGGCTGGGGCTGGTCAACTGGGATACCCCTTTCATTCTCTAGGCCGCGAGGTTGGAATGGGAGCTTAGTGAGGCCAGTGACAGTACTATCCTATCCAGGACTCAGGTCAAATTACTGAGAAGGAGGCACTTTCTATTAGTAAATTCTTTTTGAAAATGAAGCCAGTATAGAGGAAAACAGGACTAAAAAAACATCTATTCTGGACAACATTTGTGCCTGGATCTAGCCATGCCTGAGGCTTACCTATATCAAGCCAGCTGGATGTGGGGTTCTGTCTTTTCTGTAACAGAGTTGTGACTAATACAAATCTAGTGAGAGCCAGAAATGAGAGATCCGGGACTAGACCCCCGATCTTGGATCATTTTTAAGAGTATGAAGAGGTACAGAAGCATAAGGACCTTTAAGGCCTCAGTTTCCAAATCTTTGCGGTAGGGATGATCACCCCATCTCCTCCACCTCAGCTGACTCTGGCTTATGAAACATCTCTGGGCCTCCTGGCTGAAGCAGGGTGCTGTAAGCCTGCTGTTCTGCCCCCAAGGACACTTTGAACGGGAGGCCAGGAAATAGCATCCTTGACAGAAATACTCAGCATCAAAGAAAAATGACATCAGCTTGAAGCTGTGCCCCAAAGGAAATCAGACTTGATGGAGACGCTGGCAAAAAAAAAAAATAAAAAGGAAAAATAAAAAATCAAAGAAAAAAAGAAAAGAGAACAAGCAGGCAGGAAAGAAAGAAGAAACCCGACAGTACAAGGAGCTGTAGTTGGAAAAGAGACATGGGAAAAAAATGAGTTAAATCTTCACTGTAACATTTCCACAGAAAAGGACAAACCCTGCTAAACCCATAAAAATAAGACACTGGAGAGAATCACAAACATCTCATTAAGCCATACAAACATCTGCTTAACAAATTACATTCATTTAGTGACATTCCCCTTTGGAAAATATTTTCTTGATGACACGCCGTCGATATTGACATGATTCTGATAACATTTCTCAGCACCCTAGGGGTCACCACCTCCTGTGTGCAGCCCGAGATCCTAGCCCTGCGGGCTGCCTCCCACTCCTTCAAGAGCCAGCAGGGTGCCAGGAGAAGGGGCGCATGGCAGGTGCCCCCCGACTCACCGTGGTGATGAACCTGTACAGCGGCTGCTGTCTCTCTGTGTACTTGACCGTGATGGGGCTAAGGTCATAGCGGAACCAGATGGCAGGGATGATGCGGCCTGTGTGGCTGTAGGCTACGTACTCCTGGGGTGGAGGAGGGGAGAAGGGGGACGTGAGCACCAGACACACAAACCATGGCTCATGGTGGGTGGGGGTGGATTGCAGAGGGTCCTCTGGCGACCCACAACAAGGGGCCTTCTTCTCTCTCTTGCCTGGAGCCGGACTCCCCCAGTTCCTCTCACCCCTTCCCCTGAAGGCTCTGCTGTCAGCAGCTGGATGGGCAGCATTGCCGGGGACATTTTCAACTCTTTTGGCTGCTTGAACATTGACCATGTGACCTGGAAGCAGCACCAGAATTGGAGAGCAGAGATGTAAAAGGACTGGTGTGATCTGGGCTACACCGGAGTAAAGGTCTATTTCCCCCTCTAATTCCTGGCCATGCAAAATCCATTCATTTACTCATTGTTTGCTGAGCACCTCTTGTGGGTGCTGGCTGCTGGGGACCCTGAGGGGAGGAATCTCTGCCCCATCCCCAGAGGGGGGTCACAGTCTGCAGAAGGAAGCAGATGTAGAAGACTATCCACAGTACCGTCACATTGTCCATGCCGTGCCACAGAAGCCTGGAGTGCTGTGGGGGCCGGCGACGAATGCCCAACTCTCCCCAGGCTGGCTGGAAGGCTTAGTGAGGAGGGGGCATTCTAGGCCACATGTGACATCCTGAGGGGTGTGTGTGGGTGTGTGTGTGTGTGTGTGTAAGAGAGAGGAGTATAAAGGCCATGTGGGGAGTGGGCATCTTCAAAGAAGGAACACACAGAACTGGAAAGACCAAGGGACCCTAGACAAGGCTTCCTGAGACAGCAGTTGGCTGGCTGGGATTAAAAGGATGCTAATGAGCTGAATTAACATGTGTCCTCTCTGGTCAGGGCATTTGCTGTCTGGGCTATTCTCACTCATCCACAATAACTGTAGACCAGACTAAACCACAGGGGGTGCCCCCAGTCCCAAATGCTAGGGCCCACGCTCCGATGCTTCTCCAGGGATGACCCAAGACCTACCCGCCCTGATGGACTGCAGCCGGCTCTGACAGGCACGGCCCACTTTTTCCCAGGGCAGGCTGGGGCCAAGGCCACAGAGAGAGCTGAGCAAGCTGTTCTGACTGCTGGGTCTTTGCCAAAGCCTCAGGGGAAGGAGCCTTGGGCAAAACAAGATTAGCTTTCTCCAGGGAGAGCTGATGGGGCAGAGTGACTGTCTGGGTCAAAGCCCAGAGCGGAGGGATAGAGGAAAATAATGAAAAATAGCAGCGGTAGGTATTTACCCAAAGCCTCCTTTGTGAACAAAGCAGTTTTTAAAACATTGCCTCATTTGATAGTAATCTTATGAGGTGGGAACCATCCTTTTTACAAATGAGTAAACAGAGGCACAAAGTGGTTATATGACTTGTCCCAGGCCGCACAGCTAGCAAGTGACTGAGCCGGGTCTGCACCAGCAGTCTGCTCCAGCCCCACCTTTTCTGCTCAGATTGCATCCATATCCCAGCCCTCAGATGCAGTCAGCACCTGACAGTTACAATGAGATGCCCTTCAAGAGACAGTGAGTAAAAGACACAGGACTCCCTTCGGAAAGTTACACCAGAGCATCCATCAGCACAGGGAGATCGAGGCAGAGGGACCTCAAGTCACCTGAGAGAGAGCAGCTCCCAGCCCGACAGACTCAACGGCCCCAGTTCAGGCTGAGTGGGTGATGTGAGCAAGAGGCCAGGCTCTGGAACCAGAGAAGAACTCGGTTCTAACCCCCACTTGGCCACTTTGTAGCTCTATGACCACCCCTCAGTGCCAAGACAGTGTCACTGTCCCCAAATCTGTAAAATGGGGACAATGACATTCCCAGTCAGAGCTGTCATGACTGAAAAGATGGTAGAGGTAGAGAGCTTAGTATAATATCCAACCCATAGTAAGTGCTCAATAAATGGTATCTACTCTATTATTATTATCAACTGGGCTAAACAACGTATCACCTATCAGGGGTTCGGGCAGCTCTAGAACAGGAGGGAAGGACAGTCCTGGTGATAAAGGGATCCACTGGGGTGTGACTCAACTAGCCTCAACAAGCATCCGTGTCCATTGGCAGGGTCATCTCCCGGGAAGCCAGAGGCTGTCTCCGCTTGAAACGACCGTTAGTCATCCCATTCCGCGGGCTCTGACCATGCTCTGCTTCCCATCAAGGCCTACCTGCTTCTCCAGGACTTTGCGTATTGGGGTCCTAGGACATTCCTATTAACCAATGGCCATCTGGTGATTTTGGATACAGTGCTTGTACACCAGGAGCGAGAACATCTGTCGTGTGTTGACGAATCAGGGTCCTGAGTCTGAAGGACTGGGGCCAGATGCAAGGCTTTTTCTCAACAGATCACAACCCATCTCCTGGTTAGACTTCCTCCCCTTGATGCTGAGACTAGCCTCTCATCTCTACCCAGGGACAGAGCCTGGCCAGAGCAGCGCCCCAGGAAAGGCTCCCCAAAGAGAACCAGCAGGAATGGCGCTCAGATGCTTGTCACTTCTCCTTAGAGCCAGGAGAGGGCGCAATTGCACACAACTGGGCCCACGGACCGCGTACCTTGTTGGCCACCGTGTACTGGTAAGAGTACCGCTGCTTGCCGCTCTTGTCCTCATAAACCGTGGGCACGATCTTCAAGATGTAGTCGTGGGAGGCGAGAGCTGCAGGAAGGACACAGCAGGATGAAGCAGGGGGACAGGCACTGCCCAGCTGGCAGCTCTATGTCATTTCAACCCTAAACCTGCTCGGCATTGCTGGGAGGCTGTTTCCAAATTTTCATCACCAAACAACCCCTCTTCATTTTCTCTCTTTGGACACCAGGAATTGAGTGACTCCATCCATCAGGATCTTTATTCCTGCACTGTATAGGATAATAAAATTCTGGAAATGACCCAAATGTCCACCAATAGGGCAAACATTGAAGAGTGGGTACTGGGAGAAGCCACTGTCCAAGAGGTATTGTTAAGTGAAAAGAACCAAGTTACAGAACGGCGTTAACAACACGTTTCCATGTACTGGGGGCAGGGAAGACTCACTCTCTCTATATGCATGAATATATAGAATTTTCTGGAAAAATACCCAAGAAACTATTAGCAGTTTTAGCCTCTGGGGAAGAAGGCAGGATTTGATAAAGATCACATTTCATGGTGCACTCCCGGTCCTGAATGAATACTGTTGCTTTTGAAACAAGCTGGGTTTTAAGTTTTAAAAAGAAAGAGCCCATGATGGGGTGCCTGACTGGCTCAGTCGTTAGAACATGCAACTCTTGATCTCCGGGTTGTAAGTTTGAGCCCCACACTGGGTGTAGAACTTACTTAAAAAAAAAAAAAAATTTTTTTTTATTGAAAAAAAAAGAGCCAATGAACCAGAGAAACTGCATTTATGAAGAACTGTTTAATTTCTTTCCTCATTTTCAATTAATGGGAGATCAGTTTTCTCTCCACCTTGCCCTGTCATATTGCACTGTAACTCTTACCCACCATCGCTGGACGGGGGGAGGCTGCAGAGAGCAGGGACCGAGCCTTACTCATCTCTTGTCCCAGAACCTTGCGTAGGGCCTGGCACAGAGTGGAAAGTAGCAAGTGCTTACTGAATGAATGAACGGATGGAAGGATGGCTGGTCAGAGGCATGAATGGAAGAATAGATGAATCAGCTTCTGATAAGCATGAGGTAACCGGAATCAGATACTAGGCTGACAGAATGCTGGCCCAAAGCTGCCAAATAGCACCCAGGAAAGGTATGAATTCCCTTGGATCATGCTTCTGGGATGCTAAGAGAAGCTCAGTTATACTTGCCTTCTAAAATGTTGGGTCAGGGATCATGGAGTGAAAACAACACAGAAATTTAGTCTTTTGTGTTCTAATCCTGGTCTACTGGCTGAATCAGTTCTGAGTCCTTGGACTTGCTTGCTATAAGAGGTTAGGGGATGCAGATGGCATTCATGGACTCTTCCTGCTAATACTACATCTTTGTAAGGAAAGGGCAGTGTTTCCTGAACGGTCTTGAGACCTGACTCCTCTGAAAACCTCAGAAAAGCCCTGCAGCCTCAGGGAGAAGCCCATGAAGACGCCAACACCCCTCTGCTCAAGCCCGCAGTGGTCTTCGGGTGTCAGGAGCAGGAGAGTCACCCAGGATTTAAAAGGCAGACACCTGGGCCTCACCCCCACTCAATGGTTCCAGAGTGGGGCTCAGAATCTGCATTTTATTTTATTTTATTTTATTTTATTTTTAAAGATTTTATTTATTTATTTGACAGAGAGAGAGATAGCCAGAGCAGGAACACAAGCAGGGGGAGCGGGAGAGGGAGAAGCAGGCTTCCTGCGGAGCAGGGAGCCCGATGTGGGACTCGATCCCAGGACCCGGGGATCATGACCTGAGCCGAAGGCAGACGATTAACGACTGAGCCACCCAGGCGCCCCAGAATCTGCATTTTAAACCAGGAGCCCGAAGACCATCCTTGAGATCCAGTGCTGCAAATGCCCATCGCCCTAGCTTAAACACTTGGGGGAATGAAAGAGTGAAAGCCTTAGGAAAATCACACCTGTAATAGTTCTGTTAAAATTTGTACAAACTACAGATGATCATAAAGAGAAAAAAATAAAAACCACCCACAAATCCACCACCCACAGAAAACCATGGATTCACATTCTTGTGTGTAAACTGCTAGACTTATATTTATACATATATTTATGTTTTCTTAAAATGGCATCATACTGTACCCTTTTCTAAGAACTAAACACCACAGGCACCATTTTAGGTCCAAGACACAGAAAGTAGTAAGTTCCACTCTGTTTGTTTTATTTGCTGCAGTATCCCCTAGCACAGTGCCTGGCACATAGTAGGTGCTCAGTAGATGTCTGCTGCCCGAATGCCAGCGAAGTTCTGACCCATCTGCACGTATCCCACAGCACAGCCACATAAATGCACTCAACCCACCCCCCGTGGCTAGACACTGACACTGTTCCTCATTTTCACTGTTATAAACAATGACCTAATGGACATTATTTTCCTAAATCTTTGCACACTCTCTTAATTATTTCCTTAGCTTACTCTTCTATGAGTAGAAACGATGACTCAAAGGCAATGACCATTTTTAAGGCCTTTGATACAATTTGCCAAATGCCCACTAGAGACATTGTGCCTAATTCCACCCACGTGGACTCCTTGTCAGTGGATCCCTCCTAGGGGCTGCTGGCTCCGACCTGATCCAGGCAGGCCTACATACACTTTATGCTCGCAGCCTCCCTCCCTCCTAACATCTTGTTATGGAAAAATTCAAACACATAAAAAAAATGGGGACTCCCATAATGAACCCCCCTCCCCACGCCGGTCTCCCATTCCCCAGTTTCAGCAATTAACAACACATGGTCGATTTTGCTTCCTCCCTACCCCATCGTTCACCCTACTCTGTTTTATCTGGAAGCAAATCCCAGACATCACATCAATTCATCCAAAAATATTTTAGTTATGTTTCTATAAAAGATAAAGACTCTTAAAAAAAATCAAAACACAACAACCACAATGTCATCATCACCACGGCTAAAACATCCACAGTTACTCCTCAGTATCTGCAAAGAAAGTGGTCTGTGCTGGAAGAAAAATCGGTTACTAGAAGTGAGAGTTCCTTTAGATAAGGTGGTCAGGGAGGGCCTCTTGGAGGTGGTGGCATTTGCACTGAGACCTACATGACAAGCAGCAGCCCTCACTGGGAAGGTCTGGGAGCAGAGGGGCAGCAAAGGCAAAAAGGCCCAGCAGGGAGGCCAAGCTGGAGGGCTGAGGGAATGAAAGCCAGCCCTACCCTTGGCTGCTTGTTGTCTGATCTAATGCATTTTCTTTCCACGGAAGCCAGCCTGAGATGGCTCTCCTCATGAGCCCTAGAGCAGGCAGGGTTTTCTGCCCAGATGCTCTACTGGTTGACACTGTCTGGGTCCTTCCGAGCTCAGTTCTGTGTCAGTATCCGAGCCAACCGCGAGCGGGTGTGGACCACCGCCTTGGGGCAACGTGGGCCCTTCCACAGAACTATACCAACAATGACGCCAACATCAACATGGGAAGGATCATCTCCCTCTGTCAGAATCAGACATCCGCATGAAGACAAGGAGGCCCCGCCGCGTGTTCCTACGCTGCTGGAGGTGGCGCGAACGGGCCCGCACCCAAGGGAAAGCAACGGGACAAGGGAAAGCAAATACCATAAATATCGCAAGCATTGCCGTGATGGTAAAAGACTAGGAACAGACATTTTCCACGAGACGACAAGGCCTTAATAAAGCATGTCAGAGTGCGAGATGGGCAGGCGCGCCTCCGTCACCACTGGAAACACTGTCCACAAACCGTGGTCACGTAAAAATGCCAAGGACAAAAACCAGAAGGTCAAGTGTCATCCACTGGCTTTGAGACGATGACTTCTGCTGATGGCTGAGGGTTCACAGGGACATGGAGAAATGAAAAGTGTGATTTGTTGAGGGTGGGGGATCGCTCATGGAGAGATGTTTTCTTTTGCTTGAATTTCTGACCATCAGAGAGCAGAATGTATTTTTTTTTTTTAAAGATTTTATTTATTTGACAGAGAGAGACAGTGAGAGAGGGAACACAAGCAGGGGGAGTGGGAGAGGGAGAAGCAGGCTTCCCGTTGAGCAGGAGCCTGATGCGGGGTTTGATCCCAGGACCCTGGGATCATGACCTGAGCCGAAGGCAGACGCTTAACGACCGAGCCACCCAGGCGCCTCGAGAGCAGAATGTATTTTAAGAAACAGTGAGAAAACCCTTGTGGATAAAAAAGGTGAGCTCAGGTGAGGAAATAAGGAAAGTTAAGGTCACCTGTGCCGCAAGATCCAGGGGGTGGATCCATTTAAGCAGACAAGTCTCCTGAACCTATTCTGTGCATGCATCCAAGGCCCCGTATGTGTGCACACGTGCGTGTGTAGGTGTGCAAAAATTCTTTAGATCAGGCCACAGACAGGCGTGCATAGGTGTGTCAGTGTGTAAAGACACGGAGCCCTCCTTAGTTGGGACTGAGGTGCCAGAGAGCTGAGCGGGTGGAGGGCTCAGGGAGGGGGCGTTCATGGGTGGGAAGGGCTCCAGCCCGAGGAGAGTGTGGGGTTGGGTGGGCGCCCCAGGTGGTCAGACCTGACTGGGCCACCCTCAGCCCTGTTCTCACGGTGCCTGCCACTGGAACTAGGACGAATTCGGGCTCCGCCATGGCTCCCTGCAGGATCTTAGGTGATTATCTCAACTAAGAACAATTCGGCGGCAGTAATGATAACAATAATGATGATAATGGCTGGTACTCACTGAGCTCTTATGAT
Organism: Mirounga leonina; assembly: GCF_011800145.1. Classification (NCBI taxonomy): domain Eukaryota; kingdom Metazoa; phylum Chordata; class Mammalia; order Carnivora; family Phocidae; genus Mirounga; species Mirounga leonina. Next base: position 16,925,000 of record NW_023270231.1, on the reverse strand, counting down.
GTGCCTGGGGCTGTCAGATCCTTTCCCTGGGGAGGGTGGGGACAAGCCACTTACCTCCCCTTGTCTGTCAGATAGGGCTAATTCCACCTTCCTCAGAGGCCCGCTGTGGGAAAGGAGCATTCACAGCTGGGCTTACAGTGAGTGCTTGATACGCGTTCCCTTCTTCTCCCCCTTTCCCTGTTCCCAGTTGAGATATGGGATACATACGGTTGGAGGTGAGTCTGTCTGCTCCCCCGAGAGCGTTGAAAGCTCCGTGGACATTCTGGACCTGTGGAGAAGCACAGCAAGGGGACTGACCCCAGGATGCCACTTCCTCTGGGCCTGGGCCTGGCCGCGCGAGGAGATGGCCAGGTGCAACCTGGTGTAGGGACCTTACCCAGCGTGGTCTATCCCACAGAGAAGCTGTAGGGAGCAAGAGACCGACATAGCCCAGGCCTGGCATGTGGTAGGCGCTAGCCTGCTTCCCATCTTGGGCCCCTGTAATATACCACTCTATCCTGCCGTACTCCTAGTCATCTCATTTAGTGCCCCTAATGATGTACTGTTGAGCCCATTTTACAGAAGAGCGAACCAAGGCTTGGAGAAGTGCTGAAGCTTGTCCAGTGTCACACAGCTGATGAATGGCTGAGCCAAGCTCCAAATTCAGGTATCTGACCTCAAGCCTGAGCTCTTTCCATTAAGACACTTTGGAAATACAAGTAAAGGTGGATCTGGGTTCCAGCACACGCCTCCTTAGATCCCCTACAGCCTTCTGAGGCTCCAGGGCTGCTGGCCTCCTTCTGTATCTGCTGCAGAGAACATACAGCAGCTGTGAAGAGCCCTCTCCTCACGGCAACTGGCCCCTGAAAGGGCCTGATGTAGAGTGGGGCCGAGGGCCACATCCTCCCTCTTCTCTGAGGATGAGGGGAAACCATGTCAGCTACAGGAAAATCTAAAGCAGGGCAAGGCATGCCTGGTACATGGGGCATGCCACCATGGGTATGGTTAACAGGAATTGCCAAGCTAGTCACCCTGGAGGGCTTCCTGGAAGAAGAGACACACTAAGATCTATAGGAAAGTGGAAAGTTAATCAGGCAAGCAGCATTTGTGAAGCATGACCCCGGAGACCAAGGAATAAACAGAAGCCCGTGTGTCCCCAGGGGGAGGGGGTGAGGTAGGTGGGGACAGGCTCCTGCAGAGAGGGCCACTTCAGGAACAGTGGGAAGCAGCTGGGTGACCTGGTCCTTGATCCCTGTCTCAGGTGGCTGATGTTTATTGAGCACTTAACAGAGCTGCACACTCTTAACAAGCCCAAAGAAAAGGGAAATTTGTCCACTGCTGCCTTAGGGAAGGACAATCTGAACCCAAGAGGATGGTGGTTATGGAGAGGAGAGCTAGAATGTTCCCTCCCATAGTCAGTGTGTCATGGTTTTATCTCACATTCATTTGTATGATCATGTGATTAACTTTTGTTTTCCCCTCTAGATTGTACGTTCCACATGGGCAGGGACCATGCTCGTCCTCAGCAATGTGCACAAGGCACATAATGTTCATAGCAGGAGCTCAATAAATATTGGTACATGGATGATGGATAACGGATGGGTAGATGGAACCTCAGCTAAGTTCTTTTTTTCATTTAAAGAAAATCCTATTTTGCCCATAATCATGACCAGGCAGAAGGCTGTTTCTGTCCTGTTCAGCCAGCGGCACATAGCAACACAAGACTGTCCCCTCTCCTCCCCCTGTCTGTCCCCTTCCTTTCCCCCTGCTGCCCTATCTCCCCTGGCCCTGGCCGCAGCCCTTCCCTCACCTCCGGTCTGGCCTCACGGCCCATCTTCCACACGGCAGGTGGGTGCTCCAACACAGCAACCAGCCCCAGTCAGCCCCACCTGCCCCACCTGCCCGAATCCCTCGCCCCCCGTAAAACTCAGCTCCCTGCTCCCCTTCAGGGACTCTTCTGCACCCTCTCCAACTCTGAGGAGCACTCACTTCCCAGGCCTTGCTATAGAACACCATTCTGGTCATGTGGACATCTGCTGACCCATTTTTTCTAAGAGGAACCTTGAGGGCCTTTTATATGAAAATGACCATCTGCATGTATCATAGAGTTGAAGATGTGTGAGATGCCCCTTGCCCATGAGACTTCCCTGTGAGGTTGGCCAAATCCTTCTCACCTTTCAGGGGCTGGCTTATATGTCACCTGCGAGGTCACCCTCCTCTGGGAAGCCCTCTCTGACTTCCCAGGCTAGGAGGAACCCTGCCCCTGCTCCCATATCACTGCCCAGAATCCCATGCCTCTCTTGTCCTTAACCCTCCTTGTCCTATATGATCATGCTTATTTATTTGATCTCTTCTCCTGAGAGCAAGAGTCCTGTATCATTTACCCATCATGTAACCCCAGGGCCTGGCACGGAGCAGAAATTTCAAGGTCTGATGAATCCATGACTGTATGAGGCACAGTAATGGAAACCTGGGGCCAGACATACCTGGTTTCTTATAAGCTGTGTGACCTTGGGCAAGTTACTGAATCCCTCTGACCCAGTTTCCTCATCAGGAACAACAAATGCCATCCAGCACCCTTAAGGGAGTCTTTGTAAGGATTAAACACGGGGTCACCTGTAACATTGTTCTCTAGGTAAGAAAGAGCAGGCTTCCGGCGTCCAGAGTTCCCAAGTGGAAGGAGTGTGGCCTGGTACAAAGACTGGGTTTGAATTCTGGCTGTGCAGAGCCGAGTGACCCTGGACAGTCTTCCCCTGGGCACACCGGAGTTCACAGTGACTTTTTTCCCAGGGCCGCAGTGAGGATTTGCCGAGCTGGTGGGTCTAAAGGCAGCTCGGGCACTGCCCCGCGCTTAGTATAACGGAGGGCCTGCTGCCCACCACCTGCCTGTGATTTGTCAGCTCCCGTCCCACTGGGGGTGGGGACCACCCCACATTCTGTCTTCTCCATGGCTGCGTGAGCATGGCTGCTTTGTCTTGCAGGGCCTGGTGCAGAGTTAGGTTACAGAGAGCAACAACAGCGGTAAGAGCTCATTTCCTTGACTGCTTACCCTCTGCCCGGCACTGATCTAAGGGCTTTATGTGCAGGAATTCATTTTATCTTCACTACAAGCCTCTGAGGCAGGTACTATTTACTGTCCCCATTTTACAGACGAGATAACTGAGGCTCAGCAGGACTAAATCATTTGTTCAAGGTCACACAACTAGTACGTGGTGGAGCCAGGACTTGGATCTGGAAAGGCAGGCTGGGGAGCCAACACACAACGACCCTGAGTGCAGAGCTGGGGCCCCGTGGGTGGTGAACCCTGTGTGAAGGGAGCCCACAGTCGCAGGGCAGGCTGTGCTTCACTGAGTGTGTAGGCAGGGAGTCTGGCTCACGGCACCCACGGGGTGGCCAGGCCTTCTCTGTTCCCAAGCCCTGTCTCCAAGAGGAAGAGCTCTGTGGCCTCCCAAGGGACTGGACAGGTGATGACTGGCCCCTCAGGCTGGGCCCAAGGTGCCCACAGGGAGAGCAGCAGAGGCGATGTGGAGTGGAGAGACGAGGTGTGAGAGTGTGCATGCGCCTGAGGCGCAGTGTGCCCTCCGGAGGGCTCACGGGGGAGGTGGTGCCCGAGGTGCGGCCCGAAGCCAGACTCTTGATGCAAACTCGGACTCTGCAATGGACTGTACCCTCCCCGTGCCTCAACTTCCTCACCCGTAAAATGGAGACAATAAAGTACCCACCTCTTGGGCTGCTAAGAGAGTGAAAGAAGGTCATGCTTATAAAGAATGGTGCTTGGCAGGCCCATGTGAGTGGGGCAGTGCGGGCAGGAGTGTGTATGTGAGCTGTTTCAACGTGGGTGAGTCTGTGCGCGTCCCTGGGTGGTGTGTGCGCACCGGGTCTGTGCAAGAGTCTGGGTGTGTGTACATTTGGTGTGTGTGTTTAGGGATGGATCTTACGGTATACGTACGAGCACGCGTGTGTCAGGGTGTACGTCTGAGCGTGTGTCTCATGAGTGTGTGCGTGAGTCTGAGCAGATGGCTATGCACATAAATGGCGTAATGGTGTGTGTGCTGTGCTTGTGGGCCTGTGTGAGCCCCAGGTGCACACCACCATCCCTGGGGGGACCCCACCCTCCAATATCCTTAAGCAGGAACCAGGATTCTCATCGAGCAAGGCTTGGTGGCCGGACCCAGGGTTCTGATCCCAGCACTGTGGCAGGACCAGTTACCTCCCTACTCTGGGCCTCAGTTCCAGAATCTACCTTCAGGACTACGGGGAGTAGTGGAGAAAAGAGAACATCCAAGCTCCCCTGCCTGCAGCTGGTGGAGAGCAGGTGGTTTGTGTTGGGTTCCCATACATGGCTGCCATGGGTAGGAAGCTGCTGGGCTGGGCCTGCTGGAGGTGGCTCTCTCCATCCTCACCGAGGACTGTCAGGAGGCTTCCTTCACCATGGCACCCCTACTTGGTGGGCGTGGGCACTGGGCTGGAAGGCAGAAGGAGCTGTAGAGGCACCCAGGCTGGACTCCGCCATCAGACAGATCTGCTGGGGGACCCCCAGACAAGTGGCTTCTCTGGGCCCAGCTCCACAGCTCTAAGGCGTGGTGCCCCCTCATACGTCATAAGGCCTCACTGGCATGGAGAAAGTGCTAGCACTTAGTACTGGCTCATGAAAAGAGCGTCCCTTTCCCCAGCCTCCAGGTCTCAACCCAAGGGTCCAAGGGCATGGTACTATCAAAACTGCAGGCCCATGCTCCGAAGGAATAATACAGAGGCGCTGTTGGACAGAGACTCAGAGGGGGTGAGCCCTCTAGATGTTATCTTTGTGCCCAGAGAGGACAGAAGGCTCCAGGTGACACAGTCCTGGTGCACCCACCCCCAGCCACGCGACCTGTGTGTACCCTGCTCACCTGTAGTGTGTCCCCAAAGGAGAGCTTGTGGATGACATGGGTCATGTCCGGGTTCTGTGGCTGGGCCGTGGCACTGTGTGTAGACACGTGGAAGTTGCCAGGGACCTGGGGGAGAGATGCGAGTTTCAGGAGTCTAGCTGGTTGCCCCAGAGGTGGGGGGCAGGTCTTCACCCTGGAGTCAGACAGATCTGGATCGGGATCCCAGCGTGGTCCGAGCCATGGGACTTTGGAGGAGCTACTGCCCTTCTCTGAGCCTCAGGCCACTTGTCTGTAGAACGGGGGCAGGAACAGAAGCTACCCGAGGGGGCTGCTGGGATTATGGGGTGAGAGAACACAGCTGGGCACCTGGCCCAGGCCAGGGCTCGAAATGGCAGCTACCCACCAGCTACTTCCCGGCTGCTGGCCCCATGGTGGGTTGAACCTTTAGGCCCACGGACCAACTGAACCTCCTCAAAATCCAAATCAACACTACTACTCACCCACATTTGCCCCACCACCCCAGACTAGGGGATCCTTGAAGGCAGGGCTATGGTGGCCTCCTTTCCTCCCTGGGTCTCCCTGGATTCTGCTGAGGCATCTCTGTGGCAACAAAAGGCCCCTCCTCTACCAAGCTACTCAGGCCAAACCCTTGGTATCATCTTGGCCCCGTCTTTCCCTCACACCTGACCTCCTGCCCACCAGGAAAGGCCTTCCGCTCCACCCTCATGATGCCTAGCACCTGACCTTCTCAAGCCCCCACTGCTCCCCTGGACTGGACAGTGGGGGCAGCCTCCCCACTGGGCTCCCAGCTTCTGCCTTGGCACACCCAGGCCTTTCCCCAACAGCAGCCAGGGAGGTCCTTTAGAACCTAAATCTGATTATGTCATTCCTCTGCTCACATCCTCCTCTGTGTACTCCCCCTGGCCATGCCAGCCTCCCTGTGACACCGGGAACGGTGTCAGTGTGGTCCTGTGTGCCTGCGACCCCTTCCTGGAACCCTCTTTGACGTGGCTCTCCCTGGTCTCCCTCAGGCCTCTGCTCAGGGAGCCTCCCAACCCCCCTTCCCCAAACCAGCACAGGCCACCTGATCTTTATCTTGTTCTATTCTGCTTCCTCACCAGAGAACGTTGGCTCCACGCTGGTGGGGAGTTGTGTCCGATTTGATCTGCACTCCCCAGACCCTGGCAGATGCCCGCAAAATAGGTACTGGATGAATGAACAAAGGATGAATGGCACTAATTCTTAAAATAACGATTTTGACTTTGACATCTGGTAATTCCCATTTTACAGAAAAGAAAACTGAGGCTCAGAGTAGTGAAGACATTTGCTAAGGAACATGTCAAGAGCTGTGATTTGAACTCATGGCTGCTGGGACTCTAGACTCGGCACACTGAAGCGGGACATGATCCTCCCTCTCACCATGTACCTCAGCAGCCCTGGATTGATGGCCACATGTAGCCATCCCTTGGGACGTGCTAGGTTTGGGAAGATGGCCCAGACAAGAGCCTGGAACAGAAAATGAGACTGCATGACCCACACTGGACCAGAGGGATATATAGACTGTGGGGGCCATGGGGAGAGCCCCCAATTCAGTTGGGAGGGTTCAGAGGGGGCTTCTCAGCAGAAAGGACTCTCTTGTGCTAATGAGTCTGCATTACTAGGGAACAGGGGGGAAAGGCATGTAGGCAGATGGAACAGCATGAACAAGTATGGAGGTCAGAAACTGCCCAGTCCAGTTGGTGGGCATGTGTAAGGAATTAGAAGAATTTGGTACTACTGAACCCAGAATAAAAGAACGGCCTCCAGGGGGTGGTAGCATCCGGAAACAAAGAGGCATTAGAGAGAGATGGGGCTGTTCAGTAAAGGCCCCACATGCCATGCTGAAAAACAGAGTTTATTTTATTCCAGTTCAATGAAGGTTTGGTAAGCTACATCAAAGGAAGGAATATGGCTTATAGCTTCTGGCTTAGCAGCAGTTCATCAAAGTCTGCTTATTTTGTAAGCATGCCTATTTCAAACACAAAGTTGTGGGCTTCTAGGAATCTTCCCGTCTTCACGAGGGCCTGAGCTTTGTGGACTGATGTGTAAGGTACCAGGCTGACAGGCATGGCCCGGCCTCAGCTCACAGGTCAGGCTAGAATGGAGTCTGGGATGTGGGCTTCAGGAGCCACATGGTAGAGGAGCAGCTGAGTTCTACACTCCAGTCGGGCCCCGCCCTCCAGGTGGGGTGCCTTGGGCAAGGTCAGTAACCTCTCTGTGCCTCAATTTCCCCACCGGCAAAATGGAGATGATAACCACAAAGGGTTATTAGGAGGATTAAAGGAGGTGAGGAGGGCAAAGCCGATGGTAGCTGTTATTGGGTTGGGTTCCTAGGATGAACATGTTCATCATCAGAACAAGGACCCAAGAACAGAAGGACTCTCCCAGAATTCAGAACAGCATGTACACAGGCAGGGCATGGGGAAAAGCCCACTTGTATCTCAAAACGATTTCTTAACTTCATTTTTACTTATATAAATAATTAACTATACACCCTTGTATTATAAAAAATTCAGAGGGACGCTGGGGTGGCTCAGCCAGTTAAGCATCTGCCTTCGGCTCAGGTCACGATCCCAAGGTCCTGGGATTGAGTCCCACATCGGGCTCCTTGCTCAGCGGGAAGCCTGCTTCTCCCTCTCCCACTCACCCTGCTTGTGAGTTCTCTCTCTCTCTGACAAATAAAATCTTAAAAAAAAAAAATTCACACGATAAAGTGAGGACTACAGGCCCCGTGTCTATCACCTCCAGAAGTAAGAAACCAATAGCGTCAGGCATGGGTGCTTTGGAGTTTTTCCATGCAGTGACATGGGGCCGCCGGTGGGCAGAGTTCAGAATAGGGTTTGGAGCCTGGGCCTCACGCTCCCAGAGTTAAGTGAGTCAAGGAGGCTGGCTCCCGCGCATCTGCCACCCGCTGTCTCCCCGCGAGGCTGTGACTCAGTGACCCCCCACCCCGACACAAGGAATCCATCACAGGTGGCTGACTCATACCAGCACATGCTGGGCTGCAGAAAGAAAAGATGACGCTTTTAGAGCCTGTGACTTAGGCACCTACGTCAGTGTCTCTGATAGATTTTAGAAACATATAGATGGAGCCAGGCCCCAAACCTGGGCCCATCCTGCCCTCCTCCTGGGGGCTGGGTGATTCAGCGAGCAGTCTGGGCTGCTCGGGGTTGCCAGTGCAGCTTGGAACATGCGCCCTTGGACGTCTGACTGCTGGCTGACTTCCTGATGGACAGATAAGGAGGCCATGGGGCAAGTGTAAGCCTGATGCTGGGACAGAAGGGGGTGGGGGCCAGGGGCTAACCTCGCCCATCATCAGGGCACACTGTGGCTGCTGGCTTTCTTGTCGAGCGAGCACCCTCTGTCTGAGAGCTCCTAGGAGGCATGCACCCGGAACAAGGGAGAGTGGGGGTCTCCACTCCCTGCAAGGGGACAAGGGTGGAGGGTGGCCTGAGCTGTGACCTGGAGTGAACGGACACAAGTGGTCATAGCTCACGTGATCAAGATGCTGGCAAGGAGAAGGAACGAGGGGACAGGGGATGGGGAGGGGCGGTACAAGGGCCTGGTGCCAGGCTGCCTGGGTTCAAATCCTACTTCATTTCTTACGCCTCCGTCTCCTCAGAGCTGTTACGAGGACTAAATAGGTTAATCTGGGAGAGGGCCAGGAGGAACCCAATAGGTGGCTGGCGTGACACTCTCCTAGAATCCCCGGCCCTCCCCGACCAGAGAAGACCCGTTTCTTGAACAACATCCATGCACATTTTATGAGTACACTTGTACCCAGGTGACAGTGGGTGCCAGCTGGTGAAATCATGGATGCTGCCACTGATGGGAGATGAGGCAGGCCAGGGAAGGGGCACCGACGCGTGTCCCCGTTCCCACGGCGTTAAGTGCTTTGTATCTTAATTTGCTCATGTCTTACAACCTGAGAGGGCAGTACTAATATCCCCATTTTACAGATGAGGACACTGTGGCTCAGAGAGGCTCAAATGCCCAGAGTCTTTCGCTCAGTGAGCACTGTAGCCAGGGTTCTCGACCACAGCCTATCTGAGGGGAGCTGACTGCCGCCTTGGGCATGTTGGCCAAGGGGAGGAGGGTGTGGTGCTGGGCTATCTCCTGGGTGGTGGTCCTGCTTCTCTTGTGTCCACCCCACGCTGGGAGCCAACAGGGGCCCTTCTTTGCTCATTGTCTGGGGCATAAATATTTGTTTAAGCCAGCTGATCATACCCCCGAGGGGAGATCCCCACAATTGGGAGCTGTGCGTGTCTCCTCATCTTCAACTGTCACCCCTCGGACAGGCCTTCCCTTATGCCCCTATCTCAGTGGGGTTCCTCCCTTATTCCCCACCATAACACCCTCTTCATTCTCTTCACGGCTGCTTCATCGAGATTACACATTTGCTTGAGTGTTTAGCTGTGGGTTGGCTATCACCCCACAGTCGACCACAGTGCTGCCAAGGTCAGGGACCATAGCTGTTTCTTTCAGCACTGCGTCCCTGTGCCAAGTGTGGAGCCCCGCACACAGCGACACTCAATAGCAAGATGCGTGAGTTCATCAGCAAGGGGCGGGGGACAATGGTCAAAAGAAGTCAAGCAGTGAAGTGGACGGTAGCACACGGGGCATAACGGAGGAGGCAGTCAGAGGAAGGGGAAGGAGGGACTCCGGAGGGACCCACGTCAAGGAGGTCTGTGGACGAGCAGCAGTTCTCCAGGGGCATAGGTGCGGGCAGAGCAAGAGCCTGGGCCCACCGCCAATTCACCCAGCTCCCTGCAAGCCCAGACCCCACCCTCTCCTCTCCAAGGCCCCCCCTCCACGGCAGCCCGGACCCCAGGCCCTCTGTGCTTCCCAAGGCCCTGCTTGTGCGGCAGCCCTGCACAGCGAAAGTCATTCGCTTTCCCTGCAGCTCCCGGGTCAGCAGTCCACCCCGCCCATGCAGCACCAGCCTTCCTCCTTGATTGATATTCTCTTCTAGATTGTAGGGCCCACCGAGGCCGGGTTCCCTCCTACCTGCCTGGCTGCCCCTTCTCCCACCTTTCATCACCCCCTCATCTCCCTACTCCTCAAAGCTGGAGTGTACCAGAAATCAGTCCTCAAACCACATTTGCATCAAGACGCTGGGTTTCTGGGACACCTGGGTGGCTCGGTCATTAAGCGTCTGCCTTCACCTCAGGTTATGCATGATCTCAGGGTCCTGGGATCAAGCTCCATGTGGGAGCTCTCTGCTCAGCTCCCTCTCCCTCTGCAGCTCCCCCTGCTCGTGCTCTCTTGCTCTGCCTCTCTCTCTCAAAATAAATAAATAAAATCTTAAAGGAAAAAAAAAAGACCTTGGGTTCTTACATTTTGGTGCCATGGACCCTTTGCCAACATCATCTATTCACTGAGGACTCCCGCATTCACATTCCAGCTCAGAACACTCTCCTGAACCCCAGAAACACACCTCCAATCCCAAATGAAACACATCCAGAATTGAAGGACTGCTTCCCAGCCCCATCGCCCATAGAATCCATGCTTACCCAAGCCTCCCTATCTAGAAAATGGGACCCCCTGGTTGTTCAGACAAAAACTAAGAGGTTGCTTTGATTCCACTCTTGCCCTCACCACCCGCATCCAACTGATCAGTAAGTCTTGTTGACTCCACATCCCTAATCGTACCACTTCTATCCAACTCCGCTGCACAACCATGGACCATGACCTCTGCTCTTGGCCCCCTCCACTGTGCTCCCCCCGCAGCTGTCACGGTGAGCTTTCTGAAGTTTTGCTGTCCAACAGAACTTTCTCTGATGATAAAAATGGTATAGAGTTGGGCGCCTGGGTGGCTCAGTTGGTTAAGCGACTGCCTTCGGCTCAGGTCATGATCCTGGAGTCCCGGGATCGAGTCCCGCATCGGGCTCCCTGCTCGGCAGGGAGTCTGCTTCTCCCTCTGACCCTCTTCCCTCTCATGCTCTCTGTATCTCATTCTCTCTGTCTCAAATAAATAAATAAAATCTTTAAAAAAAAATGGTATAGAGCACTAATATGATAGCCACTATTAATAAAGTCCTTGAAATGTGACTAGTGAGACTGAAAGCCTGAATTTTTCATTTTACTTAATTTTAAGGAATTTAAATTTAAATAGCCCACACTGCTAATGGCTACCATATTGGATAGTATAGTTCTAAACCATAAATCCGATTGCATTGCTTCCCCGCTTACAACTCTCACATGGTTTCCCATCACCACCATAAAACCTGAATCATGGAGCACAGCACTGACCCTGTGACTTAGTTTAACCCCAAAAATGTGGCACAAGGAACATTCTCTACTTTCACACTTCAGGGAGCCCTGAGCTCTCATGGAAGAAGGCCACTCTGCCAGAAAGAACACACACGGTGGCCATGTGAAGAGGAGAGGCTCTAAGACTACAATGGGCAGAGACAGGCCCAGTCACACCAGTGTCACACCTTGCAGACACCCAGCAGGAACTGTGGGAAGGAGGGCACATGCCCTGTCTAAACAGGCAGACCCTTGGATCCAGATGGCAGTCGCCAATGGGATGTGGGCCCAGGGTGGCTAGAACCTCTGACTTTGAAGAGCCAGAAATCTGGATTCCCAATCTTTTTTTTTTTTTTTTTTTAAAGATTTTATTTATTTATTTGAGAGAGAGAATGAGATAGAGAGAGCATGAGAGGGGGGAGGGTCAGAGGGAGAAGCAGACCCCCCGCCGAGCAGGGAGCCCGATGCGGGACTCGATCCCGGGACTCCAGGATCATGACCTGAGCCGAAGGCAGTCGCTTAACCAACTGAGCCACCCAGGCGCCCTGGATTCCCAATCTTTAGATATTGGCTCTGACATGTTTGAAAGCTGGAGGGGACAAACGTAACTTGTCTTTGGGCTGGGTGAGGCCAGTGAGTTCACAATGCCTGATTCAGATGCCAGGGACCAGAGGCAGGCTGTTTTGACAGAGGCTACAAGGGGGCAAGCAGAAGCCAGGAGTGGCCAATGGCCCAGTCTGGTGGGACTGGGAAGGGGAGCTATGGAACACGGGAGATAGCTGTGTGATCTTGGGCAAGACACTCAACCTCTCTGGGTCTCAGTTTCCTCATCTGTAACATGGTGCCACCTCACGGGGTTCTTGAGAGGCTCCCCTGTGAAAATTCGTAAGAAGAGCTGAAAAGGGTGCGGCGCGTGTGGGGCAACCTCTGCCGGTTCCCGCCGGGATTCCCCGGCGCTCCCAAATGCACTTGCTCACATCCTTGGCTCAGGATCTCAAGTTCCTGGTTCTAGCAACAAAACAGCAGTAATGCCTGAGTGGTCCTTTGGAGCCTACCAGGTACTTTCAAACCACCCCGCTCTCCCGCTTTCTTCCTCATCACAGCGCCTACGACCCACCCGCTGCAATGTTTCTTAGTTTTTATACTGTCTGTCTCCCCCCAACCAGCACAGAAGCTCCATGAGCACGGGAACTCTGCCCCCTTATTCCACCGATTCCAGTCCATTCCACCTATTCTGGGCGGCCCCAGAGCCGAGAGCCCGCCCTAGAACACAGAAAGTGTCTCATAAACGTTTTTTGGATGAATGTGTAATAGCTCATTTCATCCTCATACAAACTTTGTGAACCAGGTGGTATCATTCTATTCTTACCATCATCACACCCTCCCTCTAAAGATGGCTAAGATGGGCGCAGTGACTTGGAGAGTGCTGCTTGGCCAAGAGAAGTAGAGCTGGGACACACACTCAGGGCTGTATATTCCATGGTCTTCTCACCACCCACTGCCTTTCCTCTTGGGAAGAAGAGTAGCCCCTTCCTGAACCAGCCAGCAGGGGCTCCATGCCTCGGGGAACCTGGAACCCCCACCCAGATTCTCAGCAGGAAACACCAGGCATCCTGATGCTTATTAGGCTCTGGCTGCGGGGGGGTAGGGGGGGTGGGGGGTGTGAAGGTGGGTGGGTGGGGGAGGCCAAAGGAGTGCACAGCTCTACCATCGGTTTCTCGGAGGAAGGGGACCAAAGGGACAGGGAGCGGGTCAAAGGGCCCATGCAGGTCTCCATACCTTGTTGATGCTGAACTGCCCCTCAAAGCGGCAGCCGGCCCCGTTGTTCAGTGGGATCTTCATTGAGTTGTCGATGTGCCCCACCTCATGCCTGCCCATCTCATCCTGTATGTCAAGCCCGACCACTGCAGGGGGCAAGGAGAGGAGAGAGTCACAAATGCCCAGAGCAGTGGGGGTGGGGCCAGCCCTCTCCTCCCTGGACCCCTGCCCCCTCATCCACTCCATGGACAGGTGGGCCCCAGGCCATCTAGGAGCTCACTGTCTGGGGCCCAGAGCCAATAGAGGAGGAGGAGAAGGTGATGGCTGGACTAAAAGGGAGCAAGCCCACAAGGTCCCGTCCCTGCCACTGCCTGGGGCTGCAAAGGAAGAGGGGAAAGAGCTGGGGGAGGTAGCAGCTAGTGGGGCTGCAGAGGTGATGACTGCACCTGCTAAATTTAGCCAGGCTACAGGGAGAAGCAGAGGGTTGGGGTTCAAAGGTTGTCTAAATCCTGGCCCTGCCTTTTACCAGCTCTTCAACCCTGGCCAAGGCACATAACCCCTTGATGCCTGTTTCTTTTTCTGGAAAATGGGGGTGATAATAATTAGACCCTCTTTGGAGAATTATGCAGATTAAATAATGAATGTGTGTAGAAAGTGCTTAGAACGGGGTCTGACGCATAGTACATGGCAAGTGCCTAAAGAATGGTGGCATTTAATGTGTCTCAGTCTCTGGATTTGTTGGGTGAACAGGTCCAGGCAGTCATTCATTCGCTTTACTCATCATTCATTCATTCATTCACACCTTCTTTTACCCAATGCCTATTCTGGCAGACCCTGCCCTCCTGGAACTCGGGCACTTTTCTGGGTTCCTTAGTGCACCGAATGGGAAACCTGGGGCCCGGGAATCCTGGTCTTTGCCTCCAATGTGACTCTCCACCTGTGACTCAGCTTCCCAATCTGTAAAATGGGCAGGCCCACACCAAATGAATGCATTCCCTGAGAAGGTCTAAGGGGCATGGGTTTGTAAACTATGAAAACGCATAAGATTCCCTGAAAGAAGCCCTGGAAAGGAGGTTGTAACACTGAGAAAGAATAGCTGGAAGCAATTTTATGTGAGCCAACCCCAAAAGGGAAAAATGGGAACAATTGTATTCCTCGGTGGAGATGGGGAAGCAAGTGAGGCCCCATCCATAGGAGGAAATGTGATGTAGTCATTAAAAATGATGCTCATGGGTCTGTAGTATGTGGGAAATGCTGATGCCGTAATGTTTGATTTAAAAGAAATGCAAACAGATCCCTGTTTGACTCAGCAGCTCCACCCTTAGGAGCCTGTTCTCCAGACGCACACATGTCCAGACGTGTGTGCAAGGCTGCTCTGGGCAACTTTATTTGAAACTGTGACCACTGGAGGCAGCCCAGCTGCCTGTCAACAGGGACTGGTCAATGGAACAGCCCCCTCTGGAATGCTGTGCAGCAGGTACACGGAGAGAGCAAAATCTACATGCGAGGCGAGGCGGCTCACAGCAGGCCAGTGACTAAGAGCTTGGGCTCTGGGCCTGCCACCTTCTGTGGTTCCTGGCTCTGCCCCTTCCCAGCTGTGGGACCTTGAGCAAGTTACTTAACCTTCCTGTGCCTCAGTTTCCTCCTCTATCTGAAGCTTTCGAGGATTAAAAAAATTAAAACAGGACTTACTATGTGCTAGGCACCCTTCTAAGTGCTTTTAATGTAAGAATGTACCATCTGAGCATCCCTGTGGGGAAGATATTATCAGACCCATTCTATATGGGGGGACACAAAGGCACAGAGAGGTTAAGTAACTTGCCTGAGATCTCATAGCTAAGAAACAATGGAGCTTGGATTGGAACCCACAGAGTTTTAATCCAGAGGACATACCCTTTGGTCACTCTGCTAGAGCATCTCTCATCTTAACGCACTAACACAGCCAAAGAATTCAGGACAGAGCCTAGATTGCAGTAGGAGTAGAATAAATGGCAGTTGTGGTTATCATCTTACTAATATTATGAGTAATATAAGAACAGCTCCAAGATATTAGTAGAAAAAAAACAAGAAACCCCAGAAAGGTCCCAGGTAGTTGAGTCCCAATTATGTAAAAAGGAAAAAGCCAAAAAAAAAAAAAAAAAAAAAAATCCCCACCTAAACATGGTATGTGTTCACAGACAGAGACAGACAGACAGACACACACAGAGGGGTAGGGAAGGAGTCCCAACTATTAGTAGAAGTTTCCTCTGGGGTGGATGGCACCCCAGGGAACATGTATTTCCTTTACTTTTTTCTTTATACATTTTCTTTTGTATTTTGAATATGATTTTTTTTGAAGTAAAAAATATATTCCTGTATTAGTTCACAATAAAATGTTACTTTTTAAAGCATGCTATGAAATTGCACATACAGCGTGATCTCAGCTGTGTTTAGAAACACACAGAAAGGAAGGCCAACGGGATGGAATGGTGTCAAATGTCAAAGGACACTGGGTGGAATTATGGATTTCTTCTCTCTGTTGCTCCGGATTTTCCAAAGGTACAATGATGAGCGTGCATTTTTTTCTCTAATAAAAATGTGAAGTTGGGGCGCCTGGGTGGCTCAGTTGGTTAAGCAGCTGCCTTCGGCTCAGGTCATGATCCCAGGGTCCTGGGATTGAGCCCCGCATCGGGCTCCCTGCTCGGCGGGGAGCCTGCTTCTCCCTCTCCCTCTGCCTGCCTCTCTGCCTACTTGTTCTCTCTCTCTATCTCTCTGTCAAATAAATAAATAAAAATCTTTAAAAAAAAAAATGTGAAGTTCCTTTAAAGGGAAGCCAGGGTGCGGGGCTCAAGCGGGAGCCGCCTGGGTTCAGATTATGGCCCTGCAGGTATGGGGCACAGTGCGCTGATGCAGCCTGAAGCTTGAGGTTGCCCCGCCACGGCCCATCACTGGGACCGAGCCTGGAACCACATCCCTTCCCTCCCCCGTCCCGATCATCCCAGTCCTCTGGCCTAAGAATTTCCTTGTTCCAGAGACACAACCAACTCCTGAATGAATAGCTGCCAGATGAATTATTTTTCTAAGAGAAAGAGAAAAAATAAAAATAAAACTGACCTATTTCAACAGGTTCCCTGGCTCAGGGCCCACTGTGGATTCAAAATTGTGATGTAATTCTCACCAGAAGCAATAACAGAACTGAATCGCTCCCTATCTCTGTCCGCAGACACACTCGATGTTCTGTCCTTCAGGAGGAAGGGAGTGGGTGGCAGGAGAAGGGTCCGCATCGGGTTACATGCCAGGCTGGGGCAAAGGGACACTAAAACCGCAGTCCAGGAGGGGACACACAGTCCACTTGATAAGTTTAGTAACCAGTTCATCAGGCCCTCCCAGAAACTTCAGGCAATAGACAGCACTAAACCCATTTTTACAGATGAGGAAACAGGCTCAGAGAGGTCATACCTTTGCCAGGGTCACACAGTCTTAGTGGGCAAAAGAGCCAGACTTCCAATGAGTTTTGTTTTATACTAGTAATTCGTTCTCTCAGTTAAAACAAATGACACAAACAAGAGTATGGAATAAAAAACTAAGTTTCCCGATAGCTGCTAACAGCTCAGAGCTGCATCCTTCTCCAGGTGACTGCTCTTGGCTGGTGGGAGGTCTCCTTGCCTCGAGATGCTTGAGGGGTTATGTGACCCCCTTTCCTGCCCCTCCCCCGCACATCACCCTGCAGCCTTCAGCCAGGGATATGAGTAATAATAGCCCGGACCCCCTGTTACTGGGTAGGACAAACTCTGGCATATGCCACAGAGCTCCATGAAATCAGGATGTGATTAGACCTCCCCTGAACATACATCTCTGCTTGTCCTTTCACATCCCCCACACCCTTCCAGTTCCTCTGAGAGCCCTCTCTCAATAACTCACTTGCAGAAAATCGTAGGCTCTGCTTCTTGGGAACCTGACCTGAGAGACAGCCCCCAACACACCAATGTGGCTACTCTCCAGAGGGAATCCCTGTTAGCAATCTCATGGGTTTTGTAATCCAGAAACTCTGCAAATGCATGCACAGTTGATTACATTCTCCCCCCCAAAAAAGAGTAAGGAGAATCTTATGCTACCTGCTATTTGCAGCTTGCCCGGTTTGCTGACTTGTCCTGGTCATCTCGTCATTTCTGCACACCCAGCTCTGCCTAACGGAGGGGTCTTACTGGAGCAGAGGGCTGTCGGGAATACTCACGTTCACAGTGCAAATTGGGTAAACTGATGTTCAGGCTGACGTCAATTTTGCCCCCACTGTCCTTGTCCGGGTCATCAACGTAGAGCTCATTCACGCTAAGGGAGACAAGTACAGAAGCCTTTGTTGAGATGGGGCACCATCCTAGCTGCAGGGGCCAGCCAGGGGCCATTTCCCTTGGTGACCACTGCTCAAATAACTAGAACTCCCATCTTGGGAAGCGCGTGCCTGCTCAGGCATAGGGGATCAGGGCTCCCATCTGGAGGGCCCTCTCCAAATGCTGGCTTTACCACTTAGAAGAAGAGGGATACTTTCAGAGTCAGACACATTCAAGTTCCAATCCTGGCTCTGCCACTTTCTATGTGAACTCGGCAGGTAACTTCACCTCTGTGAACTGCCTGTTAAATGGGATAATACCACTCACTATTAATGGGGTGTCTGAACACTTGAGAAATGGGAGTCTTACTAGGCATCAGGGCCTGGCAGCACCAGGCACATGGTGCCTTATTCCCTACTCTCTTTTTTTTTTTTTTTTTTTTACTACCTACTCTCTTGAGCCCCCTCCCACTCAACCGGGAAAGGGGGATTCCCTGGGTGGTCATCCTCAGTGTCCAGCGCTCATAAAGCCCTGGGGCGAGCACCAGGCTGGAGACATGACTAGACTGATCTATTAGTGTTCTGTGGCTGCCCCAAATTGTCACAAAGCTGGTGGCTTAAAACAACACACATTTGTTATCTTGCACTCCTGGAACAGGGGCGTAACACGGGTCTGCAGGGCTGTGCTCCTTCTGGAGGCTCCAGGGCAGAATCCATTGTCTTGCCTTTCTCAGCTTCTAGAGGCTGCCTAGGCTCACAGCACCTCCTCCACCTTTAAACACAGTAGAGCCACATGGCATCTTCACTCCTCTCTGACCTCCTAACTCCCTCTTAGAGCAACTTTGTCAGTTCACTTTGCCCATCGGAAAACCCAGGGTCATCTCCCTAGTTCAAGATGCTCAATGGAATCCCATTTATAAAATTCCTTTGGCCACGTAAGGTGACACACTCACAGGTCTCAGGGATAGGGACGTGGGCATCTTTGTGAATAGAGGCCCAGTGTGGGGGCAGGGTGCTCCAGGGACAGCCATGCCACCTTGCTCTCCAGGACAAGGGCACCACACTGGGATCTGTGAGCAACATGAATTTATTCAACAAATACTTCTGGAGTGCCCACTACCTGTCAGGCTTTAAAGACAGTGGGTAACCAGTCAGACGTGATCTCTGCCTTCCTCAACCTTACAGACACTGCTCACCCCCTAAAGAGATACCTTCCACCAGCTATGATTGTCACACTGTCCGAAAGCTGTGGGGTGCCACGGGAGGGATGAACAGGGCCACCGACCTCTGGGGAGGGTGGGCCAGAGGGACTTCTCTGAGGAGATGGGAGTTGAGGCTTCAGGGATGAGGAGGCTGTCCCAGCAAAGAGGGAGGGGAATCCCCGGGACAGTGTGCGCAGAGGCCTGGAAGTGGCGGATTTGGGGAACTGAGCGAAGGTCACCGTGGTCGCAGTGTAGAGCAGAGGGAAGTGGGTTCGTGTTGTAGCTGGAGAATGGAGAGGGGCTGTGTCAGGCGGGCTCGGAGGCCCCGGGAAGGCCTTCACCTCCTGAGCGCAGTGGCACGGTCAGGCTTACACTTTAACAGACTACAGGGGCCACTGTCTCTGGGGAGACCACACGGGAGGCTGAGGCAGTGGTGCAGGGGACAGATGACGGCCTGGACGGGTGTGTGGGGGGGGTTGGACAGGAGGGAGGGACGGAAGATATGGCATGTTAGAGCGGGCAGGACTCGCTGCGGGATGGGGCGTGGGGGTGGGGCGACGGAGGCATGCAGGCAGACTGCCACGTTCCTTCTGGAACCCTCTGTTGGACTGGGAGCCCCTGGAAGAAGAGCAGTGGGGAGGGAAAGGTGCCGAGTTCCACGTGGCTGTGCTGAGCTCGAAGTGTCTTGGAGATATCCCCGAGGAGCTGCTGAGTAGACACTGGATGGCCGCGTCTGAAGCCCACTCCTAAATCCCAGAGCACTCCCCGTGGGGAGAAGGAACGGAATCTAGAGGCTTGGCCTAGGGAACAGCTATGGGGGCAGCTTGAAGTGGCTGGGCTGTGGCTATTGTAAGCATTAACCAGGGTCCTATCCACAGGCTATAGAATAAAGGCTTGCAGCTCTAAGCAATTCAACTCCCAGGAAGCCCTGTAAATAGCCTCATCTTTGGGAAAGAGTGGCCACAGCAAGGGCATTTTTACTCAGACCCTGTCTTTATGCTCCTAGCCCCTAACGTGATGTAGCTGATGCTCAATTAAGAAACAGTGGGCTCAAAAAGTCACCTGGGGCTTGTCTGCTCTCTGCCTGAGACCCAGGCTTTCCAGGGCTCATGCCATCTCCCCAGCTCTCGCTCTCAACATCTAGGGTCAAGGGCGTAAAAGGGAGGGAGGGGCAGGCTGGCTCTCTTGAGGTCACACACAGGCTGTGGGGTGGGAAGATAGGAGCCTGTGCTTGGCAGGCTCATAGCATTGGCCCCTATCAGGGAACAAAAAGAACAAATGAGCCAGTGGGAGAGGAGCAAGCAGGACCACAGGAGGTATGCCGGAAGATGAGTATCTCCACAGCCAAATTCTCCTCCTCAGCCTTCAGAGCCCCATTTCTATGCCAGCCAGCCTTGATTAGCAACTCCAAAGGGTTGTTGAGGGATGAGATCCCTGGATGATTAACAGACCCTCATGGAGAGGAGACCCTGCCTTCCCTTCCCAAACAAGGGAGACTCTTCCTTGAAGCTACTCACCTTTCCCACCTGGGAGGCGGGGCCTCAGCACATCACTGAGGGATTGTGGGATGATGTCATCCCCTGGCAATCCTCTGGAGGTGACCTCAGTGCAGAAAAGAGGTGAATCCCAGGTATGGCACCAAGGTGAGCTCACCCTCAAGCCCCCAGGGGGCCTCTCTCAGCTCACAGAGCCCAGGCTACCTAGTGCCACGTAGAACAAAGGGGCTGAGGTGCTCAGGAGAGACAGAAAGCCTGCAGAGCTCGGCCGGTCTGGTTACGTAAGGCTAGAACACACTGCTCCCAGGTGCCTTCCTAAAGGGCTCTGGGCGGCCAGATAAATGCAGTTCCACCACCTGTGCCGCCTACCCAACGAGGCCCCGACTGCCACCTTGTGAATGCAAGGCAGATGTTCCAATCCTGTTGGCTTCCTGCTACCCCAGGCCGGCGCTGCAAGCCGGCCCACAGCCCACCTGCAGATGCCTGCCAAGGCTAGCTAACTTTAATGGCTGGGCTGAAAGGATTTTTTGTTTTTTAAGATTTATTTATTTATTTAAGGGGGGAGGGGCAGAGGGAGAGAGAGAATCTCAAGCAGACTCCACTGAGGACCCTGAGATCATGACCTGAGCCGAAATCAACAGCTGGATGCTTAGCCAACTGAGCCACCCAGGCACCCCTGGGGCTGAACTGATTTTAAAAGGTGAACGGACAGCCAGAAATCAACCTACCTGGAGGGGCAATAAAAGTTTTTTGTCGATCTACTGCTGTCTCGGGACCCATGGGCCTGATTCCTCCTGTCACTAACAAGGGTGATGAGAAGACCCATGGGGCAGAGGCAGACAGATATGGGCTCACCTCCGGGCTCTGCCTCTAAGAAGCTGGGGAAACTGGGACAAGTTGCTTCACCCCTCTGAGCCTCGGTTTCCTTAACTGTAAAACTGGGAAAGCTTTCTATGAAGTCTGAAGACAGGCAAAATTAATCTATGGTAATAAAAGTCACAATAGTGTGGTGGTGGTGGGAGATGCTGACTGAGAGGGGGCACAAGGGAAGCTTCCAGGTGGTGGATAGGTGTTGTCTTGATGGGCTGATGGTGACATGGGTGTAAGCACAGGCAAGCAGTCATCAAGTCTCACCTTTAAGATCTGTGCACTTTGCTGTCTCTAAGTTACATACACCTCTCAAAAAGAAGGGAAGAAAACCAGGAGGGAGGGAAGGGCAAAGAGGAAGAAAGAAGGAGAAAGAACAAGAAAGGGGTCAGGATTCGGGCTGCTTCCCAGGGCTGTGAGCAATAAAGCTGCAGGTTGCCCCAGGACAGGGGGGTGTATGTTACTCACTTCTCTGAGGGCCTTGCGCAGGCCTTTCTTGGTGAAGTCCAGACTCGCAGGGTTCAAGTCCTGGCTCTGCCACCTTCTAGCTGATTGACCTTACGCAAGGGGCTTTGCCTCTACCAAGCTCAGTTTTCCCAGATGTAAAACAGGGACAATCATGGACAGGCATAATCTTAGTTAACTGTAAGTGCTCGATAAGAAAGTGTCCCCTACTTTTATTGTTCTCACAATATCAGGGTTTTCAGAGTTGGTAATAACAGGTATCCACCTCACAGCACTGTGGTAAGGACTGTGCTGAGGGGCCCACAGCTAGTGTATTAAATCGAGAACATGCCAATTATGACCTGCTGAACAAGGGGGCACAAGCCACCCACACAGTCTTGCCAGCATCTGAGCTCCCACTTTGGGGAAGTGAAACCCACAGGGTCATTTTGACTGAAGGCACAGTTTCAATACACCCACACAAAGGAAGAAAGAGTCCCAAGATTTATTACTTACAGATCCCAGGAATGGGGGTGTGTATGCCATGGGCCAGGGGGAGGGCAGGAGCGAGCAGGAGATAGAGAGCAGGGTAGCGAGCACTTATTACTTATATGATGGTTGGGGCAGAGGTCACCAACTCTCCTCCCGCCTTAACTCTAAGTAGTTATTTGAAAAGGTGCCCCGGGAAAATAAAAGCGGGCACTCATGGCGGGCATCCTCAACTCAAAAGTCCTTATCTTAGTGTCCAGACTCTGAGTGAGAGTAGGGTTATCATACTGTAAAATGCCTAGGCAGCAACCCAGAAAAACAAAGTTTGTTCTCCTCAAAAGTTGCTTTTCTCATCACAAGGATTAATGTGTTAATGGACGTAAGGTGCTTTACAGCCCCTGGTACATACTAAGCCTGTGTGAAAGATGGCTTTGCTTATAATTAATCAAAGAAAATATTCCCGTTCTGAGCACCCAGCTGGTGCCACGCACTACGCTGGGAGCTTTCACATGTGGTATCTCACTTAATACCTACAGCAAGACAATGTTTAGTAGGCTTACTGTTCTCTTCACACAAGGATGAAACTGGGCTTAGAGGATGATAGATAAAAGTCATGGGAGCCCACAGCCATGTTCCTTCCACTGCATTAAACTGGATGGGGCAAGGAATCAATGAAAAACTGAGAGGCAAGTGTCCCCAAGCAGACCTGTGATGCAGTGTCATCATCTTTCTGATAACCTTCAGAAGCCCACCCCATCCCCACCCAAGGCTCAAGTACCCACAGGGCATGGAGGTGTAAAGGGGCCCTTCCATCTGTGCCCCACAAGCCTCCCTTGGTCACCTCCATCTGCCTCACCCTGTCGGGCTGCCACATCTGACTCCCCAACCGAGTGGGACCAGGGCTCCCCGAGCCAGGAGAACAGAGCACGAGATCACAACCTCTACAGAATGAATGGGGGATGTAAGCAACGTGTGCTGGTGGAGGAGAGGGGGGCGCATTCCAGTTGGGGGACACCACACAGCGTCAGGGATTTGGCTGGCTTGCGTGGGGGTCAGTGAGCGGTGGCCATGTAGGGAGAGAATGAGAGGGACTGGGGAGGTGTATGGGTGGGGGGGAGCGAAGGTGGAATGTAACCAAGGGCCCTGAAATTCTAGGCTGAGGCGTGAGTCCGATGACATCTATGGAAAACAATTTTATTTGCTTTTAGAAGAGCACTTGAATAGTTCAAATTCCTGCCCAAAGTCGCTGACCTCTGTGCTTAATAATTTGATTTAATGGAAACTTACACAACAGTGAGGCCCACAGAGGCTGGAAGGGGAGGGATGTACGTTATGTAAGCAAGCCCTCTAGGACCTTCTTTTAAATCCTGACCATTCCAAGTATAAATAAGTATTCCCACCTATTCCCTACCAGGTGGGGGGGCCAAAAATCCACCGAGTCCTGCCCCCACCCCCTTCTCCACTGCCATCGCCCAGTCTCTTCACCAGGGCCTTGCCCTCCAGGGTCACCCTGCCCCCAGTTCACCTTCACAAGAGGTGATTGTGCTGCAGCATGAATCTGGTCCAATCACTCCAAGCTTGGAAGCCTTCAGGCCCACCAGTGCTCCTTCACACGACAATCCTGGGTCTCTCGACCTGGCTCTAGCTCCCAACGCAGGCCTCAGAGTGGGTAACTCGGGCTCTGAGGGAGACAGCCAGGTCTTCCTCCTGGTTAAGCTCCTGGCCTCCCCACTAGGGGCCTGCTATGGAGCATGTAAGTACACAGTTCAAGGTAACCTCCAAGTTCCCACTAGGTGGGCAATGGCTTCCTGGAGTTCTGACTGCCTGCTCGGCCACCTCACCCTGGAAGGGTGTATCCAAGTCTTCCAGTCCAACATTCTGACCAAAAGGCAGCAGCTCCCATGCACCTGGGGACCCAAAATGCTCTGGGCAGAAAAAGGTGGTATGACAGGGCAGGGGTGCTGAGGCTGGGCTCTGGTGTCAGATGGACCTGGGTTTGACTCTGGCTCCACCACTTACTAACCCCATTGTGGCCTGAGCCTCCCGGTGCCTCAGTTTCCCCAGCTGTACAGTGGGGCTAAGGCTAACAGGAGAACCTCCCTCAAGGGATTCTGTGCTGATTAAATGAGATGATCACTGTAAAGTGCTAACCTAGGTGGCTGGCGGGCACGCGGTTGCCCATTATAAATTGTAACTAGAAAGTATAACAAATGTATTATACTATAAATTATCAGTGGAGAGTTCCAGTTACTACGTTTTCTTATTATAAATCCTCATTGGGTTAATAATTAAGAGCAGCCAAGCCTGGGCAGTCAAAGGCTGGAATGTTTTGCAGCCATGTTGTCTGGAGGCGGGGGCAGGAGGGGGGGTTGCTGCTCCCCTGGAAACCTGAAGCTGCAGAGCACCTTATGGGGCCACTTTCCCAAGGGTAATTAATGGCCTGTCTAAAGCCCAGGTTAGAATCCAACCACACAAACAAACAGGCCTCCTTTCCCCACCGGGCTGGGCCAGAATAGTGTCTTATGTCACTGATAACCACAGGTCCGGGTTGGAGCAATGTTGATCCTACCAGCAGTGACCTCATTTCCTTGGGATACCATCTGATGGGGCGGGGGGGCTGACCCACTGTGGTCACAAAACTGCCAGGGAGGGCCAGCCATCCATTAAAGAATAATTGTGACCTTCATTTCTTCCCAAAGTGGCAGGCCTTCCCAGGGATCAGAGAAGCTTCTGATAGCAGGAAGACCAGAACAATCCTTTTTCCTTTGGATTTTTCTGTGGAGTCCTCAGTCCTCACCCCTACAGACTCCTTTTGGGCACTCCTACACCATGGTCACGTGGCAGCGGGGGGAGAGGGGGCATTAGGGTCCCTGCATCATGACAGATGGGGCTTCTGGCCCCTGGGCTCCAGACACACAGGTCTCTCTTCTCATTCCTGCCTCCCTCCCTCCCTCCCTCCAGCCACTCACATTGCAAATGAAGAGCCTAGCAGAGGACAAAAGGTAAACACACCGCGAACAGCCCTACAGTGTGATTACTCTACTCATCCCTCATCTTTCTTCCTCTCCAGGGAGGTGCTGGGACCAGAGTGTCCAGGATGCCCCGGGAGTCAGGAAAGGGACATCCTGGAGCAGGGCAGAAGGCAGAGCAGCAGGAACACACTGCTCTTGGGCACGAGCGTGCCCTGTCCTGGCTAAACAGAACAAGCTGGCAGGCTTGCCCGAGTGGCCCCTAACACAGCTGGTAGCGCCCCACCTGCTCCAGTCGCAAGCTCTGACGTCACAACTTACCTGTCTGGGGCCCACTGGCTCAGCACCCTACCTCACCATGGGCTGAGCTGACAAACAGCTAAATAAGCTGCCCTCACAACGTCAGCAGGAGGTGAAGGAGGCTGTTCTCAGCTCAGGGGAGGGGACGAGAAAATTAACATTCATGGAATGTTCATTAAATGGCACGTGCTGGGTGGCCTTACCTTTTTAGCATTAGATGGGAAATAAATAGGAAATGAATAAATGCGTGAAGAGCTATGGATCCATGGATATTAAAGTATATCAGGTGCTACATTAAGTACCTTTCTGGTAAATAATCTTATTTAAACCTCACCAAATATCACATACCTTCTCTGTCTCCTGCCCTGTGTTTTTTTCTCTTTTCTTCAGAGCCTTTTTCACTAATTGATATAGTCTAGTTCTGTTCACTTGTTCATGGTTTGTGTCCACTGTTGGCATTTTCAGCTCCTCCGAGCATGGAACCACACAGCAATGAATGAGGCAGACTTTGAGGTTTCTGACTTCTGGGAGCTCAGGACCAAGAATGAGTCCCATTAATACACAACAGTGTGCATGACCTGGTCCAACCTGGTCCTACCTACTCCATATTCTATCTTCCCCACTTGCTCACTTTGCTCCAAAGCCACACCAGCTCTTTATCTGCTCTGCACGTACACCAGGTAATGCCTGCCTCAGGGCCTTTGCACTTCCTAGCGGCCCTGTTTGGAATATATAAAGCCTCCTTGGTGCCTGGGATACAGTTGGGGCTCGTTCCTTGCTGTCACACATGTACCCCACTCACCTTGCTCAGAACATGAGGGGGTTGTACAGCAGCCGCCTCCCCCACCAGGGAATGGGGTGCAGCCTGGAAAGACCAGCAGGTGTACGGCACACAGTAGGTCTTAATATCTTGCTGCTGTCCCTGTTTCCAACTCCGACTCATGATGGGGTGACCCCTGAGACACCAGTGGCCCAAATATGCACAGAGCCACCCCCCATTAGGAACTGAGTGGGACAAAGAACCTTCTCTGACCCCTGCATGGTCAGGGGGTCACATATCTTGGGAAGCAGACAAACCTCCCCAGACCTGGAAGCTTTGACTCTGGTGTACCCTCCTTTGTTTGGCCAGCAGTACTGAGAGCCAGAGAGGTTTGGCAACCTGCCCAGGGTCACATAGCAAAGTGGTAATCAAGCAGAAGCCTGGCCCTGGGTCTCCCGATGCCTTGTCCAGAGCTCTTTCCACCACTCCATGAGACCCCCTGGGCTTTGGTGCCATCAGGGTTAAGAATAGGATCGGAGGGACAGGGAAGGCAAACTGTCCCAAACCAGCGGAGGGCAGGAATGACATGATTTGGCTGGCGGGTGGTGGTGGGGAACAGATAAGACCGACACACCTGTGGGTTCAGGAGACTGGCGGACCTCGGGAGCCCCCTCCTCAGTGTATGAGCATGGGCAAGTCCCTCCACCTCTCTGAGCCTCAGTTCTCCTCCTCTGTAAGGAGGTAAGTACATCCCAGGGCTGTCTGAGGATTAAAGGTGGTAACACTTCCGCGGCTACGAGGCCTGTCTTGGGCTAAGCAACTATGTTTTTTGTTTCCTATTGTATTGTGGCTGAGAGGGAGGCAAAGGAAACCAAGAAATTCCATGAGCGAGAAAGAAAATTCCCGTGTTGGAGAAGGGAGTGGGTGGCCAGGGCCCAGCCCCATGATGACTTTCTGAGTTGTAAACACAGGAATGAAGAGGCTTGGAAGCCTTGAGCCAGTGGCCAAGGCAGGAAGCTCTGGGGTCTAATGCCACCTCAGGGCAGCCGATGAGGCCGAGACTGAATAATCCCAATGGCATTTTTGTTACACATACCCCAGAGCACTTACTAGGTTATCTGGGCAAAGGATGATTCTAGAAATCGGGTATCGATTCACAATGCGTCAAGCACTGCCAGGAAGCCCACGTTGATTCCTCACGGAGTGTGGGCCTCTGAGCAGGGAAGGGGGCTTAGTTGTGGGGGCTGGGTTCTGATGTCAGCAGCCCCGCCCCCCTCGGCTAGGAAGCTGCACCCGTTTCTCTGAACTCCCCCAGCTTTCACATCAAATGACCCTGCGATGATTCAGAGGGAAAAAAGCCCACTGGCCAAACAAAAGGGACAGCAGAGACGGGCCCATGATTTCTGTTCATCTGAGTACCCAGGAGCCCCCCCCCCGCAGAACAGAACCCGAATGTTCTCTTTGGCTTCAACAAAACAGTGTTTGCTTTCGCTCTAACTTCAAAACCCTTTTAAGAAATAGAGGAGTGATGGACGCCACGGGCTTGGATATGAGAGAGTTGGAAGGTTCAGAGGTCTCTCTCCTTTTTAAAGCCCCTCCCTCCTCTCATCTGGGGTCACAGAAAGCTCTAGAATGCCCCCTGAGGGGGCATGGAACTTACACTTCCGTCGTTATGAATCCGGTGAGCTCCGAGAGGAAGAGGAAGAGGATGAAGAGGCAGCAGCAGATAGAGACTGGAAGGAACAACACAGAGACACACCATTAAGGGTAGAGGACGCCAGCTGAGGGGGGCTGGTCCTTCCCCACCCCTCCCCTCCCTTCCCTTCCCCCTGCCCTCTGAGGAAAGCTGCTTAGGGGGAGGGGGAGAGAGGCCCCACTGACACTCCAAAGCCCCTTCTTAGTCGAAGCAGCCCTGTTCCCAGAAAGCTAGACTGTCTTTGGTACTGAGCTGACCCTCCTGTGGGGACTGACCCCCATAGGTAGGCAGGTCTTCAGGGCGGCCAGCCTGGCTTCCTTCCACACGAGCATATTAATGCAGAGGTCAGTCAACAACAGAGGTTGCAAATTGGTGGCCCACAAATGTATACTGTTCAGCAAAAGTGGTATGGATTTTAAAATCCGGAGATGACACTGAACAATATGATCTCACATAAAAGTCCAGATTTCTGGCTGCTCCCCCACACTCAAGCCCTTGTTCCCACGTGGGGTCTGAGCTGGCCAGTTTGCCATAGGCCCCACCACTCCCTCTTGTCTCCCTGATTCGCAAGCTGAGGCCAACTGTCTGTCACTGTTTATTGCCACCCCCAGCTGCACCATCAACACTGTGCCCCTGTCCTCACCAGAGTTCAGAAAATGGGGATAACTGAGCACTTGTGCCTCAAGAGAAGAGACAATTCTTTATGGGAGGACTTCTTTACACAAGTCTGAAATGCAGGGAGAATGGAACAAAGCTCCAGAGTTGGCCCACATCACTCGTATTTATCTCGTCTGCTGAGCTCCCGACAAGGATGAAATCTGTGACCCCTGGAGCCACAACTGGGGGCAAGACATAACCAGCGTCCCAGGATCTGGCCCTCAGCTCCAGCCCCATCTCCTTACACTCTCCCAACATCTAACATCCAGCCACACTGAGCCACGTGCCATTCTGTAGATGTGTCTCACTGCTGTTCCTTTGTTCCTACAGTTCCAGCCCCTCCTCGTCCTCCCTCCTCTTTCCCCTCTCCCTCCCCTTCATCCTCCTTTCTGCCCGGTGAGCTCCTTCCCGTCCTCCCGGGCCAAGGCCCAGCTCAAATATCTCTTCTGGTGGGAAGCTCCCCTCACCCCAAGAGGTGGAGCTGGTCCCTCTTTCCTCTGTGTTCCCAGAATCTATTCTCGTACTTTCCACATTTTATTGGCTATTTGTGGCTGCTTTCTCTCACTAAGCTGATATCCCTGTAGGCAGAGACCCCACAGCTCCAGTGCCTGGCCCGGAGCTGGGCACACAGGAGGGAGTAACCGACAAGGAGGCACCCCCAAGAGTACAGAATGAGGGCTGAGCACGCCTAGTCTGGCTTATCACAGAGGCGTGCCGTGGGCAAGGGCTTACAAAGTATGGCCCACGGCTCACCTGCTGTAGGTCTCTGAGTAAGTTACTTACCTCTCCCTGCCTCCATTTCCTCATCTGTTCAATGGCAACATGCCCTGTGGGGCTGCTCTGAGAATTTCCACCACATAGAGACTGGGCTTGAAACAGTGCCTGGCAGGTAATAAAGGCTCGAGCATTCACTCATTATTAGGACTTTTCATCAGGGAGACCCTGGAGGGTTTGGGAAAGGTGACTGACAAATGGGGTGACCCGTAGTTTCCTGCAAAGAAAAAAAAGTTCCTGGTCCCACTTGCTGATTCTGCTACCTTCTTGATGGCCTGCTCCTGGACTGGCTGAGCACTGTGATAAATGCTAAAACCAGTCATCATCCATCCATCCATCCATCCACCCACCTACCTTAAAATGGACAAAGATGAATTCCGAGTGAAGAAGGAAGAGGGTAAGAGTTTGCTGGGCGCCTACTACGTGCCCTGCCGTGGGAGCATGAACAGTCACCCTGACATCTCACACTCTCGCCTGACGGGGGCACACGCCCCTGTGAAGTATGTAGAAATGGTGGCTCAGAGAGGAAGAGACCAGGTCCGGGAACACACTGGAAGGCAGGTGGGGGGACAGGCCTGGAACCTGTGAATTCTAGAGGCAATGCCCTGAGAAAAGAAACTCCAAAATCTAGGACTCCCAAGTGAAGAGCAAGACAGGGACATCCCCAGAGTTCCAACCACATCTCTAAAACCAGACCAACCTACAGGATCCTAGAATGACTCTCCAATTCTCCAAACACTGAAAAAGCTATATGGGGCAGTAAGTATTAAAGGGTTTTACTTTGTTTTTTTTTCCTTTTCATAAGAGGTGACACATACACATGGTAAGAAAAATAATCAAGCTGCTTAAAAAGGCAGAGGGTGTTGAGTCTCTTTCTCACTCCTGATCTGCAGCCCCCTGCCCAGAGGTATCAGCATTATGGTCTTGCATCCTTCCACAGGCATTAAGCATAGACGTATACATCCTTTTTTCCTCCAAGAAAACAACAGCATAACATATACAACCTTTTCAACCATGCTTTGCTCACTTGGCAACCTATGCCTAAATACATGCCGCATGAGTTTATACGGAGGGGCCGTGTTTGCTTGCTTGCTTTTGTGGCATAGAAACGAATTTCAGCTGTCTTCTCCAGCGGCTGGACCAACGCGCTGCACTCCTGCAGCCACCCGTCCTAACTTCCCAGCTCATGTCCTTCTCTTTCTCACCCGCAAACTGCAGCTAGGATACATAGGAAAGAATCCCCCCACCAGGCAAAACATCCTTCACCTGGAATCTTCTAGGATCACATAGCACTGGCATTTCAGAACCATTTTCACCCCTCCCAAACCACGCTCAAGCCCCAGCAACCCACTGGATGCTGTAATGGAAGGCCCAAAATAGGGAGGTATTTCTGAAGGTCAATGTTGACCTAGACCAAGCCAGGTCTTCTAACTGCCTTCCTTCCCCCAAGCCTGCAAAAGCGCCCCAAACCTCTAACTCAGTCCAGATCAGAGGATGGAGGGACAGGGATTGGAAGGCTCCTTTCTGAAATCTGTGTGCTCTGTCCAAGGCCTGGATGAAGCCTGGTCAACCCAGCAGGTGGACACAGTAAGCACTGAGTCTGCTCAGCTGAAACCCACTGTCCAATAGCCCTGATCACAGACACTCTGTGACTGCTCACCCTACAAGTACCCCATACTAGGAGGACAGAGACAATGTCTCAGTACCACAGTGGCCCCAGGGTCTAGCACAGTGTCTGGCTCAGAGAAGGTACAAAATGAATATTTGTTGAATGAATGAATGAATGAATGAATGAATGAATAACATAAAAGGCAGGTAGGCGGTATTTCAACCAGAAAGGCCTTTCTGATACTGAAGGCTTGATGAGGGTTTTCCATCCATGTTTGGGCAAGAAGCTAAGGCTCTCCGATACTAGACTTCTGAAACAGACTCAGGCAGGGGACCGTAGGACTGTGACCCCTAGAGAACACGTGCGAGTGGGAAACCCGGTGCAGTCCACAAAAGGGACACGGGACCCAGGACCAAACATCCAAGACTCTGGGAAGTCAAGGAATTTGTCCAAGGCCAAACGGCCTCTTAAGTGAAGGAGGCAGAATTCAAACTGTGATCTGTGATTGTCCAGCGCCCTTGCTGTTTCCTTCAGTTATTAAGAGCACAATCGCAATGTAATGAGACAGGATGGTTTTGTGTCTGCTGCCCTGCTAAGCCGTGCGTTCCTCAAGGACAAAGACCGAAGCCCATTCATCAACACGATCCTGGGACTTGGCACGGGACCTGGCCCCAGGACCTAGTTAATAAATATTTGTTCACTAAATGGTAGCTAAGGGCTGGCTTCCCATGCCTCACGCCTTTTTCCTCTTGTGTAAAGGAATTTGCTGTCTTGCATGCGGTGGCTGGGACTGCAAATCAGACCACATCCCTGGAGGGCCATCTGGCAGTACCTTCTAAATTTTACAATACACATGTCCTTTGACCCAGTAACTCCTCTTCTAGGAAAGCTACCTTACAGAAATAACCATACAAGGATATAAAAATATATGGACAAGGATGTTTGCAATAGCAGTAAATCGGAATCAAGAATGTCCACCCCAGGAGACTGGTTACATAAACCGTGGGTTGCCCAGATGATGGCAACTGTGGGTTGCCAGACACAGCGGGAGGGTGGAATGTAGTGGGCCGTTTATGTGCCGGTATGAAAGGTATCCAGGATATATCAGTTGGAAAAAAGGCAGGGAAGAGTGGTGTGCACAGTATGCTCCCTTCTCTGCTTATGACAATAATATCGGTATATTCAAGCGTGCATCTATTTTTTAAAACTTCCAGGAGGATACAGACCTGACTGTCACATATACTTGGTAAGGGTGAGACCACAGAGACCATGAAGCAGAGGTCTGAACTGATGGCTGGTGGCAGGGAGGGGACAGGACACCTCACTTAAATTTTTGTGACCAGGCTCATAAACTAGTAGGACAGATAGATGAACACGCCCCTTGCCTCTGACGTGCCTTGAATATCCTCTTCGTGGGGGACACAGGCACCAAGCATCACAGCATCTGCTGTCACGGACCTTCACAGGCTGGGGGCTCCAGGAGATCAGTGACAAGAGGAGGGTAGTCCAAGCACTGAGGACTTTGCGCATATCCCACACTTGACAGGTGGCAACTCATTTATTCCCCGGATCAGAAAACTGAGAATCAGAGAGAGGTGAAGTGACTTGCCCAAGGTCACCAACCACTAGATGGGAGAATGAACCCAGCTCTGCAAGACCTGAAGCCTGTAGGACATGCATCCTGTTACCTGGCTGCTCTGTTCCCCTCCCCAGCAATGTGGGGATCCAGGGCTGTGGAAGGCACCCACAACCTCAATGAGGGAGGGCCGGGCAGGCCCAGTTGGGGTCATCCCCAAGGTCATCCCCCTACCTGACAATGGCCCACCCTGGGAGGCAGCAGTGGGTTCCAACCTGACTGCCCAGCCCCAGAGCCCTGCTCAGGGGACAGTCCACGGGGAGGATCCCTCCCCCACACCAAGCACTGGAGAGGCCAGCAGGGGGTCAGGCGGGGGGTGCAGGAGGCGTACGAAACTGCAGACAAGTCACTTCACCTCTCTGGACCCATTTTCTCATCTAGAATATGAGGTTATGAAGTATTCCTGCTTGCATGGTGCTTTTAGTTTGTTTTAAATAAACTTCTCATTGTTGAGTAATACTAGATGCACAGATAGTACAGAGAGTTCTCATATGCCCTTCATCCAGCTTCTCCTTATGTTAACATCTTATATAACCATGGTACGGTTGTCAAAATGAAGAAATTAACACTGTACAATACCATTAACTAAGCTACAGACTTCACTCAGATTTCACCAGTTTCCCCACTAATGCTCATTTGCTGTTCCTCGACATGACCTGGGATCCCACTTTGCATTTAGTCATCCTGTGTCCTTAGTCTTGAATCCACTGACAGTTCCTCATTCTTCCTTTGGTTTTCAAGACCTTGTCACTTTTGAAGAGTACTGGCAGATGTCTCTAGAATGTCCCCCAACCTGGGACTGGCTGACGTTTTCCCATGATTGGACAGGTCTGTCCTTTTTGGGACGATCCCTTGGAGGGGAGGTGCCCTTCCCATTCCATCCCATTGGGGGTGTGTGACGTCCACAAGACTTCTCACTGGTTGACATCAACCTTTATCACTTGGTTGAGGTGCTGTCTCTGGGTAGCTCCACAGGGAAGTTACTCTCTCCTTTCCGTTCTCTGCTCTTTGCAAGTGTTTTGCTGAGTCCAGCCCATTCTCCAGGAGAGGAGAATGAAGCTTGACCTCCTGGAGGGGGACTTATTCAGATACATTATTTGGAATTCTTCTGTAAGGAAGTGTCACCCCTTCTCTCCCATTTATTTACATCCGTACAGACTCATGTTCCTTTTTGGTAATTCTTCAGCACATGAGGCAATTGTGCCGTGATCTGTTACTCAGATCGCCCCAGTGTTGGTCTTTGGCCCCCTTCATGGTGCTCCTGTTTCCTGCTGATGCACCTCCAGCCTTCTCTTTCCTCTGGAGCTTCTTTGCTTTTTGGCCCAAGCTTGATCCACACTTACTCTGTGCTCTTCCTGCCCCAGCCCTGGAAACAGCTATTTCTTCAAGGAGCCTTAGGTCTTTTTACTGAAGACTGGCATTTAGAAACCAAAATCTGGGGTGCCTGGGTGGCTCAGTTGGTTAAGCGACTGCCTTCGGCTCAGGTCATGATCCTGGAGTCCCTGGATCGAGTCCCACATCGGGCTCCCTGCTCAGCAGGGAGTCTGCTTCTCCCTCTGACCCTCCCCCCCTCTCATGTGCTCTCTCTCATTCTCTCTCTCTCAAATAAATAAATAAAATCTTAAAAAAAAAAAAAAGAAACCAAAATCTGGTGCAATTACTATTATTATTTAATGATTAAAAACATGCTTATGTCAAAAATTCCAGTAGTCTAAAAGGTATGAGGGCAAAAGTAAGTCTCCCCCAACCCCTGAGCCCCCGTCTCCCCTCCCAGGGGCAATTACTATTGATGATTCCAGGTGTATCCTTCCAGAAACAGACGATGCCTATACCTTGCAGGGTCATGGTGTGGACAGATGAGGAACTATATGAAGGGCTGGCAAGATGCCCATCCTTTCTCCTCTCCTTCTTTCCTCTCTGGTTCAGCAGCTCTGCTCGGGCAGAGCAGGCCCAGGTATGGCATGGGGGGAGGGGCGGGGGGCAACGGCAAGAAGGACACTACTCACTAATGGCCCCGGTGTATGTCGGCTGCGTGAGGTCCTTGGGCACCTTCCTGTAGATGTCAAACCTGCAGAGAGCAAAGGGGACAGGGGTGAGGTGGGTACAAGGGTGCAGGTCTCAGGCAGCAGGGGAGATGGTGTCAGCCAGGATGCCACCTGGTGCGCGAGCCACGGTTCTTCCCAGAACCAGCTTCTCCCACTCTTTCAGGCCACCTCCTCCAGGAGGCCTGCCGGACCCCCCTCTGAGGGGACCCTGCCCTCAGGCTAGTACTGCTAGTACTTTCTCACAACACTTAAACTACCTGAAATGACCTTCGTTTGGTTACGTTTCTGGGTTGGTCTCCGCCCCCCCCCCCATCCCAATGGAACCACCACAAGGGCAGGGACCTTGTCAGGTTTTGTCCTCTGCCATGTCCCCAGACCCTAGCATGGGCCTGGGGCGTAGCAGACACTCAGTAAGCACTTGTGGAACAAACGGAACCCACGTCTTGGGCTTTGCTAACAATGAGGAAATAGGGAAACGC
Source organism: Mirounga leonina (assembly GCF_011800145.1). Lineage (NCBI taxonomy): Eukaryota > Metazoa > Chordata > Mammalia > Carnivora > Phocidae > Mirounga > Mirounga leonina. Next base: position 16,890,375 of record NW_023270231.1, on the reverse strand, counting down.
AGTCTTTCCTGAGTTCCATGACGGCACTGCATTCTTGCCCGGAGTCACCTCTCCTCCCCCTCTTCCCTTTCCTGCCTCCCCTTGCCCCTCCTGTTTCCACTCCCCCCTGCCCCAGCTCCTGCAGCCTGCCTGTGGGGATTCTCAACTCCAAGGCATGAAGTTAACGTAAAATCCTGCCTGAGGCCCACAGGCTCGGCGTTCGCTTGCCAAGGCTCTGGCTCCGTCAGACAGGGGTTTCCTCCCTACACACGGAGCAGATGCCTTTCTCTCCTATGGGCCCCACCAGAGCAAACGAGGGTCATGGGGGTGGCAGAAGATTTGGGGGCTTGGGAGGCAGACAGACATGGTGTCATTCTGGCCAGCTATTTAATTAAGAGTGCAGGCCTTGGGAGCAGACCACCCTGGGTTCAAATCTTGGGCTGGTCTTCCTTGCTGTGTGACTTTAGGCAAATGGCTTCACCGCTCTGAGCCTCAGTTTCCTTGTTCGTGGCTACTAATACCAGGCCCTGCCAGGTCACTGAGAGGAGTATGGAAATGAGTGCCTGTGGCGGATTTACACAGCATTCACAGAGGAGGCTCCTCGCACACTTGGCTTCCTTCCTGTCACTTGAACCTGAGCAGACACTTCTCACCAAGCGGAGCTCTATCACCAGAGTGCTAAGTCCACACCGTGCTCCCCGGCTCTCCAGCAGGACTTGGCATAGTGAAGCCGCCAGCCGCTCCAGCTCTCAGGGGTGACCAGTTGGCACGTGGTTCCCCTTCGGTGATGGGGAAAAGCTGTCAGCACCCCACTAACCTCACTGCGATGACTTGGAATCTTGCGAAAGATCTGGTATTTGCCTACCGTGCACTCACTCTAATTGCACGTGAAACGTGCTGGGTTTCCTAACACCTCAGGGGAGAAGATATTCCTGGGGCTGCCAAGTTAAAAGGCAACACTTTCCCTCCTGCCTGCTCAGCTACCAGTCATCTGTTCTTGGGCCCCTGAGGGGCACTAGTAACGGGCTGGGAGTGTGGTCAAGAGGGAGGGGTCCACATGACTCAATTATCCAGACCTACTCATCTCCCCTATTCTGAAACGCTGACCCCTTTCGCTGTGAGAGGCATATGAGAGGTAAGAACATGTATGAACTGTGGAATTAGCCCACCTGGGCTCAAACATAACTCCACACTGTACGACCCTGGGCATGTCACTGACATAACCGTTCTGCCTCAGTTCCTCTGGCTGTAAAATGGGGGCAACAATACTATCTCACAGCATAGCCGTTAGGACCAAGTGGCTTCATGCATATAAAGCACTTAGGACCATGCCTGGCTCCCAGGAAGTACTATAAGAATATTTGCAGTTACTATTATTAATATTCATCTGACTAACATTCATGAACACCTAATATGTGCTAAGTCCTCTTTTAGGCACTAGGAACACACGTATAAAAATCGGCCCTTGGCCCCACGTGCCTATAGTTTAGCAACAGAGACAGACAAGGCAACGGGAAGAGGATGCCGTGGTGCTCCCTCACGGGGTTTGCTGACGGTGCCGGAGGAACCCAGGAAGTGCACCTGGGGTAATCCATGAAGCTTCTGGCAGCAGGTGATGTCTGAACAGAGCAGGAGGCTTGGAGGAAGGGTGGGTGGAGCCATAAAGTAGTTCAGGTAGAGAGAACAGCAAGAGCAGAGGCCAAGAAAGAGGACTGAGCTTGGCGTGCTGGAGCACGGAGTTGACGGGCACGCAGTGCTAGGACAGGTGGGAGGGCCGGGCACCAGAGGCGGGAGGGGCTTACAATCCAGCTTCCCTGTCCAGTTAATATCAGGTCACCAGCCAGGGCCCACAGGCCAAAACTGGGCCTCATAGTGTAAAAGCTATAAACCATCATTCCAAGACTGGGAGTTTCATGGGAAGTCAGAGGCTGCTCAGGGTGGGGAGGTGGGGGTAGCTGGGGGCAGAGGTTAGAACCTAATGAGGGTGAAGAGGGGAGAGATGGGAGAGTGATACACGGGTGAGGGTGGGGGGGACACACTAAATGAATATGTAAATACAGTGAGGATAATGGGGGCCAGGTGCCTCACTGTTGGGGAAGGGAGGTATACATGGAGAGAAACATAGAATAAACTGTGGTGCTAGAGTGGACATGGAGGTTTCACTGTGAATTCATGATTTTCAACAGATACGAATACAGAAATACACGTCATATTCACATACATTTCCTAGCTCATTCCATGAGAGGGTCCAGGAACTGTGACAGCCAGATAGCAAAGAGGGCATCTGATACTCAAATGTTGGCTTTTTTTTTTTTTAATTTTATTATGTTATGTTAGTCACCACACAATACAAATGTTGGCTTCTAAATATCATTCTTTACTCGGAGAAAAGGCTGGTTCCAGGACTAGGCAGGGAAAAAACAAGATGAACTTGGAGCACCTTCTTATGTCAGAAAGCAAGAAAGTGTTCAAAGAATGATGGGGACACTGGCCAAAGAAAGGACAATGTGAACATTAAAATCAATAATCATAGGAATAGATTATAACCCATTGAATAAAATAGGAAACCACAAATCTATATAAATGAATAAATCAAAAGTATGATGAGGAGCAGGATATTTCTTCAAAGTACCTCCCCACAAAATCCTTTTTAATTACAAAGGGAAAAAGAGTAACTTTACAGTTGAGAAACTTGACATCATCTTAACCAAGTGACCAAAATGAGTGTCACCAATAAGGAGACATATCATGTGCCTCCTGATCTGACATACTGGGGAAGGCACACCATAAAGTCCTGTGGGGGATCTTGCTCAGAATGTAAAACCTCAAATGAATCATGAGAAAGCAACACACAAATCCAAACTGAGGGCTCATGAGTGGCCGGTACTTGTCAAAAGTATCAATGTCATGGGGGCAAGTAAAGGCTAAAGAACTTTCAGAGATTGGAGGAGACTAAAGAGACATGACAACTAAATCATGCAGGATATCCTGGATGAGAAAAAGGACATCAGTGGGACAATGGCTGGGATCTGAATAGGATCCATGTATCAATTAATACCTCTGTATAGTGTTGTTTTCCTGGTTTTGATAGTGGTATTTTGGTTATGTAAGATGGTAGGTAACTTTTGGGGAAGCGTGGATAAAGGGCATAGGGGAAGTCTTTGCATTAGTTTTGCAAATTTTTTTGTAAGCCGGAAATTATGGCAAAATAAAAAGTTAAAAAAATGTGTTTAATTTAATGGAATTTAAGAAAAACAATTTAAGGGGGAGATTTCACATAAAAATCCCACACAGCTGCTTTCTTCACACATACTGGATCCCTGTAGGCATCTGATTTTGAGGGGCTGGCTTAACAAATGTTTGCTGGGTGTCAAGAGTATGTCTTTGTTGGGGGTGGGAAGAGTAGGGGGAAGGCTGAGTGAACAATGGTCTAAGAGAGGAGGGTAGACTTGGGCCAAACTATTGGAGGCAATGGTGATCAAAGGAAAGAGGTGCTTTGGAGAGAATCACTGATGTGAAACCAAGATCACTACCCAGCTTGTGCTGGGTACTTTTACATACACATATTCACATTTAATTCTTATGATAACCCTGGCAGACACGGATATCCCACTTTTCCAAGGAGAAGACTAAGGCTAAGCTATAAGCCACTTGTTCAAGGTCACCAAGCCCGTGACCAGTACAGCTGGGAATCAAACCCAAATCTGAGTCATAGGCCATGGTCCTTCCACTGCCCTGTATACTTGTGGGAATCAGGATAGAGCTCACCCATTGGTAAGTTAAAGTCTCAAGGTTTTGCTTACTTTTCCACAGATGCTGCCCTAGAGCAGTGGGAAACTCCTGGAAGACATGGACCAGCTCAAAATACATTACTTTATTCAACAGATACATACTAAGCACTTGCTGGCCATATTCTAGGCGTAGGAAAATGGAAGTAGTCAAGGTAGACATGGGTCCTACCTTCATGAAGTTGCCGGTCTAGTAATGCTTTTGACTCCTTGAGAAGGGCCACCTAAACATAATGTTCTCTAATAACTACCCCATTCCCACACCACAAATCTCAACTGGGGAGTGGTGGTGGGGTAAAGGGAGAGCTGAAAAAGACCCTGGGTACAGAGCTGACCACAAGCCAAGTGAGTCAGCAGTGAATGTCACTAAGAAAACGGGCCACAGGAAGGCTGGTGAGAACCCAGCATGTGACAGACTGGGAAGTGAGCCGTCCTCTCTGACTTACATTAGTCAGTCCCTCATTGTGGTCATGTGGTGATGTGATTAGCTGTGGCCACCCAGTGTCAAGAGAATATGGAGGAAAGGGTAAAGAGTGGAGGAGGGGGAAAGGGATTTTTACTGTATATCTCATGTGTGCTCAGCTCATGCTATGCCTTTGACTGGCATGTTCTCACTCAATTCTCTTGGCCAACCTTCAAGTTAGGGATTTTTAGCCCATTTTATAGATGAGGCTCAGAGAGGCTGGCGGTTTAGCTAAGCTCACACACCTGTGAAGTGCCACAGCTAGGAATCTGAATCCAGGCCTAATTCATGTTCTTGCTACTTTTCCCAACAATGTGGGGACAAACCAAGACCATTTCAGTGGAAAATACATCTTAGGAAAAAAGGTTAAAGAACTGGAATTGCTTAGCCTCTAACAGAGAAAGCGAAAAGATGGATTCTTTATTGTTGTCAAACAAAAAACACTCTTTTCCTGCCCTCCCCCTAGACTGTAATTTTCCGAAAGACAGGACCTGGGCCCTCTTGCTGCCCAGCCCTGCCCAACCCAGGCCCTTGGGGAATTACCTCAATGAATGCATCTGTACAAAGATAAGACCCACTGGCTGGTCTTAACAAGATTAAGACGAAATGGATAGTGGGGAAGCTGGGGCTTCGGGGGTTCCTTGTACTGGATATTGAGAAATTTTCACTTTGAAAGGGGGCGGCAAAGTGGGCTTGACTCAAAGTAAGAGAACCATCAGCTGGACTTAAGGAAGACTGACTGATCTGGATGCCAAGCGCCAGGAGAACGGGAGCCAGTGACTGGAGCTGGGAGGGCAAGAGGTTTGTCACATGCTAGGACAGGATGCAAACACAGAGACCCCACAGGGGCCTCCTGCCTTCAGCACTGCCTACTGTCAGGTCTAGAAGGTACTCTGAGATCACTATATCCAACCCATTCATTTTACAGATGAGAAAATGAAAGCCCCAAGAAGAGGAGTGACTTACCCAGTTCAAGGTATCATTAAACTCAAAATATTTAAAACAGAAACAAGCCAATAAAAAGCTTATTAAATCCTTGTTATCTCTTATGCTCTTGAAAAGCCATATGCTAGTGGTTCTCAACCAGGGGCAATTTTGCGCCTCCCCCCCCCCCCCCCCCCGCTGCCCCAAGACATTTGGTTGTCACACTGGGGAGTAGGAGGTGTTCCTAGTACCTAGCAGGTTGAGGCCAGGAATGCTAATACATCCGACAATCCTACAATGCATGGGACAGTCCCCCACAACAAAGGATTACTGGCCCCAAATGTCCGGAGATCTTAAGTTGAGAAACTGTGTTGTATGCAGAGCAAAACTTCACATGTGGGAAGCTCATTTTCCCACTGAGTCTGTGTTCTGTCTGAAAGGCAGCCAGTTGCCTCTGCTCCCGCTGGGTGAAGTCATGGCCACGGCCTCAATTGCCCCCACGGAGACCAGGAATCTGGATTAAGCAGCTTTTCCCTCTCCCTTTTGCTCTGTGCCTGAGAAGGAAGAGCTCACTTGGAGACACCTGGGCAAAGGAACCCACAGAGAAAAATGTCTACCTGGACTTGTGGCTTACTATCATAGTCCAATAGGTACCAGCGTCACTATTTTAATCAAACATGCTGAATCTATGCCTCTAACTCATTTTACCTTAAGATAAAACATATATCGACATTAGTACTAGAAGTCGAGGAGACTATAGGATTTACTTAACAGAAATTCACTTTACATGCCATATCTAGCCTACTGAGTGAGGAATGGCTACATGACCGCACCCAAAATAAACACGCATAAGTCTTCTTTTGCTCCCAAGCAAGGAAATTGCCGCTGGAAATCTCTGACTAATGGATTTCTTCTGTAATTTCTTTTCATAGCAGAATGCCTCAGCTTTGCTATTTTAACTTTTGCTGCTCGGGACCTCACTTCTCCCCTGCTCCTGCAGATGAATCTCAGATCACTCTGTGGCTCGCCATATGTGGGCGGCTACCAGGCAGGCACTCGTGATGTCACTGTTTCCAAGGCTTAATGAAATTAGACGCCATTTAGGAGCAAGTCATTGGAAGTGGTGGGTCATTCGTCCCAAAAATAGCCAGCAAGGCTTTTCGTTGGTGCTTTGGCCTGGTCACCCCTGCCCACCAGCCTGTCAGAGCCTTCGGTGCCAAGTACCAGGGAGTTAGGTGAAAAGCGTGCCTGTTTGCTCACTTGTCATTTCTTCCACCTTACTGAGAACTACCGGGGGGTGTGTGTATGTGTGTGTGTGCGCGCATGTGCGTGCACATGCGTGTGCATGCCAGAGGGCACAGAGGTAAATGAACACATCGGAAACAAGCATGGGCACAGAAAGAACCAGTTCTTCTCTGGTTCTGGAAAGAACCAAGCACCCGTTCTACCGAGCCCTGGAATCACTCTCACAGCCCCCCGAATCCTGTCCTTGACATTCAAACCGCTAATGTGAGCCTACACCAATCTTCCCTCTGTCAAAAGAAAGGAAAAAAAGTCTGTCTCCCTCTCTAGCCCAGAGAGAGGAGCTCAGAGGGTGAATAATGACTATGACACCTACATCACGGCTGCCCCGCACCATGAGTGACGACCGTGCACCCAGCCGTGGACTCAGACTTGGCATTCATTAGCGCACATCCTTTTTACAATCTGTGCAGTAGATATCATCCTTCCTCCTATTTCACTTGCCCAGGACGCAGGCGCAGGATTCAAACGCCTGCAGTCTAGCTTCAGGGCACATGCTCTAACCACTGTCCCACATGCCTACGTGAAACAGGGACACAGGCCAGGAGCTGGAGGAGTGGAGGTCTGGGTGGTGACCCTCTGTGCACACAGCATTACCACATGCATAGTCTTCTCTCTCCAGCCCATCCCCCAGGGTTCTCTCTCTAAATCTTGGTGCCTGTGTGGAGGTCTCCATCAACAGGGTGTTCCCCCAGCTCCAACTGCCTCCACTGTGACCTTTCCCATCCCAGAATACCTTCTCTGACCACAAAGTCCTGGTCTTTCCCCTCTCCTCCTTCCCACAGAAGCCACCAAGTCTGGCCAAAGAGGAAGAAGAGCTTCTGAGGCAGCCTCCCCAACCTCCCCAGGCTCTGCGGACATATACATTCCCGGCACGGCCCCAAGATGGCTGTAGAATCCTCCATTCCTACTGGACTGAGACGTGTCAGATCTGTTCCTCGATCTCCTGTGTATTGTGCAGGGCTTCGCCCATTAATGGCATTCAGCAAATTCCAGATGAAAATACAAAATGACATATGTGCAGGCTATTCATCACAGCACCAGTTGTAATAGCAAACTGGGTACCATCTAAATGTCCATCCAAGGGGACCAGTTAATATACTATAGACCATCCATAAAGAGGAGGAAGATACAGCTATAAAGGGGAATGAGGAAGGTTTCTATACAGTAACAGAAAAAAAGCAAACTGTGGAACACTGACTTCTGTTAAATTTTATGCCTATGTTTTGTGGGGAGGGTAGTGATAAAAATAATTACACCCTTGCTTACATCTTCAAATTTGTGAGGTAATAGCCACAGATATAATTTGTAATAGCCACAGTCGCCCATCAATGGACACATGGATAGACAAATTACGGCATATCCATACAATGGACTATTACTCAGCAATAAAAAGCAATGAAGTAGTGACGTGAGCAACAACACGGATGATTCTTAAAATAATTATGCTGAATGAAAGACAAACGAGGGTACATGTGGTATGATTCCATCTACATAAAATTCTCAACAGTGTTTTATGGTTTTCAGTACATGGGTCTTGAACTTCTTTTGTCAAATTTATCCCTAAATATTTAATATTTTTTACGCATCTCCTAAAAATAAAAGTAACCATTTGTGTTAGCTTTTGGTTACACCTTCTACTGCTTCTTTTTGAAGATATAAAATTTTAGACAAGTACAAACTAGTCTAGAGTGACCGCAGGTTGTTAGTTGCCCAGAGAGAAAGGAAGAGAGGGACATGCGGAAACTTTAAGGGGTGATGGAGACGTTCACTATGGTGATTGCGACGATGGTTTCATGGATGTATACATGTTAAATTTCTCAAACTGCACCCTTTATTTATGGGAAGTTTATTGTATGTCAATTATACCTAAGTAAAGCTGTTAAAAATTTTTAATGATGGCCGTAGCTAAAACACATCAAACACCTTAAGCAATCTACGAGTTCATAACGACACTTCAGAAAACAAAAAAACCCTCTTTGGACACCTTTGGAGATACTAGGCCACCAACTCATTATTCTCAAAACCAGAAAATAAAGGGAAAGCACTTATTCTGACATTTTTTTTGCATACAAATACATTTTTAAGTAACCAAATAGTTGATGAAGGCAAAGTTCTATTTTATAGAATTCCACAGAATAATGTGGGGAGACTAATAGAATTTGAAAAATCATCCCTCTGTATCCTTTGATAAAACACTGGATCTTAGCAATGATCAGAAACTTAATAATAGATGGACCAGGCTACAGCCACCTGAACCCAATAATCAACCTTAGTATCTTAAAGAGAAGACAACCAGTTATTCGGTACCTTTCAATGCAATGCGATTGGAAGTACACAGCACGCTTCTTAATACCTGGCCTAGAATAACTTCACATTTCACCTTCCATTTAATCTTTATCCCACAGCAGTCTGGCCTCTGACAGCAGCCTCCCCTCCAGTCTCTCTTCCTGCTCTAGCTAAGATCACCCAAGAGTTACTAAGGGCCAGATGCCATTGGCTCTCCTTGGTATGCCTCTGCACTGAACCTGCTAACCGTCCGTTCCTTCCTGGATTTCTCTTGCCTGTCTAATGTTCCACGGTATTCTCACTCTCTGGTACCCTCTCTGTCTGCTCCTTTTCCTCCTGCTATCCCTGACATCCAGGTGTGTGCCCAGGGGACAGTGTTTAGGGCGCTTCTCTTGCAGCTCCCACAGCCAATTCATCCATGCCTTAATTTACTGTGCCAAGTTCCAGAGAGACAGGAGAAAGCCAACAAGACAGATGTGGTCCCTGTCCTCGCAGAGCTCACATGGTAATGCCCAAGGAGCTTCCTCATGCCCAGGCGCATCCCGCCTGCCCCTCACACTTGATATGTCCAGAACAAATCTCAACAGCTTCTCAAACAAAACCTTTTCTTAGGATCCCAGAAGGAACCTCAGGGATCATGGAATCCAAACTCATGCAGCTTCAGATAGTTACAGTAAAACAGAAAGGGCAGCAGTATTCTGTGTTAAGGGACAGGGCCCCCCGACTCTTTTCAAGTCACCGTCTTTGTTCTCTTGGGGTTTCCAGATGCCTGAGCAGTGGTGAGGTGCGCTATGCTGTGTTGGCTGTGGGGGCACGCTGCTGAGCAACACAGTAAAACCGGCTGATCAGGAAGATGACTAAGATATTCTCCAAGAGTGTTTTAGATGGTCTATCAGAAAAACGGGAGAGGCCTCGCTGGGCCGGACAATACACTTTACCTGCTACCTGGACCTGAGCCAGTCGGGGGAGAACAAAGCTCACACACAGCAGTGGGGGTGGGGGGGAGGGGAACTAGTCTAATAGCTCTAAATCCTAACACGATCTGTTCCTTGAGAAATCAAGCAAGCTTGCTCCTATCTCAGGCCCTTTGCCCTTGCCGTTCTCTGTATCTGGAATGTTCTTCCCTCAGATGTCTACATGCTTGCTGCCTCACTTCACGTTAGTCTATATTCAGATGTCTCCTTGGAGAGGCCTGTCCTGGCCACTAACTAAAACACCCCTCTCCATCTCCTTGCTCTACGGGTTTTTTCTTCGTAGCACTTCAGATCACTGCCCGATTTTATGTTGTGTTATGTGCATTTGTTGATTGCCTGATTCTGCCATTAGCATGTAAGTTACAGGAGAGCAGGAACTGTGTCTGCCTTTGAGTTCCACTATATCCCTAGAGCCTAGAAAAGTGCCGGGCACACAGTAGGTCCACAGAAATACTTGTGGATTAGATGAAGGAGGCAGCTTTTCTCCAAGTGTGGTCCTTGCACTACTGTCTCAGAATCTGCCAGGTAGCTGATTAAATTTGCCACTTCCAGGGCCCCACTGTGGAATGAACTAAACCAGCATAGGGGTGGGGAGGGCAGGCATTTGAGAAAAAAGTGCACTTCAGGAGATGCTGGTGCATGCTAGAATTGCTAAGGTATCAGCTGTGTGTTGATTTCCAACTTCAAATTTGTTTCCTAAGACTTTCAGCATGTACCCACCTGAGTTACCACAGGTCAACAGAGGGATGGGAAAAGGGACTGGCATTTCCTGGGCTCCTACCCTTTGGGCCAAGCCCCACTTAGTACACTTGACCTACCCTATCCCACTGAATCCTCCCTACCACCCATGAGATGCCATCAACAAATGTGTAAACCGAGGCTCAGAGAGGCTGAGCCACTTGCCTACGTTCACACAACCAGCAAGAGGCAGAGTTAGGCTGGAACCCTGGTCAGCCTGACCCAGAGGCTGACCCTCACCCTGACCCTCTTTGGTCTCCCCAAAACTCTGCACTAGGCCCTGAGGCCCTTGGCTGTCCATGCTCAGCATTGCCCTCCTGTGCCTGCACGGAGTCTGGCACCCACAGTGGGCTATGGGCACTTGGTAAGCGAGTAAAGGAGGAAGGGTCCCGTGGAGCTTTGGAACTGTGGTGTGGTGTCACCCTGAGGCCCTGGCAGAGCACCGCCGAATAGGGGCCCCCTCACCCCTGTTGGCAACCCCCCCCCCCCCCGCCGCCACGCTGCAAGAGCTCGATGCGCTCATGCTCTCACAGAAAGAGGAAAGGCCTGGTGTCGGAGCCTCAGGACGTCAGGCAGCTGGGGCTTGGCTGGGAGTCAGGCTTCCCACTGTCAAGGCCACCAGGAACACAGGCCAGGGGACAGCAAGGGCCCCAAAGTGTTTCCAAATCACTGGAAACAGGACGCAGCCGCCAGCCCCACACCAGGACACAACATCATCCCGAGAGTGGAAGCTATAAATGGAAATGTATTCTTAGAGGGGCAGAACATGAGTGGGGGTTTTTCAGAAATGACCCATCATCGGATAAAAATACAGATGGCATTTAAATGCTGAGCGGCATGAGCTATTCCGGGGACTGGGTTCTCATCCCTGCGGCTCCCAGCCAGGGCACGGCCTTCAACAGAGATTTAAAAGGAAGAAACCACCAGGGCCAGTGGTTTTAAGTTTTGGAGCAGAATATTTGGGAGAAAGATATCTGTGGAAGGTGCCCTCTTCGGGGAGAGCCCAAATGTCACTTGACCTCCATCTGCACCTGCCCATAATTCAGTTTTACTCTGCACTATGAGACTTACCTTTTGGACAACATTCTCAGCTACCTTAAGAAGTGAGGGCTGAGTTCTGGCGAGGCCTGGGGATAAAAGCCCTTAGATAGGATCAAGATTTTAAGAGGTTGGCAGGTCAAAGAAAGCAGAATAAAGAAAAACCTGGAGGTGGATCTGATGTCATGGAAAGGGGAAAGAGAGAATTAATATTAAGTAAGCCAGCCTCTGTGCTCGTGACAGCTCACTGAATCCCCAAGACTCTCCAAGATACCAAAACGAGATTCAGCCCTTTTTTTACAGAAAAGGAAACTAAGGCTCAGAAAAGACTGTGTAGAGTCAGTGACTCTCGGGCTGAGACCCTGAGCCTAAAAAGACAAGCAGAAATGAGGCTGAGAAAAAGGGCAGAAGGGTGTGTCTTAGGGAGAGCAACAGCTCCTGCTAAGGTTCCTCGCTCCAGAAGCCCAAAGTCACTCAACTGGCATGTGGTGAAGCTGGGACGTGCACCCACACGAAGGTACTGTGCCAGGCTGGGAAGCAGCGGTGTGCTTTAGAAAGCGAGGCCTGGCTCACAAATTAAAAGATGAAATTTTTCAGACAATCCCATGGAAAAATACATAAGGAAAGGGGTCAAAGTGCCCTCCTTGCTGACCATTTTCATTTGGGCACATCTCCGTACTTTTCAGTTGTTTCATAATAAACAAGTTATAAATTAAAAAATAAAGACAGGTAGGGTCTTTAGGAGCACTGTCCCTATCTGTACATTACCTGCCCTCCCTTCCTCCCTCCCACCCACCTCATGGCCCCACCAACACTCTTTGTTCCAGAGAGGCCCATTCTGTCCCAGCTCCGTTCATTTACATGCACTGTGCCCTCTGTTTGCATCACCTCTTCTCTCTCCTCCTCCACCAGCTCATTCTTTCTGTCATGATTGAGTACCTATTGTATACCAAACACTTCCAGGTGCTAGGAATACAACAGTGGTCAGACACAAAACTCCCTGCCTTTGCCTAGCTTACATCCTAGTAGAAGAGACAAATAATAAATGAACTAATATGTCAATGCCGATATTATGAAGAAAAATAAACCAAGCTAGGAGACAAAGTATAATATAAGTGCTGTTTTAGATGGGGTGGGGGGGATGGCTATCAGAGAAGCCCCATCTAACAAAGTGACATGCAAATGGAGATCTGAATGAAGTCAGATAGCAGCCACGTGGATATCCAGGGAAGAACAATCCAGGCTGAACTGAGAGCAAGTGCAAAGGCCCTGAGGCAGGAAGCATATTTGGCAGGCTCCTGGAACAGTAAGGAGGCTGACATAGCTGGAGTGGGAGGAGACGTCAGAGGACCCAGTAATTCTTTCTTTCTTTCTTTTTTTTTTTTTTAAAGATTTTATTTGACGGAGAGAGACACAGCGAGAGAAGGAACACAAGCAGGGGGGAGCGGGAGAGGGAGAAGTAGGCTTCCCGCCGAGCAGGGAGCCCGATGCGGGACTCGTTCCCAGGACCCTGAGATCATGACCTGAGCCGAAGGCAGAAGCTTAACAGTTGAGCCACCCAGGCGTCCCAACCCAGTAATTCTTTAAAACTCAGCTCACACATCCCTTTCTTTGAGAATCCATCTCTAATTATCCCCAGGCTGGCTGAGGCACCACCTTCTGGGCTGCCCACAGTCCCTGAGCTTCACTCTGTCATCATAAGGCCCATGATGTGTTGTTACTACACATGTGTGAACTGTAATCATGAATGAACGGCGCAACCCACTCCATCTCATTAATACTATTTGTGTTTTCCCCTAGAAGTTGTGAACTCGCCCAGGGCAGGAACTGGCCTTACGCATCTTGGGTTCCCTAGCACCTGGCACTGCACTCTTCAGTAGGGAGCATGCATCATCTTTAAGTAACAAGAGGCCCACTGGGCCACAGAAGACTGGGTCTTTCGCAGGCAAAGAGCTCACCTGAGATGTGCAGGTGAATACCCTTTGAAAGCCATGGGCTTCCTAACCACCCACCAGCAATGAGACTTCATAAGGGAGGCCTACAGGAGGCAGGGGTGAGTGACAGAGGGAAGGAGGGGAAGGAGACCTCCTCCCCACCCCATACTGTCAACATCTGCCTCATCCCTGCTTTCCTCAACAGTCCACAGCTTATCTAAGCCTTTGCTTTAAGGAAAGCCCACATGGGAAAATAAAAATATAAAACCACTAGGGAGTGACTATTCATAGATAGAAAATACCCTTTCCCTCTGAAAAAGATTCTAGGAAACATCAAGTTTCCCAAATGACTTAGTGGGCCCAGGCACGGATCACCTACTGCTCACATCACCAAATGAGAGACAACCAGGCATCATGCATCTCTGTAGGTAGTACACTCCCAAGTAGAAAAATGCCTACTGGGGCGCCTGGGTGGTTCAGTTGGTAAGCGTCTGCCTTCGGCTCAGGTCATGATCCCAGGGTCCAGGGATAGAGCCCCGCATCGGGCTCCCTGTTCCATGGAAAGCCTGCTTCTCCCTCTCCCACTCCCCCTGCTTGTGTTCCCTCTCTTGCTGTGTCTCTCTCTGTCAAATAAATAAATAAAATCTTAAAAAAAAAAAAAGAAAAATGCCTACTGAGGCCAGGTAGATACTAAAAATGAGAGAAGTCGGCAGGCTTGGGGCCTGTGGCAAATTGAAGGGGCCAAAGCCCAGCTTAAGGGAGCAGACACCGGAAACTAATATTACACTGTATGTTAACTAACTGGAATTTAAATAACAACTTGAAACTATAAAAAATTAAATAAAATTTAAAAAATGAAGGGAGCAGAAAGCCCCCAGCTTGGCCCTTGGCTGAAACAAGGAGCCCTGGAGTGGCCAAAAATCAGGAAAAAAAAAAACAACCCAAAAAACAGAAATCTTGGGTCCTACGTGAAATCACTAATTTAAAAATGATGGCAATGAGTTTTTTTGGTTTTGTTTTGTTTTTTAAATAAAACAATAATAGTTCTGTGGCTCAGATTTGGCCTGGGGACAATCAAATTTGTGAGCTTGGGCTTAAATATTGAGTTTTTTAAATCAGAATAGGCAGTACAACTATGAAGATGGGAGAGGGCAAAGAGATCTAAATGTTCTAGCGCTAGAAGGGAACTGAGATCACGGAGTCCCCGTTTGGCCAAGAAGGTTCGTCTCTGGGATCAATTCCAGGCTGCCCAGCTATGAAGGCTGAGAAGGATTAGCAGTGTCTGCCAAGGCAATGGGGACACTAGTGACAAGCTTCCTGGGTATTTGGCAAGGCTAATTTAGTCCAGATCCATTTTAAAGGCAGAAAAACTGAGGTCCCATGTGGGAACTATGTGTGCGTCCCAGCAGAGCTATTCCCACCACACCCAGATGCCCCCAAAATCTTTAGGCTTTTGGAATGGTTATCTACCAAAGACTCATCTTAGAGACAAGTCATCTTTAAACTGACAAAGCAAATCAATAAGAAAATTAGATTTTTACAGTGATTCATTTTGCCCATGGTTTCCTAGGGACGGAAAATTTCTAAACCACGAAGGGGGTCTGAGCCCTGACAGAACCACGTGAGGATGCTGTGCATGGCACGCACACTGTTCTGGTCAAGGGTCTTGAGCTGGCCGAGGGGCCTGGCACCAGAGGGAGCCTGGGCCCACTGGAGGGCCACAGCCTGCCTTCAGCTCCCTCCCACTCAGTGTGAGTCAGGGCTCTTGACTTCAGTGTGCTGGTGGCAGAGTCTTCAGTTTTACTTGGCTCCTGAGCAAAATGTACTTTTCCAAAGGCCATTGATTCAACTAAGCCTGAATTTTGCAATGCCTGGCAAGCGCCAGGCCAGCCTCCTCTGAGCACATGCTGTCCCAGGGAATGGGACCAAAGAATGTGGTTATCACCTCCCCTTACCTTCTCCTTCCTTCTCCCCAGATGGGAGCATCAGTCCATCCCCTGGCAGAGTCCACCAGCATGCCTGACATCCCTCTGGCCTCCCTTGGTTACCCAATTGCACCATTCCCTCCCTCTGGCTCTCCATGCCATGCATGCTCCTGGATTCAATGTCAAACCCACCTGACAGCAGGCCTGGACGAACACCTGGAAAAGACTAGCCCGCAGATAATCTAGCCAGGGCAGCCCCCACCTCCTGCACAGCCACACACTTTCCCTTTACATCCCTGATGGGGCATGTGGGAAGAACACAGGTCAAGGGGCAGGCTGGTGGCAGCCCAAGCAATAACGAGTACCTTGTGTACCTGTCTGCTTTTTAAAAATAGACTGTTATTTACAGCAGTTTTAGACTTCACAGCAAAGCTGAGTGGAAGGTAGAGATTTCCCATACAACCCCTGCTCCCCACACACGCAGGCTCCCCCAGAACCAGCATCTCCCCCCACCCCCAGAGCAGGACACTTGTTACGCTGGATGAACCTGCAGTGACACATCATTATTGCCCAGAGTCCACAGTCTAGCCTACATCAGGGGTCACTCCTGGTGTGGTGGTGTTGTACAGAACATGGGATTGGACACATGTATAATGACATTTTTATAGTTTACGTGGATAATGACATCATTACAGTTTCATACCGACTAGTTTCACTGCCCTGAAAATCCTGTTTTCTGCCTATTCTTTCCTCCCCCCTTGGCAATGATCTCTTTACTCTCTCCAGAATGTGTTTACCTTTTCCAGAATGTTCTATGGTTGGAGTTATACAGTAGGCAGCCTTTTCAGATTGGCTTCTTTCACTTAGTAATATGCATTTAAGGTTCCTCTGTGGCTTCTCGTGGCTTAGTAGTTCAGCTCTTTCCAGCACCGAGCAAATCTCAGTGTCTGGATGTCAAAGTGTACCTGGTTTTTCAAACCCCGAGGTGTGGATCGGCAGGGCGAGGGGCACAACTGTCTCATGCACTAGCTGCATGCCTTTGGACAAACTTTTCTCTGAACTCCCAGTGTTTGTCATTTGTAAACTGGGGATAGAAATGCCGATAACCTCATGGAGTGAGGATTGCATGTGGAAGCGCATGCTGGGCGCTGATTACAGTTCACAGCACGGAGCAAGCACGTGACAGACGTTAGCTGCAACTGTCACCATCACGGGCACTGTGGCTGTCACTAGCATTCATGGGCTTACTCCTGCCTTCTCTGCAGAGCAGCACGGAACGAAGTGGAGACAGCCTGGGCTTTGGGCTCACAAAGACAACCTGGGCTGGAGTTCAAATCCTGACTGTGCTCAGGCAACTGGCTAGACCTCTCTGTGCCTCAGTTTACTCATCTGTAAAGTGGGGCTGGGGTGGGGATTACAACCCCCTCCTAGGGCGAGGAGAGCAGTAAGTGGAATGCAGAAAGAGCCCTTGGGACCAAAGAGGCACCCACAAAAGCTTAGCTCCCAGCTATGACGGAGAGGTCCTCAGCGTTTCCAATGAACGGCCCTGCTGAGCACACCATGCAGGCAAGGTAAACAGTGGGCGCATTTGAGGATGGGGTTGAAAACTTGCTGGTTAGTACCAGGGCCAGGAAGGGTGTCTACAAAGCCAAATGAGTGTGAGCAAAAACGAGTGCTGTCCTTCCTAGCCAGTCCCCAGGGGATGTCAGCCCAGAGCGGCCCAGGAGCTCCTCTGCAGCCGACTAAAGCCTGGCTAGCCGTCTCCTGAGCGTCAGATGACAGCAGAGGGCTGCAACACAGAGGCAGGGACCAAGGGCAGCTTGCGGTTGTGGAACTAGGGACACGGGGAAAAGTTACAGGACACCACCAATCACACAGCTCAAATGTGCCCACCGAGTTCCACGGAACTGCTGGGCCTGAATAGGAACTCGGGTGTTCTCCCACGAAACCATCTTGGCCTTTCACCCAAACAGGACCCGCCAACCTGGGAGGCCCCCTCTCCCACCTGTACCCAGAATGGACGGTGGTGTGTCACACCCTGCCATTCAGTGCCAGTGACCCCAGGAGGGGTAGCACTGTCAGGATCCCCACTTTCCAGATGAGGAAGGTTAAGGCGGTCCAAGGTGGCATTGCGAGGGAGCCTTGGAGCTGGGACTCCAACTTTTGACTTTCAGATTCCCCACAGCTGGGCGTCAAGCCTGGAGTTGGCAGAGACTCCACTCAAAGGCCTCCCTGTGGATGGTTTTCCACCCCTCTGCATCGGCACTGTGGCCCACTCACTCATTCAGCATCTGTCCCACGGGTATCACTAGCATTGATTCTGTTCTGGATGCTGGGCTAGGTCCCTGAGATACAACATGTGCCAAACAAAGGTAGTCCCTGCCTGCCTGGAGCTAAAGTCAAGAAAACCTCCATAACAAATGTGTAGTCAGAGAAGGTGAGCGGCCAGAAGGAATGGCTTGCACGCTTTCTGCCTTCTGAGGAATTGAGGCTGGCGAGTATATAGGTCATGGTGGGTCTGGAGAGGGCCTTTCTGGCTGGGAGTCCCAGCTCTGCCACTTGCTAGCTGTAGCCTTGGGGAAGTTACTTCAATGCCAGGTGCCTCAGTTTCCCAGTCTGTCAAACAGTGCCCATCTCACTGGGTTGCTCTGAGAGAGTCCATGTGTTAGAACGTGGGAAGTGCTTACTTGGCATGGTGCCTGGCCCCATGAATGAGTGCTCACCACCCTACCCGTCACTGGCTGGAGGGTGTGAGATACAGAGCACCACAAGCATTTTCTTCTCCTCAAAGGAGAACCTTGTTCTCCCCAACAAGTCCCTCTGAGAACTGCCTTGGCAGGGGTGGCACCAGTGGGCCCAGAAAATCAGGTCCGAAAGAGGGGCACGCAAGCTCCCCATAGGTCCAAGATGAGACAGACACAGGGGCCTCAGGGACCCCCAGGTGAGAGCTGCTTCACACAGGTGGAAGTGTCTTCCCTGCACACCCACCTCCCACACCCCAGACTTCCAACCCCTTTGCTCTCTTCCTGCTTCTCCCCAACTGGCCTTTCCTTCTGGACTCCGCTCCAACTCTCTGGACCTCAGTAGCACAGAGCTGAGGTTCCCAATTCCAGAAAGACCTGGAACACTAGAAGAATAAGTTTAGTCTGGGCTCAGTAATGAAAAAAAAAAAAAAAAAAAAGCACAAACACACACAAATTAAGGATCCATTAAGAATTCACACACAGGCAATAAAAATCTAACACACACACAGGAAGGATCAATAGCATACTCAGGAGAGCAGTTATACTGGGATGGCTGTCGGGATGCATCAAAGATGGAAATCTGAAGAGAAAAGGAATATGGCGGCCTAAGTTTGTTTCTTACAGTGGGGGGGGGGTGGATTAATCTCTATGCTATATGTCTAAAATATTCTATGAAGAATTTTTAAGAAGCTTAAAAGTACCAAAAAGTAATCAGACACTACAAAACAGAAAAGAATGAATTGAAGATACATGCCAAGTGGGTAAGTCCTACGGACGTCACACTGAATGAAAGTAGACCCCCACACGTCACATATAATTCCATTTACATGCCATGAGGAAGAGGCAAAACTAACCAGTGATAAGGGAAGTCAGAAGAAGGGCCCCCTCTTGGTGGGGGGAGTACTGACTCGGAAGGGGCACAAGGGAGCCTTCTGAGGTACTGGGAAGGTTCTGGGTCCTGGTCTGGGGGTAGTCCTGTGGCTGTGTGTATGCAATGAGCCATCAAACCATATGCTCAAGATGAGAGCATTTTACAGTGAGCTATGCTATACCTCAACTTAAAAATTAATTAAAAATTTTAAAAGAAAAAATATCTAACCAGGGGCGCCTGGGTGGCTCAGTTGGTTAAGCAACTGCCTTCGGCTCAGGTCATGATCCTGGAGTCCCGGGATCGAGTCCCGCATCGGGCTCCCTGCTCAGCAGGGAGTCTGCTTCTCCCTCTGACCCTCACGATCTCTCTACTCATTCTCTCTGTCTCAAATAAATAAATAAAATCTTAAAAAAAAAAAAATCTAACCATTGGCCAGGTTTGGAAACCTTTTGCACTGGCTCAGGATAATCAAGAGGCTGTTTTTGAATTTCTTTCTCTGTCAGCTTGACATGTGATTCCCTCATTGTGTATCTATTGACATCTCCTCTGGGAACAATCTCGAGCGAGGTGTAATGGCAGATACACAGGGGAAGGGTTCCATGTCCCAGGGACATGCACAAAAGTCAGGCTGACCGAGAGGCGAATCCTGGCTCTGCCCTTACTTGCGGTGTGCCCTGGGCTAGGTGATGCCCTCTCTTGAGATCTGGTGACCTAAGGCGCAAAATGTGGTCAAGATTAAAGACGACAGTGTTCACCACTGTGCCTCACACATATCAGGTGACCCCTCCCCCATAATGGGACCCATTAGTATGGTTCATGCTTTAACCATCCAGAGCAATGTTTTACCACCTGTATGTTACGGCTGATTTGTGTGTTGAAAAATCAATTTAGTGAATTGCAGCCAGCATTAAAAAAATTAGATTACAACAGAATAGAAACTACCTGTTTGCATTGCCTATAATAAAAGGAAGCGTTGTTCTATTGAGTTCCTATACATTATACACTGGGCTAAAATACACAATGCAGTTCTTACAGAGGGTGAATACCAAAAGCATTTAAAAGCCCTGTTCCACTGAACGCTACACAGCCCCGTGACAAGGCAGGTACCAGCTCGGGGCAACAAAGCCCAGTTCTTAGAACTGTGCAGGAACAATAGTGCACTAGGAGAATAATTCCACTACCTCCAGGAAGCCACGTTTCTTTTTTTAAGGTTCCAAGTGCCCCGAAGTTGAGGGGAGATCGGGTACAGCTGCCTAGAGGAAGCAGCTTCGGGCCTATGACGTACACAGTCAGGCCTGAGCGCCTGGGCTTGAAGAAGGGGGTGGGCCAGACCCCAGAAGGCCTGACAATGTGGCCAGCTGTGCCCCTCGGGAAGGAGCCAGGTGGCTCTGGGGCAGCTTCACAGCGGTCCTGAATAAGACGGTTCTAGGTGGAACCCAGACTGGGGTTGTGACAAACAGCAGGAATCCCCTGGAGAGGGAGTTACTCCTGTTCCACTTCTCTCTCAAGTCTCTTGGATGAGTTTATTTTTTTTATTTTTTAAAGATTTTATTTATTTATTTATTTGAGAGAAAGAGAGAGAGCACAAGCAGGGGGAACGGCAGGCAGAGGGAGAAGCAGGCTTCCAGCTGAGCAGGGAGCCCCATGTGGGGCTCGATCCCAGGACCCTGGGATCACGATCTGAGCCGAAGGCAGACACTTAACCGACTGAGCCACCCAGGTGCCCCTCTTGAACAAGTTTAGAAGTCTCATTTAAGTAGGTCTTTTAACACCTAATAATCTCACTTTTTGATAAAGAGAAGAGCAGGCCTTGGAACCTTCTATCAGCAAGGGCCGTGATGAAGAACTTTCTTGACCCTGCTTTGATTTTATGGATACCTTGGATTCACAGTGGGTGACATTGGTTTTCCATTTCACAGGGATGAGGTAACATATTTTTCAAAAAACTCTCTATTCAAGTTTTTTACAGTAGGTCCATTTTAAAAAAAAGTTTATAAAGTTTATAAGAGTAAAGGCAAAGGTAGATATGGCAGAGCGTAAAAGTGGCCCAGGAGTGGTTGCGGTTTGGCAAACGCTGCTAAGGACTCCCTGAACCTGAGGCCAGGGAGTCCCACCTCAGCTCTGCACATCCTGACAGCAGTGAGTGTCATCAAAGGACATGCTCCCTGCTAAGAGGTGACAGAGCTCAAGAGGGGAGAAATGGACCCGTTTTAGGAAGGGCATTGCCAAGGCCACCGGCCAACCAACCGTGGAGAATTCTTCATGGAAACATGGAACCAGGATTTTACCATTGTCAGGCGTGCTTTCAAACTCCCGTCACCATCAACAGGCCTTTCCGCAAACACACCCTCGCTTGCGTGGTCCTGACGCCACAGTGAAGCCTCCGCTTACATTTTCCTCTCCTGCACTTCACCCTTCCCCTTCAGCTCATGCCATCCTTCTAAGCTTTTCATTTCCAGATCATTTCAATCTCACGGAGGACTGGCACAAATAGTACAGAAAGTTCCCTCTACACCCTTCACCCAGCTTCCCCCAATGGGAACACCTTCCAGAACCCTAGACCACCACAGAAAAATTCTCAAAACAGGAAATGAACTTTGGAACAAGACGCTCGAGTACATCGCAAACCATCAGGATTTCACCCGTTTTTCCGGCCTCAGATCCAGTCCAGGGCCCCACCTGGCTGCTGTGTCCTCGCGGCCTGCTCCACTATGTGGCAGCTGCAGGTCCTCCCTCATCAGTCACAACTGTGACACTTCTGAAGAGTGTGTCAGGGATTTTGTAGAACCTCTCTCAAATGAGGTTTGTCTGATGTTCTCCGGTGCCTTCAGCCAGGCTGTGCATTTCTGGGAAGAATCCCACCACGATGCAGCCCCTTGCCAATGTTCGGCGTCAGGGCGCGTGATGTCCATGTCTTATGGCCAGCAATGTTGGGCTTGAGCACTTGGCTAAGGCGGGATCTGCCAGGGGTCCCTGCTGTAAGGAACTGTGTTCCCCTCTGTGATGACTAAATATGTGGGGGAAATACGCTGAGCCTATCTAAATATTTTATTTCTGCTAAAGCTTTTACCCACTAATTTTAGCACGCAGATTTTAACTGTACCAATTATTGCCATGGTGTTCCTTTCTTTCTTTTTTTTTTTTAATGTATTTTGAGAGAGAGCACACAAGCAGAGGGAAAGGGAGAGAGAGAATCTTCAGCAGACTCTACCCTCAGTGTGGAGCCCAACGAGAGGTTTGATCCCACAACTATGAGATCGTGACCTGAGCCGAAATCAAGAATCAGACGCTTACCCACCCAGGCACCCCATATTACCATGGTGTTTTAATGGTGATTTTCAAATTCTGTCATTTCTTCTACATTCATTAATTGGAATACCTGTGCCTTTTTTTTTTTTTTTTTTTGGTTTTAAAAATACAAGTCCTCGGCAGAAATTTACAAACTTTCTAGTGGCCAAGCTGGCCTTGAGATAAACCATCTCTTCCTACTTATCTGCTGATAAACAGTCCACTGCACCCTAACACCTTTCCTATTTTTTTCTCTTTTCTTCTTTCCTTCCCTCACCTCATCCTGCCTTCCCCATCACCTTGATTTTAAGAGCTGCTGAGCACCAGGCTAGCCCAGCAGTGCCAAAACAGCTCTGCTGTGTACAGAGTTTAAACTAGGCTGGTAATTCACACCTGGGCCTCACACTTGCTCTGTGTCTCAATCCTAAGAAACTATTATGTGCCAGGCACTAAATATACTCTCATCTTTACACCAACTTTAGTACGTCAGTAGGATGCTTCCCATTTTACAGATCAGTGGGCCGAGGCTGATCCATTTAGCCAACACCTATTTAGGGTTCCCAGTGCCAGCCTCCACTACTGGTGCTGGGGACGTGGGGGTGAACACCATAGGCAAGGCCTGTGCACTGAGGAACTTACATTTCCACGGAGAGGACAGACACATTTTTTGATCAGCAAAAAGGGGATGTGATTGTTTTGAAGTGTGCCAAGAACAACGAAGCAGCATCCACAATGATCCAATAGAATGTGACGGGGGACACTTTCAGCCGAGTGGTCAGGGCAGGTCCCTCCAAGCAGAGACCTGAGGGGAGGGAAGGACCGAAGGCTCTGAGGCGGAGGGTGAAGGCAGCTTGGTTAAGGAGCCGCAGTGGCCACCAGGGCTTGAAGCCCAGGGAGGGGAAGGTGGCCTAGGACGAGGTCATCAGGGGTGGGGGTGGGGGATGGATCACACAGGGCCCTGCAGGCTGGGGAGAGGACTCTGGACTCTTCTCCACGGTGGATCTGAAGCACAGTACCGAGTGCCCAGGAGGGCGGACCAGGTTTCACCCAGAGTGACCCCGGCGGTCGACAACAGAGCCAGGCTCCGGCCGAGGCTGGCCTAGTCCACGTCCGCCCCAGCCAGGCCCCTTCCTCCTCCACACAGCACCGGCCCAGGCCGTTGGGCCGAGCTCCAAACACCGTGGGACTCAGGGTCTGGCTTTGGAATATGTTTTTGTGCTCACAAAGAAACACAGGTGTGGCTAACGCCCTGGACTTCTCCCTCACACGAGATCACTCTGCGTCTCCTGCTCCGGAAAGACTGGAGGCTGGGACCCATGCTCGGCACCAGCCCAAGGCCTGCTCCCCCCGAGGCGCCTGCAGGCCTCGATTCCGCCACACACACCTCAGAGCCCCCCTTCCCAGTACTGAGATCTGCATGCGCTCCTTCCACTTTTTCATCTAGCAAGCTCACGGTCACACCGTATGGTGCTGTAGTGAAGGGCACAGACTTGGGAGCCAGAGTGCCGGGGTTCAAATTCTGGCTCTGCCACTGGCCGGATGACCCTGGGCAAGTGAGCTCCTGAGGGCCGCGCAGGGGCGGCTGTGAGGATGGAATGAGTTCATCGGCTCAAGAAGGCCGAGTGGCGTGGGTGCCCTGAGAATGCTGCTCTGGCGTTGCTTATCACCCTGATCACACCCCCCCACCCCTGCCCTCCTCTGCCCCCACTCCCCCCACCCCACCCACCATGGGAGGATTGAGCCTTATATACTCGGGAGCTCACGGGCTCACCTGTCCCTCCCCTCCCTGGCTTGGGGCCTGGCACTGAATAAACACTGTTTGTTGAAAGAATGAATAAATAACGAACAAACATGTATGAGTATCGGATGGGTAAATATACATCAAAGGTAAGATTAAAAGCTTATAATTATTCAGGACAAATACTTTCAACAGAAGTGCCTCTGGCAGAGTCGTGTGATTAAGACAAGGCCTGTAGGCACGAGGGGGGGCGGGTAAAAAGCAACAGAGATAACCCGGCCAACATATAATCAAGAACCCCAAAGAACAGACTTTGGAATTTGGAGTAGAGAAACCTGGCTTCCCAATCCTGGAGCCACCACCTACTGGCTGTGCTGTGGCCTCGGCAAGGCCACCCTGGGCAGATGGGCAGGCTGCCCCCCGCACAGGTCACCTGACTGGGGCAGACAGCAAGGGCCGGACACGAGCCCCCACTCAGCTGAAGGAGGTGTGGGGGCTGCACAGGGCTCTCGGAACCCCGAAGAAGGGAAGTTTTCTAAGCGGCTCCCACAGAGGTGGCAGAGAAGTGACCCAAAGCTCTGAGCAGCCCAGACCAGCTCCCTGAGCCTCAGTTCTAGCCCGCAAAGTGGGGCCAGTGACCGCAGCTACGCCTCTCCTACAGGCGGGCGGATGGTGCTGTTGGCACCACGATACTTAACGTTCACCCCTTTTATGCCCAGCGCTTACAGCAATGCCTGGCACAGGGTAGGCACTCGGTGCATCTGCCCAGTGAATTACTGGGCTAGCGTCGTCAACCGGCACCTCCCCTGGCCTTCCCCGACAGGCAGCCTGTAAGTCAGGTCCTGCTGTGGGCTCAGGGGCAGGCGGGACCTTGAACTGTAGTAAACTCTCACACCCTTCAGTCTAGGAGAAAACAGAAAACAGAAAGGGCATAGGGTGGGGGTGGTAATTTGGGGCCAGAATGCAGCCTTTTTCAGTCAGCTGGAAAAAGCGATAAGGAGGCATCCGTGGGAACCATGGGAATTGGGGGTGGGGGAGGAACGGGCCCCATTCACACAGAGCACGAAGGTTATGGCCCCAGCGGAATGTGGGCTGGGTGTGGGGCTGGGCCTGGGAGCAAAGTTCCTGAATGACCGGCTGGCCGGGCAGGGGCCTCAGTCCCCTCTTGGGAACCTGAACAGCCAAGAGCAGTGTTTCATCAAAACAGGAAAAATCATAGAGGAAAAATGCACATGTAAGGGGACTGGTATTTACAGGGAACAGCCTTGCCTCCACCCAAGGTCTGAAAGGATGGACTGGGGGAGGGGACACGGGGGGGGGGATGCAGCGGGGCAGAGCCCTCCCCAGGAAGGCCACCTGCTGTGCACCTGGGCCAGAGGGATCCTGGGTGTCTGAAGGGGAGCCTGGACCAGGTAGTGTATGAAGAAGGCAACGTGAACCTCAGAAGTCATGCCCTCATAGCATGTTCCTCCAACCACAGGCCTCGTGGGCTACCTACAGAGCTTCCGACTGGACGTGACCCATCCACAGAGCTTCAGGATCACAGGGGGCCCGCCCTGCTGTTACCTACAGGGCAGGGGAGCTCGGACTTTGGCTCAAAACACAGGTAGGAGCCTCGGGATGTGGGGCAGGTCCCTCACAAATGCTTAACCCTGTTTTCTTTCTTTGGACAACAGGGCACTCTCACCCCTGTCCGCGGAGCGCTGGGAAGGTTAACTGAGATTATGAACTTGGACCTGCTGGGTACGCCAAAAGGCTCTAAATAAAAAGCCTTTTCCTGGGTTCACGGGAGCGGCCAACCTTATAATCCTCGTGGACACATGGTAGCCGGCGATTCATCAAAGGCTCCTCCGTCCTCCCCCAAGCTTCTGGGACACACAACCCTGGTGTCTCTAACTTTCCTGCATATCAACACAAGGATTCTGGCCTTGAGGACCCCAGCTGAGTGGCTCCTCCAATGGGAGATTCAAGAAGGCCCTGGGCTGTGTGATGGTACAGAGCACCACCCCCCTGACCTGAACGCTGCAGAAGGACCTTAACCGGCTCCGCTCCTCCCCTTCAGTCCAGGGTGAGCTTTTCACGAAGATCTTAAACTCCTTCATAGGTCGAAGGTGTCTTAGGATAAAGGATAGATTCCTAACCATGCCCTACGAGGCCCTCATGGCCTGCCTCAGCTGATACCTCCAGCCCAGCTCTCCTCGGCCCTACTTCCACCTGCCACAGCATCCTCTCTGCCTCCAGCCTGTGCCCAGGCTGCGCCTTTCACCTGGTCCTACATCCCTTTCAACCCTAGGCATCTTTCAAAGAGCCGCTCAGTCACTGCAGTGAGGTTTCCTTGATCCCTAGAAGACTCAGGTCCTAGAGCCCTCTGTGTTCTCCTACGCAGCCCTCATATCAGCTGAGAACTACAAATTTAATTGGGTGTTTGACTTCACTGTTGAAACCAAAGACTCCATGATGGCAGGGGCTACATCCCTCTTGTTCACCACTGGACCTCTAGTGCTGAGTGCAATGACCAGCATGAATATGTGCAAATAAACGAGAGAATGAATGAATAAATGAATGGTCAAACAAACAGCCTTGGGGGATGAAAAGTGAAAAGGGAAGTAAAGCCGGAAGCAGATGGGGAGACCTAGATTTGATTATTCCTACTCTAGGAACTCTAGTGGAAGGTGGAAGACAAGAACATGGGGAGGAAGCCGAGTCATGTGTAAGAGGGCAGGGTTGCCTTGGTTGCTGGGGGTACACAGGACCCCAGGAGGAGGGGGTCATTGACCTGGGGGCCATGGAGGAGCACTTGCTGATAATTCACGTCCGTGATCTCATTCTGCCTCACGCAATACTGAGGTGGGGTGCTATTATTAGTCCATTGTTACAGATGAGGAAACTGAGTCCCAGGGGGATGAAGGACCCGCCTGAGGTCCCACAGCTGAGAGGGGGTGGGGCCAGGGAAGTGACTGTTCACACAAGGCAGTGAGTTCTAGATGTAAGCGGGAAAAGTCTCTTACGCAGGGCATCTCTGCAAAAAAGTGAAACAAATTTATTAGCATCTCCCTGAAACTGCTGGAACAGAAATGCTTACACTTGTAGTAAGTCAGCGTGGTAAGCGAGAATGAATTGGATTGTTCCAGGCTTATCAACAGAGAACCTACTCTAGCCAAGTCCAATGCCAAACGTCTCACCTGCATCAGCCCCTGCGATCCTCAGAATGGCCCCGTGAAGCTGCTGGCACTAGCATTGGGCCCATTTTGCAGATGAAGACATGAAGCTGAAAGAAGTTCCTGTTACTCCTACTTTAAAATGTCTAAAACATCTAGAGTATTCTCTTCTCTATATTATTTTAATGAACTTCAAATACGTCAACATGTTCTTAATATCTACGAGTGGCCTTGGGGCCCCAATGCTATTTTCCAAAAAGCTTTTCAACTCCCCGACTGTGAATTCGCTGCGGTGGGGTTTTCAGGGGCCCCAACCCTTGGCCACAATTCCAATGCTGCCTGTATGCCTGCAGTGTGCTTTAGGCATTTCATATGCATGAATTCAGTCTCAGGTTGGCCTCCATGAGAGTGTGAATAATGAGCAGTCATCCCATCAGAGAGAACACTCACTCGACATCCCTGGGAAATATATGAACCCATGCCAATAGGCTTTCAGTTCCCCTTCATCCATGCCCTAGGGAGTTCTTACATTCACTTGATCCCTTTTTTTGTCCTAAACACTGCCCTTCCTCAAGAACCTGCTATGGCTCCCCACTGCCTGATGCAAAAATGTGCAGACCCTGGGCCAGGTCCACAAACTGTTGTTACCCCCACTCTTTCTGACACCACTCTCCCTGCCTCCCAATCTGTTATCAGGCTGCAGAGCCCCTCGGCTAGAATGCCATCCCTTGCCCTTCACTGATCGACCCTGGCTCATCTTTCAAGTGTCCCTCCTCCAGGAAGCCCCCAAATTCACTCCCCACTTGTGCATGTTCTGCCATCTGCTTCTTTTCTGGTCAAGCATTATCATCTACGTGGCCTCCACTCCTCTCCAGCCTGTGTGTGAACAGACCCCACCTTCCCAACAGGACTCCGCTTCTTACGAGCAGCGCTAAGTTCTGCCCGCCTGGGCTAGCACTCCAGTCTTGTCTGAGCCTCTCCAGTCTGGCTGCTAACCCAGCTTCACCATCAGTCCAGCCAGCCTCTCACAGAAACGACACACGGCCCACCCCCAGGGACATGGTGGCGGGGGGAGGTCACTGATAAGGCACCTGCCTTTTCTCTGGCCTCAAGTACCGTCAAGTTGCCTCCTGCCAACAGGCCACGAACTAAGTCACAGGTCCATTGTCCTTTTTTTTTAATTGAATAGGATGTGACTTACAATTTAATAAGTGACATTTGATTAGTTGAAGGTCAACATTTTCCAAACATCAAGTCCATGTGGAAAATATGAATCAAAGCAGCTTCTTGGCAGAGAGACTAAACACCACAAGAGCCAGCAGAGGCTTGCCTGGCCCTGCCGGGCCGCACCATACCCCACCTCTACAGCAGAGCCCTGCAGGCTGCCACACCACGAATCGAACTTGGCTCCCCTGCTCAAACCCATCCTCACTGCGCTGAGGGTCAAGGGCACGCTCATCATGCCCCAGATGCATCCTCCGGTTCGCTGTGTGCTGACACTTCACTCCTGACCCTGCCTCTGCGCAGGACTGGACCCCTCGTCCTGGCATCCACCTGGCTCCGCTCATCACTAAGGTCTCGGGGGTGACACCGTGGGGAGGCCCTCCTCCAGCCCTGCAGAAAGTTCGATCAGAATCCCCAGAGTTCCCTGGATGTTCTCGCTCAGAAAACTCTTGCTCGGGCGCCTGGGTGGCTCAGTTGGTTGGGCGACTGCCTTCGGCTCAGGTCATGATCCTGGAGTCCCGGGATCGAGTCCCGCATCGGGCTCCCTGCTCGGCAGGGAGTCTGCTTCTCCCTCTGACCCTCCCCCCTCTCATGTACTCTCTCTCATTCTCTCACTCTCAAATAAATAAATAAAATCTTTAAAAAAAAAAAAAAAGAAAACTCTTGCTCATTTAATTGTCCATCTTCCCCATCGGAACAGAAGCTCCATGAGAGCAGGTACCACGTCGGTGGCGTTTAGCTTCAAACCCCAGCTCCAGCACAGAGGGTGGCACACAGCAGGTGCTCAACAGATAACAACAGTTCATGAATGAGTGAACAAAGGAGCAAACAAGGTGCTAGCAGGGACAGAGACCATCTCACCGCAAGTGCTGGGCGGAACAGTTGGCCCAGCCAAGCTGCCAGCCAAGGGGTGTGGGGGCCTATCCAGGGACATGTTCCCTGGATCCAGATCAGGTACAAGAGGCAGGTGAGTGTGCTTCCTCTCCTGTCCCCACTGCCCTCCTGGAAACCAGCAACCCCATCCCGGCCCAGCCCAGTGGTGTTCAGAGAACACCACTCAGCGGACAGCGTCGGGGAGTAGGGTGACCTGTAATACTTGATGCATTATACACACAGATAGCATTTTTGTTTCTTTCTTTTCTTCCTTCTTTTCTTTTCTTTTTTTAAGATTTATTTATTTATTTGAGAGAGACAGTATCCAAGCAGACTCTTGCTGAGCGCAGAGCCCAACATGGGGCTGGATCTCATGACCCCATGAGATCAGGACCGGAGCCAAAACCAAGAGTCAGACGCTCAACCGGCTGAGCCACCCAGGCGCCCCTTTTGTTTCTTAAACTGCTTTTATAACAAATCTCATATGGAATAATAACAACAAATGTGTATTCACTGGACCCTAAGAGTGCTACACGCTGCTTCTAGAATTTTCACATTACTAGAAGTTCACTATTGCTCTCCCCACCTCACAGCTGAGGAAATTGAATCAATCCCAGAAAGGTGCCATGATTGGCCAGACTGAGCAAACAACAGGGCCAGAGCCTGAAGTTCCTGCTTGGGGTTCCACTCTCCTGATCATTACAGTGCCCCCAGAGACGGTGTTTAAAATACAGAGGCCAGGGCCCTGATGCCCCACATCACAAACTCCAGGTGGGGCCATGGGAATCTGCATTTGAACCAGCAAATTGCCCTTAGCCAGCCGGGCAGACTGTAACCCCCTGGGCCTCAATATGCCCATCTGTGAAATGGGCAACTCCTTCCCTACAGGGCTGCTATGGGGGACCAAGTGAGGGAAATGCTTCGAATGTGTTCTAAAGCCAGCGGAGAGGTCCCTGGCAGGAGGTTCCCCTGAGGAAGCAGCAGACCCAGGAGTCACTCACAAGTCACTGACCTCTGTGGGTCCAGCTCACTTGCTAGACATTCCTACATATCATAGCTCCTGTGCAATATCTTTCCCTCAACAAGAGCTCATGGCAAACCAGTTAAGCCTGGTGAGAGGGCAGACACCAAGTCCACATCCCACGTCCCCACACTTGGGAGCCCTACACTGTGACACCAGCTGGGGCAATGATGACTACCCCGGGCCTTCGGCAAAGACGTGAACACATTTTCACACATGTACACACTCACACACATGCTACACTCACACACACATATAAGTACACACAGGCGCTTTCCTGACAAACAGGGGTGGCTCTCCCCAGAGCTCCTCTCCGTCGGCCAAACCCGCATACCCTCTCTTCTCTGGGCTGCCAATATGCTCATGTAAAGATTCCAAAATGGCAGTTCCAACGCTGCCACCCACAGGGCCAGAGGCCGATGTGGTAGCCTGTATCAAGGTTCAAATACCTATGCAAACTCAAAAATAATCCCAGCCATATGTACTGGGCCCTTCCAATGGCTGGGTGCCATGCTGGACAACTTCCCATCATTATGTCATTGAAGTGCTCCTGTCCCCAGGAAGAAGGTCCCGCCCCTATCTCCACGGATGATGTGGGTAAGGCGCTGAGAAATCAGAGAGCCTGCAAGCAGCAGAGCTGTCATTCAAACACAGCTGGGATTCGAACTCTGCTCACTTACTATTCGACACATTTTTTTAGTGTGCCCAGTACTGTCCTAGGCCTAGGGGACCCAGCAGTGACCAAGGCAGAGCAAGGCACTGGCAGCCTGGTGGGAGACTCAGAGACCAAGCTCTTAACCCTGGTCTCTGCTGTATCCCAAAGGCCACTGGCTCCTTCCAAGGGAGACCTCCCTGCCTGGGTCCTTGGTGTCCACTAAGGTGGACACAGGGTACCTGGGCAGAATGCACCAGCGTTTTGAAAAATTAAAAGCTACCTCTGGGCCTCACTCTTCTCCACTCTACTCCTTCCCCATGGAGTGTCCTTAATAGAATCTTTAAGCATTCTGTTCAAAATGGAGTCATGAGACATGCAAAACTGCCCCCCCTCCAGCAATGATGACAATACACCTGATTCTTTGGCAATTTTCTTTTAGCAGGAATAGACTCAATTATACTAGTCTCTGTTTGGGATTTCCAGACACAGGCTGATCTCTCCAAGAACATTTCCAGACCATCTCTTAAAGAAGATGTTAGACAAATCTCCTATTTGGGGATGGGATTATTAGCCACTGACATGTAGAATGCTTACCATGTGTCAGGGCACACATATGAACAACCCACTATTCTCATTTTGCAAATGAGGAAAGTGAGGCACAGAGAGGTTTAGTAACTTGCCCAAAGTCACAGAGCTGGCAAGTGGAACACTTGGGCCCAGGCAGTCTTTGACAGGAATCTGGACTCCTAACCTCCATTAGGTCAAACAAACTTGGCTTCTTTACAAGAGTGTCTTCACATTTCAGAGAGGTTCGCAGGATGCCTGAGGCCCCTAACCCAACTCACCTACTTCCCTGCCTGGCCCATGCACCTCCCCACCCGCTTATGGTCCCAGGGCTCTGCCCAGCCCAGCTCAGCCTGTGGCCTGTTTCCTCTCAGACCTGCCTGTGCCCAGAAGCTGGCCTATTAAGAACTAGGATGCAGGTCTCATAAATGAAGGGGAGACAGCTGGGGACCAGGCAACAGGGAGTGGGGGAGCATGTGGCCACTCCTTAGTGATAGCTACGTCTGCCACCTGGCCAGGGAGCCCAGAGAGCCCCATTTTTCAGGAGGCAATGGTAATCGATTTTTATGTGAAATCTAACTTGAAAGTGCTGGCATTTAATTCAATTTGCTTAAAAGAATGTGAGGATGAAATAATATCTGTGATGGGAGCAGAATTCAACCCCCAGTGCTACCGGTTTAGTCTCTGCATTAGCAGATCAAGCCTGTCAGGAAGTTTCATAAATAGGGGAAGGAAAGTAGAGGGGCCATGACGCAGAACTGGGACCTCCTCTGCTCCAGGAGCTGTGCGAGGTTCTCTCCTTAACTCGACTCAGCAACCCTAGGGTTGGTGGTGGTGGCGGGCCGGGGGGCGGGGTGTGTGTGTGTCAGGATTCATGTCCCCATTTGTAGACCAGAAAAACCGATGCAGAGAGGTGAGGTGAGCTGGCCAAGGACGCAGCACGGGTGGATGCGCCAGGACCCAAAGCCCAGCTGTCCCAGGTGCAGCACGCAACAGCAGCTCTAGAAGACGCCTGGGTCCTGGGTGGCTGACTCGTCATGCTCCAGTGAGCGCAGGGCAGGCGGCGGCCAGTATGGCCCCAACCAACTGCCAGGGGCCTGACCCAGGGCGCGGTGGAGATGCGTGGGTGAACCCTCTCATAGCTCCTTTGACTCAGGGTTAGCTCAGCTCTGACAAACCACTTGGCTTTGAGTGTGACCCAGTTTTATAGCTTGAGCAACCAAAGTGGAGTTGGGGAAAGTCAGGCAGGTCTGAGAGCGAAACCGGCCCCGTACCACCTGGCTTGCGGGGTGAACTTGGGTGGAACCCCTCAGCTCTCAGAACCTCGGGTCCCCCCCTTCCCAGCTCCAAAAACTAGTGGCTGGCTCAATCCATCTTGAGACCCTCCCAGCTCCCATAATTATGGGTTCTAATAAGCCCAGAACCTTAACACGCACCAACACTGGGGCACATCGCTCTACCTCAATTGCCTCCACCTGCAAAATGGGGAAGTAAAAGCCCCCACCGCATGGGTTCGTTGTGAGAAGTGAGTAAGATGACATATTTGCAGCATGTAGCACTGGGCCCAATGCCCAGGAGACGCTCAATAAACATTTACTTCCACTATCACCCCCACCCCCCAACTGTCTAGCACCTGCAACTTCTCACTTCCCTCCTTCCAGAAATATCTGACTGCAGAGAACAGCTTCAGGTCTAGTTCTCTGTACCAGGGACCCAGAGGGGTCAAAACCCACAGCTCTGTCATTGGGAAGGATCTGAGCACCTAACTAGCACTCACCAAGCAAGATGCAAAATGCCTCCCTCAACAAACTAAACAAGGATGGCGTTTGAGTTCAGGAAAGCCGTGCTCCTGAGGTCCCTTGCCAGCTGCACGAACCCTCTGAACCTCAGTGTCCTCATCTACAGAGAAAACAATCATCCCCAGACCACACTTCATCTCCTAAGGGCTTTCTAAACTCTTAAGTCCCACAGAACACTTTCATGATCATTGTTAATTAAGTTAACTCAGATTTGTGCTCAGCTGTAGGATTACATTTGAATCATAACGGTAAAGACTTCAGACCTCAGGCTTTTCCCAGCCTACCTGACCCTAAGAATCACTGAGGACACTCTGAAAATGTAGAATCCTAGGCCCATCCTGGACCAGACAGAGCCGTGGGGCGGTGGGTGAATGTGGTGGGACACAGGGCCCAGGTGATTAGAGAAACCTGCCCATTCCAGATTGAACAAAATTGCTCAACTGAAACTGAAAAATGGGCAAGCTGAGCTTCCAAGGTCAGGTATCTAACAGAAGGCATCACTTTCTGGAGGTCAGAAAGTCGTGAGTTTAGGGGCTGGCTCTGTTACTTTGCTAGTTGTATGAGTTTGGGACCAGCCCTCAACCGCTCTGAGCCTATTTGTTCAAAATGGGAACAATTAGGCCTAACCCTTAGGCTGGGGTGAGTGTGGAATGTCAGGTGTCCTCTCCTTCCCAACTTCCCGACCTCAGATTCTGGGGGCTATTGTGCCATTTCAAGCAAGTGAAGTTAGTGAGGAGGGGGGGGCGGGTACCTGGTGGCGTCCCATTTGGACAGGCAGCCAGCCGCCCATTCCCACTTTGGGCAGGGCCTGAGTAATGTCTGATTTCCCAAGTCCTCAGGACAAAGTCAGTAGGAAACATTTTCCATTCTCACTGCTCGAGAAATAAATCCTTTCAGATGTACTTACACCCTTGGGAGAAAACTAGAAACATTTCCAAACACAGAGATATGGCAACAAAGCACCTAATCTCGGTAGAGTTGGAGCTCTCTGCCAGGTGCTGGGGGGAGGGGGTCTCCCCTTGTTTGGGGTTCTGAGCTGCTTCGTGGAAGGTGTGAGGTGAGGAGAGCATGGGTCCCACATCCCCAGGCTGGGGATCTGACTGCAGCTGGACTGGCCTCTTCCTCTCTGTCTCTCGCCTTCCTTCATTGGATAAGTATTTTCTGAGCACCTGCTGCGTGCTGACACTGGCTTCAGCACCAGGACCCAGTGATGGGCAAAGAGATTTGGTCCCTGCTCTCAAGAGCTTAGACTCCATCACACAGAATGTTAAATGGCAAAAGCCACACCGCAGCTGTGCTGAGTGATCTGAAGGCCGTGCCCAGGTCTGATGAAAAGGTTCATTCAGCCAGGGAAAGGGTGAGGGGAGACCCAAATCAGACTGCAGAGGCAGTCTGGGAGGATCTTTCTGGAGGAAGAGTACCAGATGGCCGTGCTGATCCAGTTATTTCCTCTGCCACAAACTCTTTACCACCCCATCCGCTTTTCCTGCCTTCTCAGTCCGTATTACAATGAAAAATAACCTTTTACGCCATGGTTTGCTCCCCATTGTCAGCCCATATTTATCCCCCACTAGCCTGGAAGCATCATGAAGGTAAAGACAAAGTCAGTCTTGTTTTCCCTGGAATCCTCCCCAGTAAATCTTTTTTTTTTTGTTTGTTTTTTTTTAAGAATTTTTATTTATTTATTTGACACAGAGAGAGAGCACAAGCAGGGGGAGCGGCAGAGGGAGAAGCAGGCTTCCGGCTGAGCAGGGAGCCCGATGCGGGGCTCCATCCCAGGACCCTGGGACCATGACCTGAGCCGAAGGCAGTCACTTACCCGACTGAGCCACCCAGGCGCCCCCTCCCCAATAAATCTTTAAATGAATGGTGAATGAATGAATGAATGAATGAACGAACCCCACTTCCCTGGGCCTCCACCTCCTCACCTCCACTATGGGAATAACAATACCTTTTGGCCAGCTGCCTGGGACTCCCGGGGCACACTGCCTGTTTGCAGTGGGCGGGGCTTGGTGCTGCCTGAGGAGGTGGGACATGGTGGGGGTAGGGGAATTAGGAGAGGAAGCTGACACCTTGACTCCGTGAACAGATCACTGGAGGACTCGGCCCCAGTCCAAAGGATAAAACAATGTCAAAAACGCATGAATGGATAAAGAAGATGTGGTCCATATTTACAATGGAATATTACTCAGCCATCAGAAAGGATGAAGACCCAACTTTTACATCAACATGGATGGGACTGGAGGAGATTATGCTAAGTGAAATAAGTCAAGCAGAGAAAGTCAATTATCATATGGTTTCACTGATTTGTGGAACATAAGGAATAGCATGGAGGACATTAGGAGAAGGAAGGGAAAAATGAAGTGGGGGGGAATTGGAGGGGGAGATGAACCATGAGAGACTATGGATTCTGAGAAACAAACAGGGTTCTAGAGGGGGGGGGGGGATTGGTTAGCCCAGTGATGGGTACTAAGGAGGGCACGTACTGCATGGAGCACTGGGTGTTATACGAAAACAATGAATCGTGGATCACCATACCAAAAACTAATGATATATTTTATGGTGACTAACATAATAAATTAAAAAAAAAAGGCACGACAGGGCACAGGGGGAGCCCTCCCTTGAACAGCGTGCAGCTAAACGGTCCCCCAGGTACCAGTACCAACTAATGCTGTCACCAGACACATTTATGTCACCCACTGGGCCAGTGAGTGGCTGACAAGTTCCCAAACAGGCCCAGGACCGCCTTCTGATTTTCTGCCTCCTCGAAGCAGGCCTGGGAGGCTGGCTTTCCTCTGCAAACACAGCCACATGCACCAGGCAGGTGATGGGTGCCAGGGACAGAGAGATGGGAGAGCAGCATGAATACACAGGCCCGGGCCCCGTGTAGTCACACCTACAGGAGGAAGCCTTCCCCAGCCAAAGACAGCAGTCAGGGACAGTGGAAGGAAGGGGCACTCAAGTCTGCGGTATGGCCCTCCGAGTGGGGGCGGGGAGGGTTGGGGGGTTGGAGAGGGTCATGTCCTGCCCTGGACCTCAGTTTCCCTTGGCCAAGTCACACTCTTAATTCCTCCCTCACAGATCAAGGTGCAAACTGTAAAGTGCTAAGTGCTACGAGGTAAAGCAGTGAATCTCATCCACCCCTCCCCGCACCCAGTTTTGGATTTGTACATATCGTGTGCAAGCTGTCCCCGAAGCCAGCATTTCCCGAAGTGTGGCACCCGGGCCACCGGTGTGACCCAGGCTGATTTCAGGTAATATGCGGACCTGGTGCTTAAGTGGCTTTAGGTTGCACAGGGTGGTTAATCCCCGCTGAATTCTCATTTGAACATTCTGAGAACATCAAAGAAGTCTCAGGCAGTGCTGCTCCCTCCTCGACCTCTCATCTTTCTGGCACTGGCCAATATCCATCCCCCCCACCTTTTTTTTAACAGACTCAACAACTTTGGCAGGCCCCAGCTAGCTAGAACGGAACAACCCTGCAATTACTGGTATCTATTTCTGGCAGGTGATACCGCTTCGCCATTTTCTTTTTTTTTTTTTTAAAGATTTTATTTATTTATTAGAGACAGAGAGAATGAGATACAGAGAGCATGAGAGGGAGGAGGGTCAGAGGGAGAAGCAGACTCCCTGCCGAGCAGGGAGCCCGATGCGGGACTCGATCCCGGGACTCCAGGATCATGACCTGAGCCGAAGGCAGTCGCTTAACCAACTGAGCCACCCAGGCGCCCCGCTTCGCCATTTTCAAAGATGTTATAAAGCGACCTTTCATAAATAAAAATATGGTTAAAAAAGCTGAATACTTTAAAGAAAAATGACTAATAATACATGTTGTTTAGGAATATGCCCCCAGCTTACGGAGCTGGTGCCAGAATGGTGGAAGGCTGAAAAGTACTGAGCGCGGTTACCACCTCTGCCAGCAACAGGCACATCTAAGCCCCTCCTGTTCTCCTCCTGGCACTAGGCCTGCCTGGGCCTCCTGGCCGCTCCCGCAGCTGGGTGGGAGCAGGTCCCCAGGTCAGGACAGAAGTGATGGCGCCGAATCCACACCTTCCACCGAGCCCTCCACATCCTCCCCTCTCTCCCCACTGCCAGGCCTGGGAGAGGACCCAACACACCCTCAGGGAGGACAGAGCCACAAGATGGAAGGAACCTGGGTCTCTGGGTATTTGTAAGGGGCAGAGCACCCCCAGCCACCCTGGGACTTATTACATGAGTGAGAAATGAACTTCTGTTGCATGGCATCACTGTGACTTTCAGGTGTGCTATGGAAATTCGCTGACTTAGGCTGATATAAAGGAGGCATCTCTAGTCCAATTTCCTGCCAACCTGGAATTCTGTGACAGTCTGGATTTCCTTGTTTTCTGTAAGAAATAATTACTGAGTACCGAACAGATGCCAGGCAGCCTGAAGGGCTTTACGGAGACAAGCTCAATTAGCCCTCATGACAATCCTGGGAGCCAGGCACTACAGGCTCGGCTTGCAAGGAGGCAAATGAGGCTCAGGGGTGTGAAGCATCTTGGCCAAAGTCAAACGTGTGGGAAGCAATGCAGCTGAAACTTGAAGCCAGGGCTGCTGGAGATGGACAAAGCCCTTCCCCCGCCACAATGCCATGCGCCTCTGCTGAGCACATCACCCGGGGACTGCCATGCTCTATGTGCCAGGCCCTGGGCTGGGTCCTGCAGGAGGGAGCACACGGGTGACACAGCCACAGCCTGGAGTCCTTGCGGCCAGACAGGAAAGGAGAAAGGGAGGGACGGAGCACAGAGACGGATGGAGAGAGGAGGGGCTAGCACAGTCAGGGAGAGCATCGCCACTCAGGAAGAACAGGAAAGGCTTCATGGAGAAGCGGGTGCTTAAGGCTGGCTGAGAATGCTGGGTAAGATTTCAGCTCGTGGCGACAAATAGGGAGATGCTATCTGATCCAAGTCAACAGCCACCTCCTGGATCCATGGGAATTGGCTCAGGATAGGCCCACCACCCTGTCTACTGTAGGGGGCCTAAAGGACTGTGGGACAAACCTTTAAAACACCTCTCTGCACTGGATGAAATACTCCCAGTCCTTTCAAGGTTTCTCTTACAGGCCTCACTCTCCTACAAGCCTCCTTCTCAGCTCTTCTTTCAAAGAGCCCGGGGTATAATGGAAAGAGAGTGGATGGCAGTGTCAGACTACTCCAAGCTGTGATGATACCTCCTACACCCTCCACTGAGCTAGGTGGTTCCCACTGCAGTGCCCTTCCCTACAGGACAACAACTGCACAGTGAGGAAGGTGGGGAGAAAGACAGCTGATAAAGAGGGGTAATATGGGGGCAGCCTGGCCATGCTGCCGGAGCCAGCTGAAGGTGAACGCCGCTAGGGACATCATGTGGTACCCCTGACAGGATGCACTGAGAAAGGCACTCCACCCACACCCCAGTCTAATCTTAAGAAAACATCAGACAAATCCAGACTGGAGGCCATCCTTGAGGACACCTGGACAGTGCTCCTCAAGGCTGCCAAGGTCATGAAAAACAAGAAGGACTGAGGAATTGTCCCCAACCCACAGGGGATTGGGGAGACATGACCACTGTTTGCAGTGTAGGATCTTGGATCGAACCCTGGAGCAGTAAAAGCGCATGAGTGGAAAACAGGTGAAATCCAAATAAAGTTTGGATTTTAGTTAACAATAATGTACCAATATCAATTTTTTAGCTGTGACAGATGTGGTAATGCTTGGTGTGAACCCTGGAGAAAGCCAGATGGGGGTAACTGTACTATCTTTACAACTTTTCTGTAAATCTAAATTATTCCAAAATAAAAAGTGTATTTAATTAAAAAGAGTGAGAGAGGGAAAGAGAAGCAAATGCCAGAACACAAACAAGTCTCATGAGTTTGGAGGCTGGGGAGGGGGGGATTTCTGTTTGGCCCAGTGCTATATATCCCCCAGCTTCTAGAACTGAGCCCGGCACACAGTAGGGCCCCAACAAATATGTTCAATGAACAGTTGGCCCCACCACTGCAGCCCACTCCTGCCTGCTGACGGGGGCTCCAGAGACCAGCCCCACCTGCTCCCCACTAGAAGGGCTGCACCCCTCTGCGTGGCTCCCTGCCCACAGATGTGCATGGCGACAGGAAATGACCACCCAGGCCTGGCCCCCTCTACAGTGACCCAGAATCCCTCCAAGGCTTCCAGAGAAACAAACTGTAAACACAACTAACAGGGGGCAGGTAACATCGGCCACAGCAACTTCTGGCTAGACATGTCTCCAAAGGCAAGGGAAGCAAGGGCAAAAATGAACTATTGGGATTTCATCAAGACAAAGCTTTTGCACAGGAAAGGAGACAGTCAACAAAACCAAAAGACAACCAAAAATATGGGAGAAGATATTTGCAAATGACATATCAGATAAAGGGCTAGTAGTATCCAAAATCTATAAAAAAACTTACCAAACTCAACACCCAAAAAAACCAAATAATCCAGTCAAGAAATGGGCAGCAGACATGAATGGGCATTTCTCCAAAGAAGACATCCAAATGGCCAACAGACACATGAAAAAATGCTCAGCATCACTCGGCATCAGGGAGATACAAATCAAAACCACAATGAGATACCACCTCACGCCAGTCAGAATGGCTAAAATTAACAAGTCAGGAAACGACAGATGTTGGTGAGGATGCGGAGAAAGGGGAACCCTCCTACACTGTTGGTGGGAATACAAGCTGGTGCAGCCACTCTGGAAAACAGTATGGAGGTTCCTCAAAAAGTCGAAAATAGAGCTACCCTATGACCCAGCAATTGTACTACTGGGTATTTACCCCAAGGATATAAATGTACTGATCCAAAGGGGCACATGCACCCCAATGTTTATAGCAGCAATGTCCACAGTAGCCAAACTGTGGAAAGAACCCAGATGTCCTTCGACAGATGAATGGATAAAGAAGATGTGGTATATATATACAATGGAATACTACTTAGCCATCAAAAAAATGCAACCTTGCCATTTGCAACGACGTGGATGGAATCAGAGGGTATTATGCTAAGCAAAATAAGTCAATCAGAGAAAGACAATTATCATATGATCTCACTCATATGTGGAATTTAAGAAACAAAACAGAGGAGCGTAGGGAAAAGGAGGGAGAAATAAAACAAGACAAAATCAGAGAGGGAGACAAACCATAAGAGACTCTTAATCATAGGAAACAAATTGAGGGTTGCTGGAGGGGAGAGGGGTGAGGGGATGGAGTAACTGGATGATGGACATTGGGGAGGGCACGTGATGTAATGAGCACTGAGTGTTAGATAAGACTGATGACTCACTGAACTCTACCTCTGAAACTAATAATACACCGTATGTTGACTAATTGAATTAAAAAAAAAAAGGGATGGCAGGTAACATCAGTCATGTCCAAGGCGATAACACTTGCCTCTAGGGCACGTGAGTATGGTTAAGAAAGTCAGCTCTGGCATCACAGGTGAGCCCTCAAGTCTCAGCTGTGTTACCCGAAGTTTGTGCAACCTTGGCCAAGTCCTCTCCCTTCTTTCTGCCCAGCATCCTCACCAGACAAACAGGAATAATAAATAGCTCTTACCCAATATGCAGATCAACCGAGGGAATCCAAGGAAGGCTTTTAGCCAGGCACTTGCCAAATGGGGCCTATCGTGGGCACTGCTATTATCCCAACACAGCCCTGAAGGTCAGCTGCAAGATACACCTTGGAGGTTGTTGGTATTAAACGGTCTGGAGCAAGGGAGTGTCACTCAAGTTGAGCTCTGGCCAGCCCTGGGACTGCTGAAGAGGAAGGCTGGGTCCAGTGGCAGAGCTGGCCGGGCCGTCCCAGCACCAGCCAGAGGAGGGAAGCCCCATGCCCCAAGGCTGCCTCTGCCTAAGCCCACAGATCCCTCACTTCTCTGCCTTGGGCTCCAAGCCCCGCAGACCACCTCTAACAGTCCTGGGGCTGTCCACCCAGCTAGCACGTGGTCACGCTGGTACGTGTGACACACAGGCTGCCTGCTGTCAGCCACGGGCCACTGTCAGCCCCAGGAAGGCACTGGTTTGGCCCAGTATCATGTTCAACAAAAACAAAATTGGAAATGATTCCTAACCATTTTCACACAATTTAGAAGATTTTCATCATTTCCTGAGAAATTGGGAAATCTGAGGAGCAACAAATCACAGAGCCGCACTGGAGCTGCCCCTTCCCGATGGAGTGTCGCTCTCCCAGGGGCCACAGCCCGCACCCAATCACCCACCAAGGCACCTGCCTGGGCCCTGGGGGCTTCACAGCACGTGACCGACTGCTTACTCTCTCACCACAGAGCTATATATAGACGTTTATCCCAAGAAGACATACAAATAGCCAACACATCCACGAAAAGCTGTTCAGCGTCACTGGTCATCAGGCAAATGCACATCAAAACCACAATGAGATAGCACCTCACACGTGGTAGGATGGCCGCTGTCAAACAAAAGTGTTGGCGAGGATATGGAGAAAGAGGAACGCTCGTGCACTGCTGGTGGGAACGCAAACTGGTGCAACCAGTTTGCAGAAAGTTAAAAATAGGAACACCCTATGACCCAATAATCCTGCAACTGGGTATTTACCCAAAAGAACTGAAAGGATCTTGAAGAGATAACTGCACCCCCATGCTCAGTACAGCATTAATCACGATAGCCAAGATGTGGAGACAACCTAAAAGTCCATGGACAGATGAATGGAGCGAGAAAATGCGGTGTAGACGTACCGTGGAGTATTACTCAGCCTTAGAAAAGAAAATCCTGCCACATGCAACAAGATGGATGAACCTTAAGGGTGTTATGCTAAGGGTAACAGGCCAGTCAGAGAAGGACAGATACTGTACGATACCCACTTACGTGAGGTATCTGACACAATTAAGCTTGTAGAAATAGAGAGTAGAATGGTGGGTGCTGGGGAGAGCTCTTCGAGGCGTAGAAAGTTCCAGTCATACAAGATGAGTAATGTCTAGAGATCTGCCGTACAACTGATAGTTAACACTACTGCGTGCTTAAAAATTTGTTGAGAGGGGCGATCTCATGTTAAGCGTTCTTACCACAATTTTTAAAAAACTGAATTAGTAGTGTGACCCACACAGTGAGAGCATGAGAGTTTCTTATGGTGATAGAACTGTTCTGTATCTACACGGGGGTGGGGGTGGTTCTACGAGAGAATGTCTTGAATTTCACAGAGGAGTACACCAAAAGTCAATTTTTGTATGATTAATTTAAAAAAGAAACTAAAGAAAATAAATTACTAATAATTGTCTACTGTGTGGGGTCAGGGTGGCTTTTAAATCCAATGACATGCCCAACACAGCGCTGTCCACCCAGCTAGCACTTGCCAAATGGGGCCTATTGAGGAACCGTCAGGCTGAGGAACCGTCAGGCATTCCTAGTAAGATGAGGATTGCCTCCTTTCCTCCTCCAAAGAGATTCCAGCCCCGGACTGGAATGCAAGAAAGAAAAGCGAACGCCGTGGAGGGGTTCCTGCCACAGCACCAGGACTCAAAGTTTCAGGTACCTGTGACTGTACTTTGGTTTTGAAACAGCCAGGCTTCTCATCTCCAATAGGGTTTCTACCTTTTGGAGAAACAGAACATTTAACCCATTTCAAAGGGATCTCGCTTCCTGTCCAGCTGTGCTGCCCAGTGGGTTACAGGAGGAAGGGGCTCCAGGGGGAGGATTACACTGGCAGGTGTATACCAGTCCCCAGGGCCCCTTGATGCACGAGCTGTGCGATCCATCATCTCTGAGGTCGATTTCCCTGGATGTAAAACAGGAACAATAATGCCCACTCAGGGTGAGGAGATTTGTAAAGCACCTCCGTATCCCCTAGCTCTCGCTCGGCAGGACAGGGAACCACGAGTTTCTCCTGCCTCTCCCAAGGGCCAAGACTTATAAAAACAAATACATCTAGTGTTAGAGGGCTTTTTTTTTTTCCTGTCCCAAACTTTTCCTGCATATATAACCAATGCAATTAAGTTAACAGACCTGAATGTTAAAGTTGACAACAGACAATTAGGCTAATTACTACTCCTTTAAGGATCAGTTAGGGCTGTTTCCCACACTATATTCTGAGAA
This sequence comes from Mirounga leonina, assembly GCF_011800145.1. Taxonomy (NCBI): domain Eukaryota; kingdom Metazoa; phylum Chordata; class Mammalia; order Carnivora; family Phocidae; genus Mirounga; species Mirounga leonina. The sequence continues at coordinate 16,847,009 of NW_023270231.1, read as the reverse complement.
ATGGTACTGGGCGTCTTGTGAACAACAGGGTGGCTTCGACAATCAGTTTGGCAAAAGCTGGGCTGAACCAAGTGACTCGGCTTCCTCTCATGCAGTACTTCTCAGTGCCTTTAGAAAGGGACACACATGTTGTGAATCTCAAAGGGGGGGACGCCGTATGCAGCACAGAATGAGAGATGCTGTGTCAAGTCAGCCATACAGAGCAGGGCTTTGGCAACCTTCCCCCACATCCAAATCACGTGGAGAGCTTATTAAACCACAGATTCAGATCCCAGGTGGGCACTGAGATTCTGCATTTCCCAAGGGCTCCCAGTGATGCTGAAGCTGCTGGTCTGGGACCACACTGTGAAGAGCAAGGACATCAGTGGAAAGTAAGACCACTTATCGACCTCTTGACCGGTGAGGAACAGTCCCAGAGTAGGGAAGTGGCTTGCTGAAGGTCACACAGGAGTGACAGGTGGGACCAGACTCCAGTCCCAGCCTTCCCTCCAAGTACCTACTCACCACCTGGCTGCCCTAGAGCTCTCAGCCCTGCTTCCTATTGGTTCTCCCGATTTTGAGCAACCTTCTCAGTCTCTGTCATGCACTGGAGTCATGTGAGGGCCTTTAAAAAAAACACTGATACCTGGCCCTCCACCCTGAGAGCCTGATTATTAGGTCTGGCGTGTAGCCTGAGTTGGGAGACTTTTAAGCTCCTCCAGTGATTCTAACGCTCAGCTAGTGTTGAGGACACCGACGTAGAGGTGGTGGGTGAGCCTCCCCCCAAATGCCCTCCTCACACCCTCGTAGCAGCAAGTCCAAAATAAAACATGAAAAGATGGCCAGATAGGAAACGGCACTTGACAAGGCCACAGCTGGCTAAAGCCCTGTCTCAAGATATGAGGTATCACAGTCAGGAATCCAAACTGCCTTGAGAGGAGAGATTTCCATCTCATTCCATGTCCAGATGAGCAGGTAAACATATGTTCTAGGCTTTAAAGCCCCAGTGGCCAATGTAGGAAAACCCTGGATCCTCCAGAGTGAGATGCTCTAAGTTAGTGTGAGACTGTTAGTGGGCGTCTTTAAAGACAATTTCTGAATCAGGTGTCAGGCCAAATGAGGCTGGTTAAAAAAAAGAAAAAAAAGCTGATGACTTTGAGCTTCTTAATGACGGCTATAGGGAAAGAATTAGAGATGAGAAAGGCAATGAATCCAATCAGAGGAGATTCCCATTCTCTCTGAACTTGCTGAATGGAAGGGGAAAAGCTTTAGAGATGAGCCTACAGCTGACAAGTGGGGCTCTGGAGCCAGCGGCAGCATTTCAAGCCCAGCACCTTCTGCTGACCCACATTGCTCCTGCACCTCAACTGGCTTATCTGTAAAGTGGGACAACAACACTGTGTTGTAGGGATACTGTGGGATTACATGAGTTGATGTACGTAAGACCCTTACAACACTGTCAGGCACCAGGAAGGGCTCAATAAACACAAAATACTGGCTTCATCCTCACATCATTTTTCCTCTGGTCTAATCTTCATCTCCCTTTTGCCCTCATTTTTAAGCCCATTTATGTTTTTTAAAAATTGTTGTAAAGTAGGGGTGCCTGGGTGGCTCAGTCAGTTAAGTGTCCGACTCTTGGTTTTAGCTCAGATTGTGATCTCAGGGTTGTGGGATCGAGCCCCACATCAGGCTCTGTGCTCAGAGTGGAGTCTGCTTAAGTTTCTCTCTCCTTATTGGAAAGTGTCTGCTAGAAAGAGGGAGAAAGGGGAGAGAGAGGGAGGAAGGGAGGATATGGATGAAGTGGAAGTTATTTAAATTTTGGAAATTCGGATTGCAGTCATAATACACACTGGCCCTCTAATATAGCCGGGGGAAAAGGCTATTTTGACGTAGCTGCTTTTCCTACTGAAGACTTGAGTTATGGTTAAATAAACAGTGCTCTGCAAAAAAAAAAAAAAAAGTCTCTCTCTCCTTCTCCCTCTGCCCCTCCCCCCATACACTCTCGCTCTCTCTACCTCTCTCACAAATAAACAAATAAACCTTTTTAAAAAAAATTATTGTAAAGTATGTGTTTCTGTCAGCTTCCCCAAGCTCTTTCTGGAATAAGGCAGGGTAGAAATACAGACACTCATGTTAGCTAACTGCTGAGTGTTAACTATGTGCTCAGAGCCCCCTGTGGGGGCTGGGGCTTAGCTGGGCACAGGGAGTGAGGGGGGCTCTGGGTCTGCAGGGCCCCCCTCAGACAAAGCCACATGAGGAGCTGAGGAATTCATACTTGATCCTCAGAGCAATGGACCCTGCTTGAAGGTTGAAACCAGGACATGAGAAAATCAGGTTAACTGTGGAAAGCTTTACAATGAAAACAAAACAAAACAAAACGAAAAAACCAGGTCAACTTTGGAAAGCTCATTCAGGGTTCTCTCAAGAAGGTCTGGGGTCTCCTGGAGGAAGGCCAGGGTGAGAAGCAATGGAGGTTGAACCAAGGCACTGCTGCAGGGCTGACATCATGGGCATCTGATCTACAGTCAGGATCCCCCGCTCCGGGGGTCTATGTTTATTTTAATGCTCTGCTATCATGGTCCTGGAATCCGCAATATTTTTCCAACAAGGGGTTCTGCATTTTCATTTTGCACTGGGCCCCACAAATTACAGAGCTGGCCCTACCCGGCAGGGACACCTCTCTTGCCCCTACATCTACCCTACCAGGTGAGGCAGTGAAGGTTACCACTTGTCTTTAAAATGAAGAACCCGAGGCCCCGAGAACGTAAACTAACTGTCCCATGGCTTGGCTGGTCAGTGACAAGGCAGCAGCAAACCCAGGACTTAGGGGTTCAACTCGGGGGCCTCCACTGCGGGAAAGCGGGCCATCTCTGCCCCTCTGAAAGCTGTGCTCAGGCTCCTCTGGGCCTGGGCTGCAGGAACTGTCCCCCACCCCTACCCCAGGCTGAGTGGGAGGTAGATGCTGCCGACCCCTGCCAGCCGGAACTGGGTATGGTCAGAGCCAACACCCACGGATCTGGGTCCCAAGGCCAGTTCCACAACAGCAACTTGCCAGCGATTAATGAAACAATTCAACAGGAGAAAAGCAAACACAAGTAATCTTTGCAGTCCCAGGATCCCGCCTCCTCCAACCCCCCAAAACAACTGAGAGAGCAAATTCAAGGAAGGAAGGGGGAAAATTCTCCACCAATAGCTGAAAATCTGCCCAGTAAAGAAGAGTTGGCATTATCAAATCACACCATGCCTTTGACTTCCGTAACAGACCGTGAGAGGCATTTCCAAGAGCGAGTTTGGCCCAGGTGCTGTTCTAAGCACTGGAGTTACAGCAGAGAATAAAACAGATAAAAATCTTTGCCCTAGGGAGCTCACAATTTAATGGGAGGGAGAAAGAGAATAAGCATAATAATTAAGTGAATTACATAGTGTTAGGAAATACAGGTGCTTACATGAAATAACACAAATAATGAAAATAGTGGCCAAAATTTATTGGGTGCTTACTGTGTCTAAATGCTTTACACACATTGACTTGTTTAATCCTCTCAACAATGGGTACTGTTCTCATGCCCATTTCACAGACAGGAGAACACACAGAAGGTAAGCTGCACAAGGTCCCGTAGGCACTAAGAAAAAAAAGGAGTATTGATAAGAAAGGGCAAGAGATTGCTATCCACCGCCCCCCCCTACCCCAACACACACACACCTCCTCCTGATTCTGGCTCGTTGTAAGGCAAGCAAAACAGGCAGGAAGCCTGGTTTTCTTCCAGGCCTCCAACTGGGAGAGGGGGTCCAATCACAGTATGCCCCTCTCCCTTCCCCCACAGTTCTTAAGAGATCTGACAGGGCTGGGACTCTCGAAGCACTCCCTTTTCTCCCAGAGCTAGAGCTTTGGAGCTAACAGCCCCCAGTTCAAATCCCAGCTCCACCAGCTCACCAGTATATGACCCTGGGCAAATAACTTCTACTTAGCAGCCTCCCGTTCCTTTGATTTAAAATGAAGATAAAAACTCCCTCCCGCAGGTGACAAGGGAACAGACTTCAAGTCTGCAGCTCGCAGTTCCTGTACAGGGGTACATGTCCTCCTCCCTTCTCTTCAGTGCTGAGAGGGCAGGGCTACACAGCCCCAGCTCGGTACTGTGGGCCACGTGGCAGAGGGCTGAGCACGGTAAACATTTGATGAATGAACACCGAAGAGGAAGAAGGTGTGTGGGATGGGGGAACCTTCCTTAGAAACTGAGTCCTGGAGTTAACAGATCTTAAAAAGTGTGGGTTACTAGGCACAAATGGCTCATCCTCCAAAGCGCAAATGCCAAGTGGTGAAATCTAGTCTCACTGTTCTGTGGTAAGCCCAAGCCCTCAAGAAAATTTATTAAAACAATACCTCATTAGGCTGGGGCCCCCATAGCACCAGGGCACTCCAAACCTCCAACTCAAGGGGCACCAGGTCAGAAGCTGTGCATGACCTAGACCCTGGCCCACCCCCCAGTCTAGGTCCCGTGAGGTCCAGGGCAAGACCCTCAGCCTGGAGCCTCATCTTCCTCCAAAGCGGTTGGTTGCAGAGTGAAAGGATTAAGTGACCCAAAGTGGCGGTTTTCCCCAATAAAGTCAAAATCACTGGAACCTACTAAATCACAAGGGCATGGGGGTGGGGCGTTCAGGAATCTTTAGTATCAGCCTGGGTAAGGGGAGGCTTTGTGGAACCAGGAACCCACGTGCCAACCACAGCTCTCGAGGCCCAAGGTTAACTGTCAGTGTAAGGACTGCCCCTGATTCCATCCAAGGAGCTTTCCTCCTTTGGAACTGCCCTGGATCTGCAAGCATGTGTCTAAGACCCTGGTGTCGGCCTCTGGGCTTCATGGAAGGGGCAGGAAGCTGGCAGATGTTTGCAGATGGCATTGGTGCCCAGGAAAGGCTGGAGTGCCCCATCAGCCAGTGCGTGGGGGTCACTGCCAGGCTTTTCTTCTTGGGAAGGCTGTAACTTTACCCTGACTTCACTCTCACCTATGCAGAGGGAAGGGGCAGGTGAGGAGGAAGAGTTCCCTCCTGTGAGGGAAGCATCAGAACCCAATTTGTGGATGAAGAAATGGCCTCATGGAGAAGCTCCTCATCTACTGATGTCCTACTTCTGAGCTCTAAACCCTACAATGCTTCTCCTGCATCCAATCCTCACAGGTGAGGACCTTATTTCAGCTCCAACCTGCAGGTAGTGATTTTTAGAGATACTGAGAGGGTTCAGATACTTGCCCAGGTCATCCTGTCACACAGCTGAGGGCAGGTCTGAACCTAGAGCCTTAGCCCCTAATTTCTAGAAGATACCGAGCTGCTCAGTGGAGGGAGCAGAGCCAGGATTCTAATCCAGCCCTTCCCCACACTGAAGCCCTGCTATTTTCCTGGCCAGACCCCCACAGTGTGGCTGTCTCAGGCAGGGCATCCCCCGAGGCTCCATACCGCAAAGAAGTCTGGCGGAGACCCCTTCTCAGGCAGGCTTTCTGAAGGCCTAGCGCAGCACAACGTGGACCATGAGGCAGCTGGACCCCACAAAGGACCCATTGTAGTGACTGCAGACAGCCACGGCCAGACCAGGCTGGGCCCTCTGGGGAGCCCTGTCCATGGCTCCTGGCCTCCTCCCCTTCCCATGGTGCCCCCATACCCAGAAAACAGGACCGGGACTGGCAGAGGCCTCCTGTTCTGCCTAGGCTGGGGCAGTCTCAGCCTATGGAAACCTAAAACCCTCCAGCTGCTGCCAGGCAGTCATGGGGCTGCAGACCCCTGCGGATCCCTGGGGGCTCACTGGAGGTCGGATGCACCTGTCAGCAGGGGTGGGGTCCACGAAATGAGGCTCCAGAGATGGCAGGGGGGAGGAGGGATGGCTCGTTTGCTCCCAGCTGGGAAAGTGAGTTACCTGTTTCCCAGACTGGGTGGGGAGCGGGGGGCCCCGCAGGAGATGCGGGTTTGCGTGGTGTTGGGGCAGGCTGGGGAGGGGGCTCGGTGGAGGGAAGGGGTCGGGCGGCCAGGAGGTGGGTGGCTTTGCCTCCCGCTGCACGAGGGGGCCCTCCGAGGTTCCGGCTTTGTGTGCAGCAGGGGCCCCGCCCCAGGTCCCCGTGGGCCTGCAGGAGGCATGCACAGGGCTGCGGGGCCGCTTTTGCGTGCCGGGCAAGAGGAGTCCGCGGCGGGCCCGGGCACCCCCTGTGTCCGCGGTCGCCACACTCACCTCCTGAAGTCAAAGGGCATCGTGCCGCCGCCGCCGCCGCCGGGGGTGGGAGCGCTGCAGGCCAGGTGGGCTGCGGCGCCGCGTGGGTCCCAGCCCGCTGCCAACGCCTCCTCCGGCCGCCCCGCCCCCGCCGGCCGCCCACCGCCCCCGACACCCGCCGCTCGCCTCCCGCCGCCGGGAAGTGACGCTCCGCGCAGCCCATTGGGCGCTGCCCGCCCGCCCCCGGCCTCCTCTTCCGCCGCCCGGTTAAAGGGGCCCGCGGGCCGGGATGGGGGGGGCGGGCCTTTGGGGTCGAGGCTGGACGGGGGAGGGCAGGGAGCTCCCAGAGACGCGTTCGTTCTTTCGAAGCGCCCCTCTGCGTTTTCCTCCACTTTCTCTCTGTGGCCTTGGGCAAACCTCAGCCTCTCAGAGCTCTTTTGCTTTTGTAAAACAGATTCCTCGAGTTGTGAGGATTAAATGAATGAATGATCCAGATTTGAGTCGTGCACAGCGTCTAGCTCTGAGAAGGGAGGAGGTCAGGCAGTCCTAGACTTATGAAGTGGACTCACCATTTCCCTGCTGTGCCTCTCTGGGAAAGACACTTGGCACCTCTGAGCCCCCACTGCTTTCCACGTCTGCACAAAGAGGCTGATGACATTAAAGGGCTTTTTCCTGGGGGTCGGATGAGAAAGTTGGGAGACTGGCTTAGTGCAGTGCCTGGCACCCCGTAAGGGCTCAATCACCCAGAGTGATTGCGATGGACCAGATAGCTGCCTCTGCTTCCATCTTCCACTTAATGGTTCATTTGAATGGTTTTCATTGAGACCTGGCTGTAAGCCAGGTCCCTACAGAGCATGCTGGTTGTCTCAGGCAGATTGCAACCTGCTCTATGACTTGGCCCCGCACAGACCTCTTTGAGCCTCAGCTTCATCCTGCAAAATTCACAGGTAATCGGTATCTCCCACCAGGATGGGTGGATTAGAGGAGATGGTAGATGAGGTAACACAAGATTGGCATAAAGGAAGCTAATTCTGAACTTCCCCTGGGGTTCTGTCGCTGGCCCCACCTCCAAGGTTTCCCTCACAGGGCTTGAAAAATCCCAGGGGAGGCAGGTGGAGGCTCATGTTCTAAAAGCAGGGCCAGAGGGCAGTTTCCTCATCTATAAGTAGAGGTAAATCATGGTACCTGTTCCTCTGGGAGGATTCAGAATGCACAGAGCCAGCACTGGGTCTGGCGGGGTGGGGCCAATGAACCAAAATCTTCCCCTGGAGATAGATACACCATGGCCTGACCAGTTGCCTCTCCCTCCTTCTGACCTCCAGCAATACCTTTTCTTTCATTCATTCATTCATGCATGCATGCATTCATTCATTCATTCAACAAGTGGCCTGGTACTTTGGAGAGACAGAGGAAATCAGCCTGAACTGGAAGTCTGGGATAGCAAGAAGGGTGTAAGGGCCTTGTGTGGCCTACCACCAGGCCCAAACCACTATTTGTTGGCCCTGTGCAGGAAGGGAGTCATGCAGTGGTGGGCTTTTGACCACATGTCCTCCCTCCTCAAACTGTGGCCCAAAGTCTATCTGGTGGTAGTCCACAAGCCAGATGCTTCGGCATCACGGGGCAAATTCTAGGTCCCAGTCCTATTGAATCAGGTGTGCATTTAGCATGATCGCCAAGAGATTTGTTGGCACATTTAAGTTTGAGAGGCACTGCTATAAAGGACCTTGCTCCTGGAAGCAGACAGGGGTGGGGTTTGCCTTGTCTATTCCTTTTGCCTGGAGCACTTTCTTCTTTGTCTTCCACCCTGCTATACGGGCAGAGACTGTACATGTCCCCCAGTATCTATTCTCCCTTCCTTCGTAACTGTTAACCATGTGAACAGCGCCCAGACTCTGGAGTCACACCACATGGGGTCATGTTCCAGCTTGTCCACTTAGTGACTTGTTTTACATCTGTATCTCAGTTTCCGCATTTGTAAAATGGGGGCAAGAGTAGTACCTTCCTCACAGATCTGTTGTGAGGATGAAATGAGCTGATACGTGTCAAGGACTTAGGAAAGTGCTTGGCACACAGTCGTGCGTGATAGGGTTGACTCTCATTGCTATTTCTGCATGGTGATGGAGCTCTAATGTTTGGCTGGGCATATGGGTGCTCAGAATGAAAGTTGCATTTTTCAGCTTCCCTTGCAGCTAGGTGTGGTCATGTGACTAAGTTTTGGTCATTGAGATGTAAGGGGAAACATCTCGTGGCAGCTTTAGGGATAGATGGTATATATTACCCTCTGTCTCTGTGTCCCTTTCTCCATATGGCTGCCCAGAATGTGGATGCCACCATCTTGGACCACTTGGTGAAGGTCATGCAGAGCAGAGCAACAAGGTAGAAGGAACCTGGATCCCTGTCACTGAGTGGCACAGTCCCTGTCCTCAAACACCTTCCCAGACTTCTAAGCAAGAGAGAAATAAACATCTCTCTTGTTTAAGCTACCTTTATTTTGAATTTTCTGGCACTTGCTCCTGAACCTAATGCTAATACACTTATACAGACTAATTACTCGACAGCTCAAATCTGACATGCAGAATTGGCCAGGACCCCCATTATATGTTTGCATGGCACCTGTAGTTTTCCTTGGGAGACCATGTCACAATTTGTGATTAGATTATTGTTAATTGGCTAACATCTACCTCTCCATCTGACTGGAAGCTCTCCAGGGAGGATGGATGTCTGTTTGCTCACTCTTGTATTCCAGCATCCAACCAGAGCCTGCACGTGGCAGAAGTGCAATGACTCTGTGTCAAAGGCTGGATTGGGCTTCCCAGGGAAGTAGGCCTTCCCACCGAACACAGGGTGGTGAGGAGACCGTATCCATAAGGATCTCTGTGGGGACCAGGTTGCCAGGCCCAGGTGATCTATCCACCCAAAAGACAGTGGGAGATAGGACCAAGGAAATTAGATTATGTGCTACAGGATGTGGGAAAGTTCTGGATCTCTTTGACCAATGGAGTGACTTCATTAAAGTTGAGTTTTAGGATTACTAATCTTGTAGGACCCTATGGTAGCCAGACTTCAATGATCCTCATCTGATGTTCCCATGCCCTTGTGTAATCCTCCCACAACAAACAGGACTGACTTGGGTAACCAACAGGACATTGCAGAAATGACAGTGTATGACTCCTGAGCCAAAGTCACAAAGGGCATTGAGGCTTCCACTTAGGCTCTCTTGAATCACTTATTCTGGAGGAAGCCAACTTCTATGTCACAAAGATACTCAAGCCCCATTATAGAGGGGCTGGTGCCGCCGGGTACTGAGGCCTTCCATCAACAGCCATGTGAGTGAGCCATCCTGGAAGGGGAACCTGAGCCCCAGTCAACTCTTCAAAGCTGCAGTTCTGGCCCACAGCCTAACTACAGCCTCACGAAAGACCCTGAGCCAGAACCACCCCGCCAAGCTGCCTCTGAATTTCTGGCCCTTAGAAACTGTGTGAGATAATCAATGTTTGTTTTAAGCCCCAAAGTTATGGGTAATCAGTTACACAGTGGTGCAATGAATATAGGGCTCTATCCCCATTTGTTTTTCTATCAGTACCTTCTCCCGGCCTTCCTCTACCTCACACCCAACTGGCCGTGCAGACAGTACCTTAGATGAGTGACCTGGCCACATTGCTTAACTAGATGGGTGTCTGAGTATGAAATGAAGGATAATAATACCTTATCTGTGGCAGGAAGCCTCTAAAATTGCCACCCTAATCAATCCACCTCCTGGTATTCATACCCTTGTGTAATCCTCTTCGTTAGAGTATAAACTGGACTTACTGATTCACTTCTAAAGAACAGAATATGGCAGAAGACATGGCATATTACTCCTAAGACTAAGTTATAAAGAGATCGTGGCTTCTGCCTGGGGCCCTCTGGCTGTCATTCACACGGGCGAGCCAGCTGCCATGTTGTGAGGCAGCCCTGTGGAGAGGCCCGCGGGAGTTAGCCAGTGTGTGAGAGGCCCGTGTGAATCTCCTGAGGCCTGACCACAGCCCTGTGAATGAGCTTGGAAATGGATCCTGCAGCCTCAGCTGAGCCTAGAGGCGACTGTGGTCCTGGTGGACAGCTTGATTGCCACCTCATGAGAGACCTTGACCCAGCAGCAACCAGCTGAGCTCTGTGTGGATCCTGGGAGATAACAAATGTTTGCTGCTTTAAGCCACTAAGTTTGGGGTGATTTATTATACAGCGTAACAAGTACGTGGTCCTAAAAGCGTGCTGTAAAGAGGGAGTAACATGTGCCAAGCACATCGCAGGTGCTAATTAAATGCTTGCTAAATGAATCAACCAATAAGTGAATGAATGTTCGATAACATAGAATGTTCCCTGCTTCCAAGTGCTCACTTGCCTCCACCCCTTCTGCCAAACAGGTCACCAAAAGGTGTTTTAAGCCGGGGAATGGCTGTGTCAGATTTCCTTTTCTGTAATGGGAGACTGGTTTGTGTTCCACAGGTGTGGCTGGTTCAGCTGTGGTTGGTCTGGATGGAGAGAGATTAAGAAATAATAATCTTTTGTCAGCTCAGAGAGGTCTTGAGGGTAACTTAGGCCTCTGAACAAACAACTCTTCTTTCTTGCTCTATTCAAGTTTACTCACCAACTAGAAGGCATTCATTCATTATGAGTTATTCACTGAACCCCTCTTGATGACAGGACTTCTGGATGAACATGACACATCCCTCCTTTCAAGAAGCCGGGAAGGAGGTGAACAACAGTGTGGTACCACTATAAACAACCAGGGTCAGGGCACTAATTCCTTGTGCGAATGCAGCTTCTTGTGGTAAGTGCCATGGTATGGGCAACACCAGAGGTCCTGAGAGTCCAAGGAGGGGTCCCCCATTGCTCCCATAGGGATGAATTGATCTGAACTCTTTCAGTTGAAGGTGAAAGAAATCATCTCAAATCAATGCACACTGTCTCGGTGGGGGAAGTGGCGGGCCGGGGCGGGGGGGGGTAGTCCAGAGGTAGATTTGGGTTTCAGGCACAGTTGGATCTAGGCACATCACATCAGGAATCTCTCTCTCTCTCTCCATCCTAGGCTCATCTTTTTTCTTCCGATTTCATTTCAAGGCAGGCTTGCCCTTTGTGGTGGCAAAATATCTGACTGTTGGTCCAGGCTGATGTTTTCCCTCTCAGCAACGTCAGCACAGATGATGACCCACTTTGCGGATACCTCCAGCAAAGTCTCCTGGGCTGACCCACAAGGGCCTGGCTTAGGTCTCGGCCCTGACCAGCGGCTCCAGGAGAGTGGAGTGTGCTGAACACCAGCCTCTAGTGCCTGGAGTGGAATCAGACTCATCCTATGCACACAGATTCAGATGAGAGAAGGGTGGCTTCCTAATGAAGTGTCAGAGCAGCATTGCCATAGATGGGAAGGATGCTGGGAGGCTAAATCATCAGGTATCTTCTATAGGGATCAGGGAATGTTAGTTGGACAAGTTCATTCATGCAGGGGGTGAGGGGATATATCTCTACCCCCAGCACTAACTTCTGTATCCTACACAGGGTACATTTGGTGGGAGGATACATGGTTGCAGTGCGCTCCGTGTTTCCATTTTATATTAAGTGCTCAGGGGTTCCCCGCAGCTATGCAGGAAACTTCTTGGTCACCAGCCCCTGGCAGATAATGTTCTAGCATCTTCAATGCAAATGAGGAAATCTCAACTCTTTGGATTCTCTTTTTCTGAGCCCCATCTTCTTCCTTTTTCATGAGTCTTCACTCTGTCTCTGAATCCAGGTAAATCTAGGTGGGTCTCATTTCTCATGCAAGGTGCAGTGCAGTTCAGTCTTGCCTCTTTCTTGAGATCCACTTGCCTGACCTTTTTCTCCTTGGCACATTAACTATTCACTGAACTCCTGATCTGTGAGGCTCATGACCCAGTGTGCTTTGTATCATGCCGGCCTGTGTTTCAATCCTGGCTCCTCCATTCTCCGGGCTGTGTGACCCTGGGCAAGTTACGGAACCACTCTGTGCCACAGTTTGCTCATTGGGGAGCTGGGTTAGTAATGCTCCTATCATATTCAAATGCCTTGATATAGGGCCAGCACTTAACACAGAATCAGGTACATTTTAAGTTAATAAAATTGCAGTTTGCCCACACCCTGCCATTCTGAGAATTCTAGGGAGGGCGAATGCAAAAATAGTGGCGTTTGGTCCATGCGGGAAGGGAGCCTTTGTCTCACACAGATAGTAGACCTTGGGTCAGCCTAGGGTGCGGCAGTTCATCCACACTTTTTTTTTTTTTTAAGATTTTATTTATTTATTTGAGAGAGAGAGAGAGAATGAGAGAACGAGTAGGGGGAGGGGCTGAGGGAGAGGGAGAAGCAGACTCCCCACTGAGCAGGGAGCCCGATGCAGGGCTCGATCCCAGCACCCTGGGATCATGACCTGAGCCGAAGGCAGACGCTTAACCAACTGAGCCACCCAGGTGCCCTCATCCACACTTTTCAAGAGCTGTGAAGGTCACCTGTTTGAGGTCTCCTCCAGACGGTGCTAACTTCTACCTCCAGCAATGGTCTTCAAGAGCCGTGTGACTCAGGGCCACCTGCTTACTTTCTTTATCTCTTTCTGACCCAGAGCTCACCTGGACCCTTTCCTACATTGTCTGTGGTATGGCTTAGGGCGGGGTAGGGCCTGCAGTAGCTGGAGACTCAGCTGTGCCCCCATTCCCATGGGTTTCTCCCTCCATTCCTGCTCCTTGGCTGGACCTGGGGAGCCTGGGGAGGCCTTTGTGTGGCCCAAGCATGAGTGTGTGTCACAGTGTGTGGGTGTCACCATGTGTTGGCAGTGCTGACGTCCAACCTGGGCAGGTAGGTCTGTTCTCCTGATGACTGTGCCATGCTTCCTCAGGGTGAGCTGGTGACTGGCAGAGTGTCAAACCAGCCTTGACTCTGAGGAGGAAATAGAATAGGGAGGCCCAGGTGTGGCTCCACGTAACTGAAGTCCTTTCAGCTCCCTGAACCTCAACCTCTTTGCGTGTAAATTGGGGATCTTTGAGGAGTGGGGGTCATTCGCTCATTCATTCACAAGTCGATGATACATCAGCAAGGAGAACAGAAACTCTCTGCACACACAAGTGTTCAGCGCCCCATAAGTAGTGATAAATAGACAAAAGCCCCCAATAATAATATGTCCTAGGTGTCCCCAGCCAGATCCACACATTTTCTAAGATGCCTGCAAACAGAGAAAGTCCAAATGAAAACCTAGCTCACTGTGACCCCAAGAGTTACCTGACAAGAGATGAGGTCAAAGGTGGAAGAGAAAGCTCTGGGGTCAGAGAGCAGAATCCTAGGCCTAGCTCAGTTGGTTTCTGTCTGCATTGCCTTGGGGTTGTCTCCTTCCCTGCTATAGCCTTAATTTCCTCCTCCGCAAAGTGGACGTGGCACCCAGGTCATGGGGTAGTTGGGAGGGTCAAGTGTTTATCCTGTGGTCATATTGGAGCCCCCACTACTTTCAGTCTAGTTCTACCTGGATCTCAAGTCCCATCCCCTCCCTAGTCTCATGGCCATATCAGTGAAGTGAGGAGACCTGTGGGAACAGCCAAGGTCTCTCCTTGCTCTGTGAGTTTATTCTTTTTTTTTTTTTTTCATTTTTTTCTCCTTTCCAAAACAAGTACATTCCTGGCAGTCCCTAGATGTGGTTTCCTACTAAGTTAAATTCAAGATATCCTTACTGAGCCCCCAGGAAATGTTTGGATATTAGGAGTATAGATGTCAGCTGGACCCTCCTCTCCAGAAGAGTCACCCCCTCAAATGACCTCTTTTTGCCCTGCCCAACCCCCACCCCAAGTCATCTATTCATCAAGAACTCTAATCTGGCCTAAATCAGAGTTATTAAAATAGAATTAGCTTTTGTGATTTCTTTTGTTTTCATGAACTAATTAATTAAAGGAATAGTAATTACTTAATTTAAAAAGTAACATATGAAAAAAGATATTCAAACAGGAAAAAGAGTCCACAGTGGAGAGTGAAGTCTCTCTTGTCCCCCCACATCCCAGCAGAGGCGACCACTGCTGAAAGTTTTCTTTACTGGACTGGGCTTTTTGGTAGCTGGTGGTGACCCCATCCTTTCTTTGGGAAGAAAATGGACACAGACATCTCTCAGTTTTCCCAGCCAAAAGCTTTGAGGCCAAGAAGGAGGAGCAAGACTGGGAGCTTCCCAAGGAGTTGAGGGTCCACCAAAAGGCCAGAGGGACAGCAGTGCCCTCAGGGCCCCTGCTGAGGACCAAGTTCAGTCCTTTAGGCAGCCTCCAGGGGAGGTCTTAGGGTCAGAGGTTGGCCAAGGAGACCTTTACCCCACTTCCAAGATACCCACTAACCCTGTCAGGAAAGGTCTTCTACAGCTATTTGTTGAGTGACTGTGACAGGCCTCCAACTAGGGTTGGAATTAGGGTGATTTAGGAAATCGAACTGGAAAGACCCCGAATCTCACTATGATAGCAAGCAAAAGGGAGAGAACATTGAGTGAAAATCTACTCTCTGTCAAGGGCGTTTGTCAGGCTGTTTTATTTATTTTTTAAAAGATTTTATTTATTTATTTGACAGAGAGAGAGAACAGGCAGGGGGAGTGGCAGGCAGAGGGAGAGGGAGAAGCAGGCTCCCTCCGCCCTGAGCAAGGAGCCCAATGCGGGCTCGATCCCAGGACCCTGGGATCATGACCTGAGCCGAAGGCAGACACTTAACTGACTGAGCCACCCAGGCGCCCCTGTCAGGCTATTTTAAAATTAATTTTTAAAAAATATACAAATAGTGTAGGAATACATTTTCCATGTAAAAACAAAAACTTCACAGATAAGGTGAAGCCCCCCCCTTTGATCTCTAGCTCCAGTCTTGGTTTCCTTCTGCCTCTCCAGAGGTAACCTCTCTTTCAATTTCTTGTGAATCCTTCCAATGTTTTTCTCTGCATTTTTCATACATATATGTGTTCTTCCTCTTTTTCCTTTAAGATTAATGGTATCATACATATTATTCTGCCGTTTAGTTTTTGGATCAATGATATATCTGAGAGATTTTTTTTTTCAGGTGAATACAGATCTACACAAGAGCTCATGGTGTTTCCCCGGGTGCTCACATTAACCCCATTACAGATGATCACATAGTGGCTCAGAGGACAGAAGTGACTCACCACAGCTGGTGAGTAGTGGAGCAGGATTCAGACATGGACTTGTTTTTCCAAATTTGGACTCTACCTGCCCTTTACCTAATCTGCCTGTGGTTTATACCCTAAGTCTCCTTTGGCTTATGACATCATCAAATGGGCCATTTAAAGGAGATTGATCATAATGCATGGGACAAATTGGACACCTGTCTTCCCTGTTAAAATGCCTCCATGGTTGCCCAGTACCCAGGGGCTGGGTCTAAGTCCCCCAACCTGGTAAGAAAAGATCTTCGACACAGGGCTCCTTATAAATTCTCCAGCCTCCTCTGGTCAATGCTCCATGCAGAAGTGTTCTCCAGCACCTCCAAACAGTTAACTCAATTCTGGCACTATCTACCTAGAGATAGCATCAGATCTCACAGGGTAAGGACTCAGCCCCAGAAGACTGCCCCACTGCAGATGCCATTCTCAAGTCTGGGTTGTCGTCTGTGCTTCTGAGTGGCTATAAGTGAGAGGTTCCTGAGACCTCCTCCTCGGGTTGAATTAATTTGCTAGATCAGTTCCCAGAACTCAGACATTTCTTTATGTTTAGCAGTTTATTATAAAGAATATTATAAAGGTACTGACGAACAGGCAGATGAAGTACATAGGGTGAGGTGTGTAGGAAGGGGTGAGGAGCTGCCACTCTCCCAGCACCTCCACGTGTTTCCCAACATGGAAGCTCTCCAAACCCCGTGCTTTGGGGTTTTTATGGAGGTTTCATTACACAGGCATGACTGATCATATCATTGCTATTGGTGATTGAACTCAATCTCCAGGTCCTCTCCCCTTCCTGAAGGTGGTGGAGCGGGCTAAATTACAACCCTCCAGTCAATCTTGTGTTTGGTTCCCCTGGCACCAGCCCCACCCATCTTTAGGGGCTTTCCAAAAGTCACCTCGGTAACATACACTCAGATGTTGTTGAAAGGGGCTCACTGTGAATAACGAAAGACAACTTTATCATGCTTATCATTTAGGAAATCTTAAGAGTTTTATTTATTTTTTTAAAAGATTTATTTATTTATTTTAGGAGAGAGAGAGAGTGAGAGAGAGAGAGCATGCATGTGAGTGGGGGAAGGGGCAGGGGCAGAGGGAGGGAAAGAATCTTAAGCAGGCTCCACACTGAGCACGGAATTGATCCCATGACCCTGAAGATCATGACCTGAGCTGAAATCAAGAATCAGACGCTTAACCGGCTGAGCCACCCAGGCACCCCACAATCCTAAGGGTTTTAGAAGTTCTACGTCAGAAATAGGATGAAGACCAAATATCTATTTCTTATATCACAATATCACACTCCAGAAAAAAAACTAACTACTGGCGGTTCCCCTCATGTCATGTAGTTATTTCTCCTCCACATCCATGCCTGTATAGTCTTCCCTGCGTGGCAGACCAGTGCCTCATCCTAACCCTTCTTTGCCTAGTTTGCTCATCCTTTACGCATCCCTACGTATCCTTTGCGACTTGAAAGAGGGCCATCTCTTGGTCGCCCTCCCAGTCACCCCCAGGCTAGGTTAAATGTCCCACCCCTGTGCTATGGCCCACAATGTCTTCTACTTATGGATGTCAAAGCATTTTCCATCCCATTCTAAAAGATTTATTTATTTATTTGTCCGAGAGAGAGCGAGAGAGCACAAGCAGGGGGAGCGGCAGGCAGAGGGAAAAGCAGGCTCCTTTGCCTAGGAAGGAGCCCAATGAGGGACTCCATCCCAGGACCCTGGGATCATGACCTGAGTCGAAGGCAGATGCTTAACCGACTGAGCCACACAGGCATCCCATTTCCAACCCATTCTAACTGCCATTGTATCTGCTTCCCACTCTTGAGGGTATGGGTCCTTGAAGTGAGGGTCTCTGTCTCATTCATCCGTATCTCCAGGCTCCAGACAAGTCCTACACTCAAGGTGGGGGCTGCCTACATGTTTGTGAAGTACAGGCATGCCTCAAAACAGTGAACAATGGAGTCTGTTGTCTTGTGTTGAGCTTTCAGTGATGATATGAGAGAGAGGAGGTACATAATGACAGCATAGAAAGGAAAACCCAAGATCTCTTCAATTAAATTTACCCAAATGGCAGTCATGCTATCCAGATATGTGGTGACTGTTGAATCATATTTTCTTCGAACCATCTTCTAGCTCAACTATTTCTCTTAGCTCTGTGATGTTCCTCTTTTTCTTCTTTTTCATCTGGTCTTTAAGGCTGCTGAAAGGGAATGCGTGCCAAAGTTTTCATCTGAAACCAACACTGACAAGGACTGGTTGAGCCTCGTGGCTTCATCTCTTTGGTTATGTCCCTTGTTTCAAAAGGGCATTAAAACCCTCTGCCCACTCTTGAGACCAGCAGGGATTTCCTGAGAAGAGGGACTGGGGAGTTTGCCTTTGGGGGAACCATTCCCCTCCTCGAGATTGCAGTGAAAACTCATTATCTCTTAATTAGCATTTTGCCTCTTGCCTTAACATTTTAATGTCACCTTCTGTTCCTACTAGAATTAAGGGAAGCCCAAAGCTTTCACCCATTTCCCCTCACTTCCTTTTTCTCTGAACAAATCTGAGGGAAAAATCTCTCTTCATTTCTTTTTTTCTAAATATAATTTAATGCTTATTTCACTATAGAAGTATCAAAGAATATTTTAAAAAATACAGGAAAATAGAAAGTAAAAGGGCCCTACTTCTGAGACACAATCACATGTAGAGTTCTTCCACTCTTTTTTCTATGTGTAGGTTTTTTAAAATTATGCAATACTGTACATACACACCAAAAGACTATATAATGCAGATGCATTACTTAAAGAATTATAGAGTAAATATCCATGTATCCATCACCCAGCTTAACAAACCACCAGATACCTTAGAAATCCCCATGTGCCCCTCCCTCACAATCCACCCAGAGGTAGACACCATCTTGAGTTTTGTGTGAGTCATTGCTTTTCTTTATAGTTTTACTCTCTGTATACTGTGTCCCCAAACAAAGCCATGTTTTTGGTTATACAATTGGAGTGTATTATTTTGCAACTTGCCCCTTTCATTTATTACGTTTGTGAGATTCATCCATGTTGATGTCAGCAGGTGTAGATCATTCATTTTCATCGCTCTGTAGTAGCACATTGTATGTGTATGCTGTACTCCGATTTATTCATCCATTCTCTTGCTGATGGACATGTGGATGATTTCCAGGACTTTTTTTCATCTTTAAAACATTTTTTAGTTAAACAAAATGATTAAGGATCTATTTTTATTGTGATAAATAGATATAAACATAAAATTTACCATTTTTAAGCGTCCGGTTCGGTGGCATTAAGTACATTCACCTTGTGCAACCTTCACTGCCATTCGTCTCCAGAGCTTTTTTCCTCTTTCCAGGCTGAAACACTGTGCCAGTTAAACAATACCTTCCATTCTCTCCCCACCCCAACCCTTGACAACCACCATTCTGATTTCTGCTGCTACAAATTTGGCTACTTTGGGTACCTCATGTAAGTAGAAAGTCTTTGTGTTTTTGTGACTGGCTTATTTCACGTACCATTATGTCCTCAAGTTTCATTCATATAGAAGCATGTGTTGGAATTTCCTTCCTTTTTAAAGAGAAATAATATTCCATTGTATGTATATACCACCTTTTGTTTATCCATTCATGTGTTGGTGGATTCTTGGGTTGTTTTAACCTTTTGGCTCTAATGCCGCTATGAACCTGGGTGTACAAATATCTGTTCAAGACCCTACTTTCAATTCTTACAGGTATGTATCTAAAAGTGGAATTGTTGGATCATATGGTTATTCTGTTTTTCATTTTTGAGGAACTGCCATATTGTTTTCCACCGCAGCTGCACCATTTTACATTCTTACCAGCAGTGCTCAAGGGTTCCAATTTCTCTACGTGCTCATCAACACTTAATATTTTTTGGTTTTTGGTTTTTGTGTGTGTGTGTGTGTGTGTTAATAATAGCCATCCTAATGTGTATGTGAAGTGGTTTCACGCCTTTTTAAAACAAAACAGTTGTGGCTATTCTAATATATATACCCTGCTGCACATGTGTAAGAGTTTTTCTACTGATATAATTAAGAATGGAATTTCTGGGTCATGAGATTTGTGTGTGTTATTTTTCAGTGTGGCATCCCAATGTACATTGTTGTTCTGTGAAAGGGAGGGATAGGCAAAATGACCTCCAAAGGAGCTGTAAGACCCAAGAAAAAAGCCGACAAGTCCAGCTTGATGAGCAGTGGTTTATTAAGGGGACTTACAGACAGAAAGATGCCTTGGGCATGTCTTGGGCAGCTGCAGGATGAGTAGATCTCTGTGACCCCACCTGTGTAAGACCTGCTTTTACAGCTTAGAGGCTGAGGAGTACAGTGCTGGCAGTCCTGTCTCCAGAGCTGATCAAGGATGTTATGCCCCAAGGGTGTATTTAAGGGTGTGGTTAGACAAAAAGAAAGAATGTGGGGGTCGGGGGACTGTGCTCAAGAAGGCTTCAGGTCATAGGGTGGTCATCATGGCAGATTTGTCCAAGATGGCATCAGTATGGCTCACATACCTGTTGTCATCAAGGGTAAGTGATCCTTCGAGCTGCTCAATATCCTAACACTATTGTCATAGCTACCATTTTCACTGGTTTGGTGGGTGTGAAAGGACAATGTGGTTTCATTTTGCATCTTTATGAGTAAGAAGAGGATTAAGCATCTTGTCATAGGTTTCTTGGTCATATTTATTTCCTCTTATGTAGAATATTTGTTTAAGTCTTTTGCTCATTTTCCTATTATGTCGTCTCAGTTTTATGAATGTGTAGGACCTTATTTTGAATACTAATCATTTATTGATTATACATTACAGATACCTTCTTCAAATGTATCATTTGTCATTTCATCTCTTTTGCTGTCTTTTGATGAACAGAAATTATTTTAATCTAGTTGGATGTATTGATCTTTTTCTTTGTGGTTTCACTTTCTGTATTTTGCTTAAGAAGTCTGTCTCTCTTATGAGATCATAAAGATATTCTTTATCTTAGTCTAAGAGCTTTTTTCTCCCACCTTCATTGAGATATAATTGATAATGTTGGATAAGTTTAAGGTGTATGATGTGATGACTTGACACACATACATATTGTGAAATGATTATCACAATAAGGTTAGTTAATGCATCAATCACCTCACATAGTTACCATTTGTGTGTGTTGGGGGGGGGCGGGCAAGGACATTCAAGATCTACTCTGTTAGCAAATTTCAAGTGTACAATGCAGTACTGTAAATATAGTCACCATGCTGCACAGTAGATCTTCAGAACTAATTTATCTCATAACTGAAGTTTGTACCATTTTAAAAAAGATTTATTTATTTATTTGAGAGAGAAAGTGCATGCAAGCATGTGAGCGAGGGGAGGGGTAGAGGGAAAAGGAAAAAGAGAATCTTCAGCAGACTCCCCACTGAGCGTAGAGCCCAATGCGGGGCTCAATTTCGTGACCCTGAGATCATGACCTGAGCCAAAACCAAAAGTCAGACACCTTACAAATTGAGCCACCCAGGTGCCCCTGAAGTTTGTACCTTTTGATCAATATGTCCCCATTTCCTCCACTCCCAGCCATTGGTAACCACAATCTACACTTTGTTTCTATGAGTTCAATTTTTTTAGATTCCACATACAAATGAGATCACACAGTATTCTTTCTCTGTCTGACTTACTTCACTTAGCATAATCCCTTCAAGTCCATCCATGTTGTCACAAGTGGCAGGATTTCCTTCTTTTTTATGGCCTATAATTCTTGTAAGAGTTTTAAGGTTTTTCTTTCATATTTAAGCCCTTGACCCACTTGGAATTGATTTTTCGTGCGCTAAGGGGTATTGTTTTCCCCATTTGGAGAGCCGATTTTCCCAGTCTTATTTATGGAATAACTAGTTCCTTACCTCATTGTTCTTCAGGGCATTCTCCATCAGAAATCAGGTTTTCTAATACATCTGGATCCTTCTATTAGGACCTTTTATTCTATTTCATTAATATATTTGTCAATCCCTGTACCAATTTCATACTGTTGAAAATGTGTTTGCTTTATCATATATTTTGATATATGGTATGCTAATTCCCTGCCCAGAATTCTACTTTGGGAGTGTCTTAACCTTTCTTGACCCTTTGCCCTTCCATATAAACTGAAGATTCAGCTTGCCGGGTTATGAGAAAAACTGAGTTGGGCTTTTGATTAAAAAAGTGTTAGGACACTTTAAGGAGAATTGCCCTCCTATCCACGAACACGGTATGCATCTTCATGTATTTAGGTTTTCTTCAATGTCATTTAATAAAATGTTGTAATTTTCCTAAAAAGGTCTTGACAACGTATGTTAGGTACCTTAAATTTGTGGTTGCTTTTGTAAATAGTATCTTGAGTCCATGTACTTCTAAGACATACTTGTAGTTACACTATATATAAGGTGCTTTTTCTACTTATGTCATATTACATCACCTTTTCATAGGCTTACTGAATATCAGTAGGGAGGAGTGACTATCTTGCTATTCCTGGACATCTCAGACTTCTGGTTTTCATTTTGCTCAAGTCTCATAAGATATTTAGTCTTCTCTTAGAACTTGGAGTTTGGGGTCTGACCACCTTTAATCACAAACCTTGTTCTCCCTCACCCTAGCCCATATCCTTCACCTCGGTGCACCTGTGTTCTTCATCTCTAAAATGGAAATGGTGATGATAACTCCTTTATGGGCTGATTGTGATGATTTAATGAGATTAGAGTAAATTGCCTAGCATGGAGCCTGGCGCATAGTAAGAGCTCAGTGAAAGTTAGCTATCATTATTTCTTGACACAAACTTTTTACTTCACTTCTGATTTGCTGGGTATTGCTATTTCTAGCTAAAATCAGGGTTTGAAAAATTGGACAACAAAAATCAAGATTTCTATTTTCCGTTTCACCATCTCTTTCTCTCACATTATTCCTCCTCCTGCCACTCTGCTCCCCATCCCCCACCCCTATCCCCTGGTTAAATCCAGATGATCAGTGTTGGACAGTGTTGTCACCTAGATTCTCTAGGTGACAACAGAGTGGCAAATGAGGACACCTTCTCCTTTACTCCAGGCCAGCTCTTGAATCTGTCCCCACTTTCCTAGTCACTGCCTGAGTACAGGTTGCATGGCCATTGCCTGGTCTCCCTGCCTCTTGCCTCTCCCTATCTTGCCACCTGAGCAAGACTTCCCACATCTCAACTCCACCATCTGGTAGTGCCACCCCTGTTTAGAGCCTTCCAGGTCTCCCCACCACCCTCAGCATGAAGCCCACACTCACTAGTCTACTTTTCAAGGCCCTGCATGATCTGGCCTCCACCTAATTGCCATCACTGACCAAATTCCTATTCAGTGTCTTACACACGTTGGTGATCTGTGATACAAAACTGCTGGATAAGAATCATTCTTTCATTTTTTTTTAAAGATTGTATTTATTCATTTGAGAGAGAGATCGCAAGAGAGCACAAGCCAGGGGGAGGAGCAGAGGGAGAGGGAGAAGGAGACTCCCTGCTGAGCAGGGAGCCTGACATGGGGCTTGATCCCAGGACCCCGAGATCATGACCTAAGCTGAAGGCAGACGCTTAACCTACTGAGCCACCCAGGTGCCCCTCATTCTTCCATTTTATAAATGAGGACACTGATGCTCATATTGGTGCAATGACTCTTCAGAGACTCACACTTCGAAGTACAGACACAGGCTTTTAATCCCAGTCTCTGGCTCCCCAGCCAGCTTTATGTCCACTTACCTTGGCTCTCTGATCAAGAAATGAAATCTTAGCTTAAGCCAGTTTAACATGTAAATGACCCTGGGAACACACCAATTTGAGCTCATTCACACTGCTTCTGCAGAGGTGACTAAGAGGCTCTGAAATGGGCCAGGGAGAGAGTAAATGTCAAAATAGTAGCTTGAGGTAAAAGAGAAAGTGTGCCCGCTGGCCCTTTTCATCTCAGGCTGAGCTCCGGGTGGGGGGTGAGCTAAGCACGGGGCAGGGAGTAGTGATGTGGCTAATGGGAGGGACAGGGCAGGGAGGGTGGATGAGGTAAAGGCTGAGGATGACATAAGAGGTGATAAAGGAAGTGATTATGACCAGGAAGTAAGTGTGCTGAAACCACCTTAGGAGGATCATCAAAATATTCCTGGCATCGATTGACATTTAAAAAATAGTAACAATTATATTTAAAAATCTTTGTGCCACTCATTGCCTGGCCACTCAATCATCCCAATAACCCTGAAAATGGTTATGACTATTCCCATTTAACAGAGAAGGAAACTGAAGCTGAGAGAGCTAAGTGAGTTTGCTCAAGGCCCTCAGCTAAGAAGTGACAAAATCCAAAATGTGCTATAGATCTGCCTGGTGCCCCAGCCTTCCCTTCTCACAGTGCCCTCCACCCATGTGCCATTCTGCAGTCATCTTGTTCCTCCGAATGTGGCTGAGTAATTTGGGGGCCATGTAAAGATCATAAATGTTCTGCTAGATGTAAAATGTTCCAACAATAAGGAAGAATTGAAGAGAAAGACACTGGTAATCCTGCTGTTGGGTGGATATAATATCAACACGTCCTCACATTTTGGGGGCACCCAGGACCTGTGCATTTCCTGTTTAATATTCCCTAGTCCATTCCCAGAGCCTACATAGGCCTCTTTGCAGGCGCTACCTAACAAGGGTAGACCAAAGATCTGCTTTTGGCTGTGAGGGAGTTGGCAGATCAAATGTGGACTGGGCTGTCCCCACACGGCTGCCCAGAGGCTGGATCCAGGACAGGAAGGGAAGGAGAGGGTAGGCAGTGGTCACAGGCCTCCTTTTGCTCTCTTTCTCTGGGCCCCTGCAATGTTAGAGACAGGCCTCGTGGGGATATCATTATTTATTTATTAATTTAATTTAATTTAATTTTTTTAAAGATTTACTTATTTATTTGTGAGAGAGAGAGAGCGAGAGTGGGAGGAGGGGTAGAGGGAGACAGAGCATCAAGCAGACTCCTCCGCTGAGCACGGAGCCCAACGTGGGGCTCGATCCAACAACCCTGAGATCACGACCTGAGCCGAAACCAAGAGTCGGACGCTCAACTGCCTGAGCCACCCAGGCGTCCTCATTATTTTTTTTTTAAATATAAAATTAATGTACATGCAAAGAAGAAATTAATTGTTCAAAAGGGTATAAATTGGCATGCCAAAGCTTTGGGGTCCCTCCAGAAGTAATCACTGGAAGGAGTTTCTCGTGAGTACAGGCAAGACCCAGGACACTGAAGGACAGCAGTGCCCCAGCTGCTTGTGTTGACACATGCTCAGTTCCCTTAGCTTTGGTCTTGCCAAGTGGGAAATGGCAGGAAGAGAAAGGAGAGGAAGTCTGGGTGCTTGGAGAGCAGGGAGGAGCGTTCACAGTTGTGGCTGGCAGTGGAGAGCTGGGAAGAGGTGGAGAGGGGCTTTGGGAAGGGAGCAGGGCTACTTAAGTGGAGTTTTCAGAAGCCTCCAGAGCTTCTGGATGACTTCTGGGCTTACAGACCCAGGTGCTATTCTGTCACCGTGCTTGGTGACATGACGTCTGGACTCCCCAGGCCCCTGGGCTATCTTCTGTCTGGCTCCTGTCTGTCCCCCCTTACCACAGAGGCCTGCTTCTTCCTCTGCCTCCCTGGGGGCTCCTGACCCAAGCACCTGGCACACAGCAGGGCTTACATATGGGTGCAGAGGGATAGAGTGAGTGGCAGAAGGACGATTACCTGGGGGGGGGGGGGGGGGGGGGCACGCACCTACAGCACGATTTGGTCAAAGACGGCTCTTTTCCTGATGCAATCATGAAAGAAGTTCTCTATTCATGAAGGAATGGAGAAACAGATGAGCAATTAAATGCCTGAGTCCAGAGTAATGATGATTAAGGAATGTTGGGAAAGGACATTATTACAAGGCTCTGAAAGCATTTGAAAGCTCTCAGAGTTCAGGAGAGTGGTTTGGGCGGGCAGGACCCGACTGTTATCAGAAGATGCCAGGCCCCTCATTCCTACCCTGTGAGGTCACTGTGAGCCACGAGCAAGGCCAAGTGTCATCATTTGCACCCCACCATAGCTCACGCCCCTTTGGGAGGCAACAACAGCCAGATCTGGGGAAGGG
The DNA here is from genome assembly GCF_011800145.1 of Mirounga leonina. NCBI lineage: Eukaryota > Metazoa > Chordata > Mammalia > Carnivora > Phocidae > Mirounga > Mirounga leonina. The sequence continues at coordinate 16,821,585 of NW_023270231.1, read as the reverse complement.
GGGCGTCCCTGCAGGTGGGTTCCTAAAGAAGGAGAATGTGATTTGTTAAATGGGATAACAATTATGAGACATAAAATTTGTCTCATGAATCCACTAAGGAGATTAAATGAAGTACTGTTGGCATAGTGCATGGTACAGGGCTCAGCGTCTAGTAAACCCTCAGTAAATGGAGTAGGACGTTGTTAGTGTGTATTTTTCTTTCAGAATGTTTCTTCTAGAACTCCCTGAAGCAGGAATGCTGTGTCTGTCCCCACGGTGCCGCCAGAGCTTGAAACAGTACATGGCACAGAGTTGGCACTCAATACACAATTGTTGAGGGGATGAGCAAACCGATTACGTAACTGTCTTCTGGTAACAGACTCAAGAAGACAGCTCCCGGGCCTGAGCACTTGGTTCCCAACGCGCGGTGCCGCAATCTGCCCATTTCCCCGCCAGCCCTGCGCAGCCCTGACAGGCAGTGACCACACAGGGCAGATGACTTGCAGAGTACTTCTCCAAATGCTCCCTGGGGCCGGCGGAATCCCCAGGGCCTGGCTCATCAGGACAGGCAGATGAGTTGGGGCCCTGTGTGGCCCACCTTCCCGTTAGCCCGGCCCTGGTCATTAGGCCTGCCAATTCTTGAGGTTCTGCTTGGGGAACGGAACAGAATGTGCTGTGCCAGGGAGGAAGGAGCCTGCACGGGCCCCCTGAAGCAGGAATTGAACCTTGGCCTGTCCCACACGACAGCCTCCCTCTGAAGCTCACTTCTCTCCCTCCTCTGCCCCTGACCCTGCCTTGGTCCTGGGAGGCGATTGGGTTCTTTGCAGTGAGTCTTAGCAGTATCGACTACTAACCGCCAGGGAACAAGTTCATGAACTATCTGACAGTAATAGTGACCAACTTTTATTGAGCACTTACTCTGTGCCAGGTCCTGTGCTCTATGAAAAGACTTTCACTTCATCTAAAGACACACCCAACTCTTCCCCAAACACTCTGTTTTTGTGACGTGGCTGGGCCTTCACATAGGCTATTCCTCAGTTTAAAATGCTCTTTCTGGGGGTGCCTGGGTGGCTCAGTCGTTAAACGTCTGCCTTTGGCTCAGGTCATGATCCCGGGGTCCTGGGATCGAGCCCCTCATCGGGTTCCCTGCTCCATGGGAAGCCTGTTTTTCCCTCTCCCACTCCCCCTGCTTGTGTTCCCTCTCTTGCTGTGTCTCTCTTGGTCAAATAAATAAATAAAATATTAAAAAAAAATAAAGTGCTCTTTCTGGCTTTATCCATCCGGTGAATACTCACCCTTCAGCACCCAGCTCCTCTGACACCTCCTCTTGGAAGTCTTCCTAAGTTTGCCCAAGACAATAACATTACAGCTTCCAGTGGGCCTCCACAACCATCATTTGGGTCTATGGGTCTGTCTCCCCTTGAGCTGTGGCCCCTCCAAAGCCCCAGGCTGTACCCTTTTCACCTCCTTATCCTGCTGTCCACCTCCATGCCTGGCACATGGCAGGGGCACGTAAATGTCAGTGTTTCCCTTCTCAATCCCTTGGTACTTCATTTCCATCTCTGATATGCTCCTCATTCCTTTGCCTTCATGTAATATTTTTGTCTTTATTCCAAGAACAATGCTAGTTACATTATAGGTATTTATAAATGTAAATTGAATGACACAAATGAATCAATGATCTTACATGCAGGGTACCAGATAGGAGGCATCGGATTATTTGCCTGTAGATGCCATGGGTACCTGCAGCAAGACATCATCAGAACCAGTAAGGAAGGATGAAGTCAGAAGAAGGAAGAGAATGAGAGAAGATGCTAGAACTAACATTTTCTGAGCACTTATGTGTGCCAGGTGTGTGTTTCACTATCTCCCCACAACAATCCAGTGAAGTGAATACTATGATTTTTTCTTAATAGATAAATAAATAAATAAATAAATAAATAAATAAAGGCACAGAGAGGTAAAGTGATTTGCCTAAGATCACACAGTGAGCAAGTGGCAGAGCTGGGATCTGAGCCCAATCTTCCCAGTTCCAACAGTTGGACGGAGAAAGCTTGGGTGTCCCTGCAGAATGAGAGCTTGGGGAAAGTGAGGAGGGATACAGAACCGTGGGGGAGGGGCGCCTGGGTGGCTCAGATGGTTAAGCGTCTGCCTTCGGCTCAGGTCATGATCCCAGGGTCCTGGGATCGAGTCCCACATCGGGCTCCCGGCTCGGTGGGGAGCCTGCTTCTCGCTCTGACCCTCTCCCCTCTCATGCTGTTTCTCTCTTGCTCGCTCTCTAAAAAATAAATAAAATCTTTAAAAAAAAAAAAAAAAGAACCGTGGGGGAGAAGAAATGGGATGTCTACCCCGTGGATCAGACTCAGATCCCTGGGCATGCACTGTTCCTGCCTTCCAGATGTTGCATGTCCTATTTCCTTGGGACAGATATTTGCTGGCCTACAGACCCAACCCAGACTCTTCTGATACATCTAACCACTTTTAAGCTTCACTTTTAAGTAGCGTCTTTCTTTTTTCTAATATCAGTCTCCTCCTGGACACTTCCCTCTCAGTCCTGGACCAGGGTTTGGGTAACCATGACCCCACAAGATTGTGCAACACCCACCGAAGCCTCCAGAAACCCGCAACTTCTCAATAATGCTGAACTGGGTGAAATTTCCGAGTAACCACCTCCTCTCCCTGACTAACGCTTTCTTAGCTTGGCAATGCAAGAGCCTATTTTTAAGGAGCCCAGTCATTTGGTTTAGATTCTTTATTTGTTTTATTTTAATGACCTTCTGAATCATACATTTTTCTACTTCTGAACAGATTCACTTTTGGCCACTTCCTTGTATAGAAATCCAAACTTTCCTTTAAAAGTCAGCACCAACAACTCCCACCTCCCGAAAATTCTCATCCATACCATCCCCTCTTCAGGAAGAAGTATTCCCCTCCCCACTTTCTATACCATTCATCTGGTATTTGTGATATTGTCACCATCATTATCCTAATGATAAAAATGTTAAGCCAGCCCCTTGAGTTGCTTCTCATAATTCTCAGGATGACCCTAGGCAGAAAGTAATTATGATTTCCATTTTACATATAGTGAGACTGAGCCTCAAGGAGCTTAAGCCTTTTGTTCAAGGTCACATGAAGTAAGTGAAGAAGCTGAGGTTCTGTATCAGCCCCGCTGGACCCCAGAGTGAGTGTATTGTTTTGGGGGGATTCCTGGCTCTTGCTGTGACGATGGTTTTGATGCCTGTTACTCCCCACCCCCAAAACTCTAAGCTCCGTGAAGTGTTTGTACCCTGTTGCACTGTACGTAATAAATATCTGCAAAAAATAGCTGATGACTTCCTGTCCCTTCTATAGTGTTAGCTGCTTGAGGCTTTACACAATTCTGCATTCTTACAACACCAAGCGCTTAGTAACAAAACAATCAATGTACACTGAATGAAGGAAGTAAGAGATGGGCACGGGCTTGGAAGATTCCAGTGGACATATTTTCTAGCTGAAAATCTTTGATAAGAAATTAAAAAGAAATTCTCTCTGTAGCTCAGGACCAATGCTGCCAGAGAAGACCTCCATATCAACCCTTTTTTGGGGGTTTGAACTCACATCTTACAGACTAAGGGTTCTTAAGTTTACTCAACACGCCTTTAATCGATACCTACTGTGGGCCAGGGCTATACTCACAGGCTAGTGCTAGAGCTGACTGTGTGAGCAATTCACCAGGCAGAAGTCCTTTGGGTGCCCACCCTCCCTCCACTCCTGGGAGACAAGCTCACTACTGCTCTGGGACCAGGCAAGGGTGGGGCCTTGGGAATAGAGGGGAGGGAGGGGCTATAGTCCTGTCTGGTCAAAGAGGACCAGGCAGGAAAGATCTCAACAGGCCAGCAGCCTCCAGGAAGTGAATGCAAGCAGCAGAGTAGCAGAGTGGAGTCCTGGAGGAGGCTGGCTCATCCCTCAAGGAGTGAACTCGGAGACAAGTCAAGTGACAATGCAAGAACTCGTTGAGTGGAAAAGATCTGGGAAGGATAATAAAAATGAGGAGTCAGTTGAGGGGGGCACATAGAGGCAAAGAGAGTTAAGAGTCCGCTTGTCATTTAGTGAAGTGCTCTTTACCTCAAATCCTGTTTTGTCCATTATCAGTATTATTAGTTTTGCTTTCTTTTTGTTTGACTTTTCCTGATACTCCTGTACCTAGCTTTTCACTTACAACTTCTCAGGGACACTGTCTCAGGTGGGTCTTCTGTCACCAGCATCTCACTGGCTTTTGATATGGGGGTTTGGGACCCAAATTGCAAACTTTGTCTTTTTTCTTTTTTTTAATAGTTTCCATGCCCAGAGTGGAGCCCAGTGCGGGGCTTGAACTCACAACCTTGAGATCAAACCTGAGCTGAGATCAAGAGTCAGATGCTTAACTTACTGAACTATCCAGGCAACCCTGCCAGCTTTGTCTTTGGATAAGAACATATCCTACCTGGGAAGCAGTAGAGCCCAGTTGTTAAAATGGGCCTCTGATGCCAGGCTGCCTGGGCTGGAGGGTCTGCTGACGGCCTGACAATCTTTAATAGGGCATTCAATGCACACCTAGCTCTTCCTCTCCTGTTCCCAACTCAACAATAAGACAGAGCAGAGCATCCCCGCCCCCTCCGACAAATGGGGAAACTGTGGTCCAGAGATATGAAGTGAGTTGCTCAAGGCCATGTGGCAGGAACATTTAAGTGGCATGTCAAGGGACCCACACATTTGGGTGGGCCAATTGACCACCTTTAATCCAAGAGCTTCTTGACTCTTAGATTTGGCTGAAAGGAGCCCTGACCCACTTCTAATGGTCAAGAATAAGACTCAGACGTGTTGATAGCAAAGCAATAATAACAGTAATAACAATACTACCAGCAAACATTTATCCAGAATCTATTATGTGTCTAGTATCATGCCACATGGTTTATGTATTTCATTTTCTTCACTTTTCTCAACATGATGATTAAGTGCATGGACTCTGAAGCCAGACAGCCTGGGTATGAATCTCAGCTCAGCTCCCTACTGGCTGTGTGACATTAGGCAAGTTACTTTACCTCTCTGGGCCTCAGTTTCCTCATCTCTAAAATGGGGCTGGTACCTTATAATAGATCCCTAGCACTTAGTAAATAGGAAATAAATATTACTGTTTCATTTTTTTAACTGAAATTTAGTTGACACACAATATTACTTTAGTTTCAGGTATACAACATTATTGTTCCATTTTACGAAATCTAGTATCAGCTTCCTCTTTTCCTGGCTTGTGGATGATGTGTATATAAAAAAAGAAAACTGATAGGATGAAATAGTTCATTTTTCAGAGCTGCAAGCAAATGGGAAGAGACTTTTTCAATGAAGAAGACATCAGAGTGGATAGCCATGGTCTCCATTTACAAATGGGGAAACAGAGGCTCAGAGAGGGTAAGCTAGTTGCTTGAAATCACACAGCTAACAAGTAGCAGATGAGGATTTGAACTCAGACCTGTCTGACGTCACAACTCATGTCCTTAACCCCGACGCCATATGGCTAGTCCTGCTGATCATGGAAAGATCTGGTGCCTGGCCATGCATTGAAAATGGAAATATGAGTCACCAGCTGTCCCCAGGGATGGCTGGGGAGTGAGAGGAGCTCAGCTATGGGGCAGAATGTTCCGCCAGATGCTGAGGAGCAGCTGCCAACAGTGCTCAGTCTCTTTCATGCCGAGGAAAGGGAGGAGGAGGAGGGCATGGAGGAACAGGACTCACGAGCCAGCAGAGCGCAGCCTAGAACTTGGTGGGTGACGTCAGGCTCACACATCTGGCCTCCGGAATGCTGAGGCCCCAGAAGAACGCCAAGCTTCTCCTTCTCCTCGCAGCAAGCTTCTCCTCTGAAATAACTCAGGCAGCTTTGCTGAGAAAAGTCTCAGGCGTTCTAGACTCTCCTGAACCCATCCAGGTGGTGACGTGTAAAATGGGCATGTTCACCCGCTGCTGAAGACCAAGTCTCTATAGGCACAGGGTTAAAAGAAGCAAGGCTGCAGAGTCAGTCAGCTCTGAGAAGGATTCCTGGCCCTGTGCCTCAGTTTCCTCTTCCTTGCACGAGGAGCGTAGCCCTTCTTTGCAGGGTCTGGAGAAGGAATAGCATGCCGAATGCCCAGCACCTGGTAGACATCCAATCCATGCTCCCGACCACCTGCCCGAGTCAATGAACTAACGAGCGAACTTGTTGATTGGCACCCCGCACAGCGCCAGCATGCGGCAGGTGGTCATCACCTTGCTGACCCGTGTGGTTAGAGGCCTTGTGCCTGGCCTTCCTTTTCTGGTTCCAGCTTCCACTTTGCTCCAGGAAGAATGAAGTCCCATCTGGCCTCTTCCAAGCACCAGGCTGGAGGTGAAGAGTCAGGAGGAGCTCAGCCTTTTTGTCCTTGATGGTGCCCATTGATGGGGGCCCCACCTGACTCGTTTTCAATACTCGTGCTGGTTCAACCTGGGAAAGTTTGGGACTGGCCAGTGTGACTTGCTGAGATTGGTGATTCATTTTAGTCTCAAAGGGAACAAAAGCCCAGGTCTTCCCAAAGCCCCCTCTGCTTGGGCTGGCCTTATCCTTAGGTCAGGGAATGAGTCAGCCCATCCTTAGGACTGCTCCTGTTTTCACTCTGTCTGGGCCTTCAGAAATCACACAGCAGCTCCCTCTTTTCTCTGCTCCTGGGGGGAAAAAGGTGAGTATATAAACGGAGGATTGAAAAGAGGAACTAAGCCACCATTCATTCCATGGTGGCCACTGAAAGGGAAGGGCCACCATTCATTCCATGGTGGCCACTTCTCAGGGAAGGATCATTAGAAGCCACGGCACAGCCCTCATCACCGTCCTTCTCTGCCTGGCTGGAGGCCGGGCCTGCCGCCTGCACCTCCAAATTCCCTCTCCGCAGGTGGGAAAACAGCCCATCCTCCACGATCTGCTGGCATTTAAAAAGATGTCCTCAATGATAGAATTTGTCTGGGGCACTGGTCACTGATTCCCTGCTTAGATCAAACATACGACCTCAATTTCCTGCAAAATGAGGATTGTCATGTGGAGCGGGCAAAGCCGTCACGGCCGCAAAGATGACAGTGAGTGTGCAGCGCAGCTGAGTGCCCTGTGGGGTAAATCCCCTCCCTGAGCTTGAGTGAGGGCCAGGCAGTGGGTGGGGTGTGAGCTTCTGTGCTTCAGGGCTCTGCTCCTCTGGAAGTCCAACCTCCTGCCAGAGGCCAGACCCTCAGATGTCTGCAGTTCAGCTATAGGCCCAGAGTAATTGGACAGGAACTGAGTAGGGCCTGAGCGTCCCAGAGCCCAAGTGCTTTTCTTTGATGTTTCTGAGATGATCAGGATAAAAGGAGGTTGAAGCAGGATATCCTCAGAGGCCATCATCTCAGACAGTGTGACGTGGGCTGAGTCGCTTCCCCTTTCTGGGCCGCAGGGTTTTTTTGTTTTTTTTTTAATCAGTAAGATGGAGATGATAATTCTTGCCGCACAGAGCTGTATGGACTTGGGCCTGACCTAGTGATTGCAAGCCTGGCTCTTGGGTTCACACCCCAGCAGAATGAGGCCATCTCATCACGTAGGACCTAGCTCGGGCATCCTTATGGTGGTGAGGATGCTGGCAATACCTTCGCAGAGGGTTGCCATGAGGACTGAATGCGATGGTAGGGGAAGCGTTTATGGCCGGTGGATCAGAGCATTCAATAACTGTCAGTTGCTATTATATCAATGCCTGAATTTAGTTTCTGGCATATAGCAGGTGTTCAATCAATGCTAGCTATTGTGGGGATGATGAAGCTATTAACAGAGAACACAGAAATAGAATCATGGAGCATTAGCCATTAGAGGGACAGTGGACCAAGGTGATGATCTTATTTTAGATCACCCCCTTATTTTACTACAGGGGACACGGAGGCCCACAGGGGAGAGATGCCCAGCCTGAGGTCACCTCGAGCTCATTCTTCTCTGCCCAGGGCTCTTCTTACCCTGCCCTGCTTCACCCAGGAGACTGGGGCCATTTAGAGGGAGGACACTCATGGGCCTCAGTTTCTCCTTAAGAATTGCTGTGTGACTGTCCAGGGTGGGAATGAAGGGGCTTCAGGCTGGTTGGAGTCATCCAGAAAGAACTGGAGGGGGTTCCTGGTAGGGGCAGAGAAATGCCGATGCCTTTCAGAAAGCTCTGCCCCCGTGCGTGAAGGTGACGGCCCTGCTTTTGGAAGCACCCAGCTCCTGGGGAAGGCAATGTGTGTGTGTGTGTCAGCGTGTGGCTCAGAGACAGCTATTCTAGACAATCCCGATGGCCACTGTTTGGTGAGCGCTGACTGCGGTCAGGCCCCGTGCCTAGCGTGTGCGTCTCATAGATCTTCATGGCAACTCTGAGGGGTGAGCGCTCTATTGCCCCTGAGGCACAGAAAGGCTAAGGAAGTGTTTCAAGCCCCCCCCCCCCAACCTAGTCCATGGTGGAGCTGGGGCTTGAACATAGGTCGTGTGGCCCAGAACTTGCGACCCTCCCCACCACCCAGCTGCCCCAATGGGCCATGCCTCACACCCGTGTCAACCTTCTCATTGCCCCCTGTGGTTTTTACCTCTGTGATCTCGCAGTCAACCTGTGCAAAGCCCTATGAGGCTCAAAGCATCGTAGGCTGGGCCTAGCGCGGAGTAAGGTCTCATTGGCTCAGCAGGTATTTCTGAGCCCTACCACACGCTGGGGCCTGAGTCAGGGGTAGGAATGAGTGGGAGTAAGATGCTGGCCATTGTGTGACATGTGGCCTGGATTGGGCAGAAATCAACCTGTCCACAGTCTATGCCCTTCTGGGCACTAGAGGTGGGCATGGTGGCTTCCGTGGGAATGCTCAGCTGGGCAAGGGACGTGGGTGGTTGCGGTCACGAGTCAGGGATTCTGGTCTCCGCTCTGTGCTTGATAATTAGCAGTCACTTTGGCCAGCCCTTACCTCTCATTGGGCCTCTGTTGTTCCCACTGGAACAATGAGGCAAGGGTGAGTGGAGTCGTCTTGAAAAGCCCATTCAGGTGGCCGAGACAGTGGGGCTATGACCTGCCTGAGACCCCCAACTTGACTGGTGTCAGTCTTGGACTCTGGTCTGAGGCTCAGTCTGGCACCACCTGGCTCTCAGGCTGCATCTCCGATCCTTGGTCAGCCCCATCGCATGCTGGATTGTGGGGTGATACCAAATGTCCCCATAAGTCTCTCCTTGGAGCTGACCGTCTTATGCCTCCATCCTGATCTGGGAAAGGTCTCCTTTTATCAGTGTCCTCAAGCAGATCAGTAGCATCAAAATACATAAGAAGATAGTGTGTTGTGCTTTTCAAAGTCCCTTTGCAGACATTTTCTCATTTCAAATTAATAAAATGTAAAATTTTGAATTAATAATTCAAAACACTCATAAAGTTACCACTTCCGGAGTTGCAGGTGAAGGGGCTTTCGTGCACACCTCTCGTCCTCACAGGGACCCTTTCATGGGGTTACTGTCATTAGGATCGCATTTCGCATGGAGGAGGCTGAGGTTGTGACAGGCAGAGGCAATTCTGTAAGGTCTCAGCGCTCAGAAGTGACAGGGCTGGCAATGTGGCTCATTCCAGAGCCCAGGTTATCTCCTCTCCCACATCTGCAGTACTGGTTCTCCTTTCTTCCAGACACCCACTCTGTGCCAGGCACCCACGAGGTGCTGGGGCACACAACAAAGGGGCCAGGCCAGCTCCCTGGGTGGGTCACAGTCCACGATAAGCCCGTGAGGAAATGTCATTACTCAGCAGAGGCAAAATGGAAGGTCTCTCTGCCTTGGCTCGGCTCCCCCCTACTTACCCCCTGTGTGACCTTGGGCGACTACCATCTCTATTGCCTCTGTTCTGCGGCTGTAAAATAATGAATGTCTGCCTCATGGGGTTGTTGTGAAGACTTCGTTAGAAAACACGCATCCAGCTGGTATGGCAGCGCCTGACCCAGAGAAGGTGCTCGGTACTGACAAAGTCTGTCATTACTCTCTGCAAGCATGCTCGGTGAAGCTGAAGAAATCGAGGCACTGAGGGGCCAAGTCTCTCAGACCACAGAGTAATAGAGAAGCTAAAATGGGGCCCTCGAGGATCCCAGGTACATGCTCTCTCCTCTTCCAGCCCCATGGCCCCTGTATGCCCGTGAGCCTTCCCCACTGGGTTCTGAGGCAGCTCCCTGGGTACCACAGCCCTGACTCAGGGTAGGTAAGGAAGCCAGGAGACAAGGGGTTAAGCAGGTTGATGCACTGCAGCAGAAACTTCAGGAAGTGCAGGGCTGAGAGGACTTCTAAGAAAGAGGGAGGCTTGACGGCCAGAGGTTAGCCTGGCTCCTGGCCCAGAGACTGGCTCTCAAGAGGGCCCTAGCCTCTACACCAGCTTGGCTCAGCCCACGCATGCGGTCTTCAAGGCCGGCTGTGATCCCACCTCCATCCAGATCCTTCTCCAGGCTTGCCTCCGGCCCTTCCCAGATAGGTGCCTGAGGCCAAGACCTGGGGGGTGAAGTGGCCAGGGCTGGGAAGAAAGCCCACTGCCCTCTTCAGGTCCTCTGAGAGCACTGTGGGCCTTGTGCTTCGAGGTCAGGGGTCTTGAGTTCCGGCTCTGCCCCTTTAGCGGGGACGCTGGTCATGTGCCCCAATGGCTCTGAGCCCCAGTTTTCTTGTCTGTAGGTGGGGGACGTGATAGTACTGTCACCCTGGGGGCAGGTGAAGTCAGTCTCTCTAAGAACCTGGCGTGGAGCAGGCGGCCCAGTAATGCCAGTTCCTGCTCTTGTGGGTGGGGATACAGGTGCTGGGACCTTGGCACTCTAAGGGCGGATGTGGGGATTTCTCAGTGTTCCTGTGCTTTAGGTTTCTTGGGGTCACAGACATTACCGGGGCCCCTGCTGTGTGTCTAGTAGGGAGGCCACTAGGCAGAGTCCCTTGGACAGCATGGGTAGGGGGCTGGCCACAGCCCAGCCACAAGGTGCTGTGGGGTCTTGAAATTCAGGGGCCCGCACGGCTTAGGGCCAGCACCCAGGCATCCCGAGCCAGGCCTCAATGACCCGAGCGGTGGCAGGAGGATCCTGATAGGGTGTTCACAGAGCACTGTGTGGCAGTCACATTAGATAACATGACCATTAGTGGCCTCTCCGAACCCCACCATATGGAGTTTTCTCTGAAACACCCAGAGGCAGCGCTGGGTGGTTGTGTCAGAGTGAGGTCCCCAAGATGACGCAACCCCAGGACCATGGCCCAGTGGAGCCTCAAGGCTGGACTCCTGAGGGGCAGCTGGCTTGGGAACCCCAGCTACCCCCGGGCCCAAGGCCCGCTCCAGTCACTACTCCAGTAACGCTCTGCTTCTCAGCTCTTCCGGCATACCTCGGGGTCTCTGCTGCTGGCCTGGCAGGGGCCTCGGGACTTTTGAAGGGATTTTGGAGGGCTGAGCCAGGCAGTTCAGTCCCTACCAGCTTTGATTCACTGACTCAGTCCGCCCCCCTTGACCTTTCCTTCCCACTGGCTATTTACGGCTATTTCCTGTCCCTCGAATAGGTAAAGAAAAGGGAAGCGAGAGAAGCTCAACGTGGGGCTTCTTTAACCACTGGTAAATCATTTTCTTTATTATTAACTTAAAAAATGATATGGGCTTGGAGTGAAGATGGCTATGCAGAGAAGCACAAACACTGAAAAGTGTGAGTGCCTCGCCCACTCCATCCATCTTTCAGAAGGATCTGTGTGCATGGCCGGGGCCTCCCAGGTTTTCCTGTGTGATTGATTACAGGCCCCCACACATACGTAGCCTTTAAAAAAAAAAAAAAAAAAGCAGGGAAGCTACTCTATATACTTCAATTATTCAGTGACCATATATTGAGCACCTACTAAGTGCCAACCGCTGTGCAGATTCCTCAGCTTGCTTTTTCTGTCAACAACATGCTGGAAGTTAAAGATAATCCTTCAGGTCAGTACTTTTACTTTTTTTTTTTTTAAAGATTTTATTTATTTATTTGACAGAGAGAGACACAGCGAGAGAGGAACACAAGCAGGGGAAGCAGGAGAGGGAGAAGCAGGCTTCCCGCGGAGCAGGGAGCCCGATGCGGGGCTCGATCCCAGGACCCCGGGATCATGACCTGAGCTGAAGGCAGATGCTTAACGACTGAGCCACCCAGGCGCCCCAGTACTTTTACTTTTTAAACATAAGAACCCTTGGGATGATTTTATTTTATTTTTTTAAAGATTTTATTTATTTATTTGACAGAGAGAGAGAGAGAGAGAGCACAAGCAGGGGAGTGGCAGGCAGAGGCAGAGGCAGAGGGAGAAGCAGGCTCCCCGCAGAGCAGGGGGAGCCTGCTGTGGGACTCGATCCCAGGACCCTGGGATCATGACCTGAGCTGAAGGCAGTCGCTTAACCAACTGAGCCACCCAGGTGCCTCCCTTGGGATGATTTTAAGCGTTCCCATGCCCAGGCCCCCACCTGAGGCTGGTTACATCAGAAGTTCTGGGGATGGGACCCAGGTGTCAGGATTTTAGATCCCAGGCATTTCCAATGTGGACCAGGACTAGTTCCACTGTGCTGGGCTGGTCCTAGCAGCTGGAGTAGGAGCTGGGCCTGCCATACAGTACGCATCACGGGAGCTAATGTTGCCAGGGGTCTCTGCTTGTAAATCCGACAGTGCTGCTTTCTGTCTGGGAAAATGAACAAGAAAAAGAAAAAGAATAAGAATTTTTTTTTTACGTCAGAGAGGTATCTCTTTATTTTTATCATAATGTCATACTGTCTTTCTTTCTCCTTGGGCAGGTGGCTTTGTCAGAGCCAAGATTTGGGTGGGCTGGAGGTTTTCCTGCCTATTAGTCAAAGAAAGCTGTCCGTAAGGGCCGGGGCAATGCCACTTCCACGGACCCGGTGATCTGTCCTGTGAAGAGCCTCCCCAGGGCACCTGGGTGGCTCAGTCGGTTAAGTGTCTCTGCCTTCAGCTCAGGTCATGATCCCAGGGTCCTGGGATAGAGTCCTGCATCGGGCTCCCTGCTCAGTGGGGAGCCTGCTTCTCCCTCTGCCTGCCGCTCCCCCTGCTTGTGCTCTCTTTCTATCTCAGATAAATAAATAAAAATCTTAAAAAAAAAAAAAAAAAGAGCCTCCCCAGTTTCTCCTTGAGCAAGTGAATCCAGTGTCACCATTGTGTTCATTTCTGCAGAAACAGTTCTAGAAGCACCCACGTTGTGGAGTTCGGTGTTTTGACAATAAGGTAGCTTACCAATGGTGTGTGTGTATGTGTTTGTGGTCCAGAAAAGTGTCTCTTGTTCACCTGGTGTCCCTAGTATCCCAGCTGGTGTGGCCTGTGGCTTGTGTCAATAAATAGCTGCCAAACAGGAACCCGAATAGGCCGCACCGTCTGTGAGAGCTCGTGGCCTCCAGGCCCTGGGCTGAGGATTCACTGGCTCTGCCTTATTCTGTCCCTTTAGTGAGCCCTGGAGGAGGTGTCACTCCTCCTCCGCCGTCCCTGGGTGAGGAATGGAGGTTCAGGGGCCAAGGCAGTTGAGGCAGTGTGTGGCCCAGTCACCCTGTACTCCGCCTGTCCTTCACGGCCCGGCACCCCTGCACTCCAGGAGCTGGCCACCAGCCCAGGCTTCCCCCGCAGGGCAGGCACTGGCTTCGCCTGGCTCCCCATGGGCCGCCATGATGGGCATCTGTAACCCCGAGAGCGTGTGCTTCACCTCTCTGGGCCTGCGGTGTTGGGGGACAAAATAGTGATCCCTGACACTAGCTCTTGGGTTTGGTGCTTGCTATGTGACTGTGCTGAGATTTTACACTGTCAACTCATCCTCTCACTCCCAAGTGAAGTGAGTCCTATTATTATCCCGTTGACACACGTCCTCCCTGTCATTGCTCTGCCCACAGGCTCCACACTGCTGCCCTAGTCAGACGCGGAGCCCTAGGGCTCTGAGCGCCCACCAGCCCTACAGGGGCCAGCCCACACCTGCTCTACCACACTGGCTTCTTCCCTCCTTCTCTCCCTCTCTTTTCCTTCGTCCCTCCCTCCCTTCCTCCCATACGCCAGATTTTTATTATCCAGACCCAGTAGATTCCCAAACCAACATTTCCATCTACTTACATTTCTCTTTTTATTTTCTATTCTCTGCCAACCTTTCAAAAGAAAGTACATTGTTTGCCCACTTCATTCACCTGGAAGTGGGCTTTTCTTCCTTTTGCCCAGCATTTTCTTATTTATAGGATAAAGCTGCATTATTTTAAACACATTGTACTTTTGCCATGCTATCTCTTTTTTATTATTCTCACACTCAGGTAGGCCTCAAGCATAGGCCTTACTCACGAGATCCAATTTTCTTTCTATTTATTAATTTAGCCAGCCTTTGTTGAGTCCCATATGAGCTGGATTTTGTTGTAGGATTCTGAGAATGAACACTGAGTAATTTTCCTCAAGAAGCTTATATCGAAGTAGAGCCCAGTATCTAAACCGATCTCAATACTACACAGAGGCTGTGCTATGGTCTGATGACCCACAGTGCTCTAGGGCAAAAGGGTGGCATCTATCCCAGCCTGTCACGACCTAGGAAGGGCTCCTGGACCACGTGTACATTGAATCTCACCTGAAACTTGAACGGAATATTTTTTGGAATAGCTTTATTGAAGTATGTTGTTTTTTTTTTTTAATTTATTTATTTGAGAGAGACAATGAGATAGAGAGAGCATGAGAGGGGGGAGAGTCAGAGGGAGAAGCAGACTCCTGGCCGAGCAGGGAGCCCGATGTGGGACTCGATCCCGGGACTCCAGGATCATGACCTGAGCCGAAGGCAGTCGCTTAACCAACTGAGCCACCCAGGCGCCCTGAAGTATGTTTTAAGTATCATAAGTTTACCCTATTGAAGTAAACAATTCAATCCTTTTTTGGTTAACTTTACCAAGTGGTACAACCACCACCATAAATCAATTTAAGAGCATTCTCATGGTCCCCCAGTATGGTCTCTCGCTCATGCCCATTCATAAGTAATCCCCGTTCCCACTCCAGCCCTAAACAAACACTAATCTATTTACTGTCTCTATCGATTTGCCTTTTCTGGATGTTTCACATAAGTGGAATCATACACCATGAAGTCTCCTGTGTCTGGTTTCTTTCACTTATTGCAACATCTTTATAATATCTTATATATAAAATCTTATATATAACATCCATATGGTGGCACCTGTCATTCATTCATTTGTTCTTTTTATTGCTGAATAGTGTTCTGGTATATGGATTTACCACATTTTGCCTATCTACTAATCCATCAGTTGATGGACATTTAGGTTGTTTCCGATGTGGGGCTATTATGAATAATGCCGCTATGAACACTGACTCATAGATCTTTCTGTGCACATATGTTTTCGTTTCTCTTAGTAGACACCCAGAAGTGGACTTGCTGGGTCATGTGGTAAGTTTATGTTTAACTCTTTGAGGAACTACCAAACTATTTTCCAAAGATGCCGCCCCATTGCATACCTTCTTGCAATGTATGAGGGTTCTGTGTCTCTAAAATCCTAGCCACATTTGTTATCACCTGTTTTTTTTTTTTAAATTATAGTAATTCCAGTGGGTGTGATATAGATCTCATTTCACATATGCATTTTCTTACTAATGATGTTGAACACCTGCCGATATATCTTCTTTGAAGAAATATCTGTTCATATCTTTTGCTTATTTTTTGGATTGGGCTGTTTCCTTCTTACTGAGAACTTACTTGTAGAAGTTCTTTGTAAATACTGGATACAAGTCCTTTATAGGATTTGATTTTGCAAATAATTTGTCCTAGTTTATTACCTTTTCACTTCCTTAATGGTGGCTCTTAAGTACAAAAGTTTTGAATCATGATGAATTTCAATTTGTTAATATTTTACTTTATAAACCATGCTAAGAAACGTTTGCCTAACCCAAGGCTTTGAAGATATTTTTCCTATGTACTCTTCTGAAAGGTTTATTATTTTGGCTCTTACATTTAAGTTAATGATCTATTTGGGGCTAATTTTTTGTGCATGGTGTGAGATGAGGATCTAAGTTCTTTTGCTTGTAGATGAGGAACCAATTGTCCCAGTGCTGGTTGTTACACAGACCATCCTTTCCTCCGATGAACTCCTTGGGCACTTTTGTCAAAAATCAATTGACCATGATGTAAGGGTTATTTCTGGACTCTCGGTTTTGTTTCATTGATCTGTTTTGCGGTCCTTATACCAGTACCACACTGTCTTAGCAACTGTAGCTTTGAACTCAGAGAAGGGAGGCCCTACAACTCTGTTCTTTTCCAAGAATGTTCTGGGTGTTCTAGGTGATTTTCATTTCCATATAAATTTTAGGATCAGCTTGCCAATTTCTGGGGGGAAAAATCCTGCTGGAATTTTGATCTGGATCATGTTGAATCTATAGATAAGTTTGGGGAGTATTGCCATCTTAAGTCTTAAAATCCAAGAGCATGGCAATGTCTCTACATTTATTCTGATCTTCTTTGATTTGCCTCAGTAAAGTTTTATAATATTTGGTGAAGGAGTCTTGCATATCCTTTGTTAAACTTATTCCGAAGTATTTTATTCTTTTTGGTATTATTAGGAGTGGATTTATCCTCTTAATTTCATTTTCGGCTTGCTGTTTGCATGTAGAAAAGAATTAATTTCTGTACCTGGGAACTTGTTGTACTTATTTATTAGTTCTCATAGTATATTCTTTTTTTTTTTAAGATTTTATTTATTTATTTATTAGAGAGCAAGCGAGAGAGAAACAGCATGAGAGGGGAGAGAGTCAGAGGGAGAAGCAGGCTCCCCGCTGAGCCGGGAGCCCGATGCGGGACTCGATCCCAGGACTCCGGGATCATGACCTGAGCCGAAGGCAGTCACTTAACCAACTGAGCCACCCAGGTGCCCTCTCATAGTATATTCTTTTAGATTCCTTGGGATTTTATATATATGAATATCATGTTGTCTGAGAATAAAGACAGTTTTACTTCTTCCTTCTTTCAATGGGGATGCCTCTTTGTTGTTTCTTGCTCCCGTGAAGCTTATTCCTGTTTTGGGGATATCTGCCTGGATTGTTCTTCTCCCAGATACCGCATGGCTCACTTCCTCACTTCTTTAGGTCTTTGCTTCTTGTTGAGGCCTTCCTGGAACACCGTACTTAAATCCAACGCCTCTGCCCACCCCCAACCCTTGCCCTACACAGTATAACCTTTTCCTTGCGTTATATTTTCTCACAGCACTGGCACTTCAGACTTTATACCTCTCCCCTCTCAAGACGGTCCCAAGAGTTCCAAGAATGAGTAATATATCTGGAAGGAGGGCCCAAGCTGATACTTGGCCAGTGTTGGATGAAGGAAGGTCCAGAAGGGGTTTTCTCTGGGGCGCTCTGTCCCCGGCCCCACCCTTCTAGGTTAGGAGGGTAAAGTCTCTCTAGGCAGATGGGAAGACATTCAGGAGGCACTGGGTGCGGATACCCGGAGGCTGAACAGCTGCTGCTCACACTCAGTTGAAATGTGTGTATACGCGTGCCTGCCCTAGGCGCCCCAGCTACACCAAGACAAGGGGTCCGCCTGAAGCTTGTTTGCACTTGATTTCTCCTGGATGGGAAATGTAGGTGCGGGGAGGTGGGGAGGAGGGAGGAGGGTTCCCAGGAGCAGAGGTGGTTCTGTTTTTGGAGACCCCATTTCATCCCTTGCAACCAGGAAAGTACCTTCTCTATTTGCGTGGGATTAAGAAACAGGATCTCTTTGCATGCCCTCCCTCATCTGGAGTTTGCCACAGCACTAGGATTGGGGTTGAGCTGGGGTGCTCCCAGACCAGGTATAGGTAGGTGGGGGCTGTGGCGGCAGAAGCCCCCGCCTGGGTGTCAGGCAATCTTGTGTTCTTTTTTTTTTTTTTTTTAAGATTTTATTTATTTATTTGAGACAGAGAGAATGAGAGAGACAGAGAGCACATGAGAGGGGGGAGGGTCAGAGGGAGAAGCAGGCTCCCCACCGAGCAGGGAGCCCGATGCGGGACTCGATCCCGGGACTCCAGGATCATGACCTGAGCCGAAGGCAGTCGCTTAACCAACTGAGCCACCCAGGCGCCCAGGCAATCTTGTGTTCTTGCAGCAGAGTGAACTTGAGCAGGGCAAGTCAAGGCCTCGAAAACTAGGTTTCCGCCTCTGTCAAATGGGTCTGAGGGAGCCGTCCTGGGGGTGGGGGGCTGTGCTCCCCCACTCTGGGTCTTCATTTCTTCACCTATACACCCAGTGTGAGAATACTCCTCATGGGCTGGAGGTTCCAAGAAGATTTTATCCACCAAAAAAATTTTCTTTATTGGGGTAAAATACACAGAATCTAAAATTTACCAACTTAACCATTTTTAAGTGTCCAGTTCAGTGGCATTAAGTACATTTGCCTTGTCGTTGTACCCCAAGAAGATGCAATCCTTTAAAAAGTACCGTGCCTCCCCCCCACCCCCGCCTCATGTGCCATACCTGTGCTGGCGCTCCCCTCCGCAGGGGCCTCGTCCAGAGCGGACGCCCTATAAAGAGGAGTGAGTTCCAGAGTCACGCGGCAGGGCCAGCCACCACGGGCTAAGCTGTTGGTGTCAGCTCTGGGGGCAGCTCTGACTGAGCACCGAGGGACCTGTGTACTCCAAACCACACACCGTCCTTCCAGCTCGTTCATTCAAATCCCTTATCCTTCCTGAGAGCTTTGGAGGAGGGTGCGACTGTCATCTCCATTTTGGAGGTGAGAAAGGAGGCAAAGGGAGGCTGTGTGCAATTTGCCCCCAACATGGCCTTTCCATGTTACTGGCAGAGGTGGCATTTGAAGGCAGGCCCTCGGGCAGGGCTGTACTACTTTTCTCTAAATCATAAACCATTTGAATTTTAACCATTTGATTGATGCAAGCACTCTGCACTGTTAAACTCACTATGGAATGTGATTCAGATTCACTTCGATTGTAAGTTTTCTTGTATTCGCACACCTTGATTTAGAGAATCCCGTAACTTTCTCCACTGACGGGTTGCTACGTGAATCATTAGATTGAATGCCCAATTGCTTTATTACAACCTCCTTGTTCTCTATTTTTAAGTGGTGTCTGAAATTACTGAGTGTAAATCAGAGAAGAAAATAGTAGCCCTTAAAAATGGCTAATCTTGGGCGCCTGGGTGGCTCAGTTGGTTAAGCGACTGCCTTCGGCTCAGGTCATGATCCTGGAGTCCCGGGATCGAGTCCCGCATCGGGCTCCCTGCTCGGCGGGGAGTCTGCTTCTCCCTCTGACCCTCCCCCCTCTCATGTGCTCTCTCTCATTCTCTCTCTCAAATAAATAAATAAAATCTTTAAAAAAAAAATAGCTAGTCCTTCTAAGATGCATCAGGAAGATCCCTGTTAACTCTTTGGATGACTCATTAAGTAAAATAACTCGGTCCAATTTAATAACTTAGCCCAATTTAAGGCTGCCTCTCCACCCCCTATTAATGATTCTTAGGGTCTGGTGTATATATCAGTTTAAAATCTATCAGCAGAGCTGGGGGGAGTACAAATCTCCGTGGATGTGACAGTTACCAGATTGCTGAGGGCTTGGTTTCCTCATCTGTAAATGGGAAACTCCTCATGAGGACAATACGCAGATTAATGAACTGGCTGTTGAAATAGTGCCTGGCCCCCACAGTAAGCATTAGATCATGTGAACAATTATTACCGCCTCAGCCGAGCTGGCTGCTTTCACGGACGGCTTCTACTTCACCCGGAGTTCACCTTGAGGCCATGTGCCTGGACCCCACCTTTCATGATGAAAAACTGCAGGATACAGAAAGGTTAGAAGCCTACCATTCACGAACACCCTTCTACCCACCACATAGACTCAACAGTTGTGTTTTGCCATTACTTTGTTGATTTGGATATTTTCTTCCGAACACTTAGAGCAAGTTGCTAATCTTTCACTGCTAAATTCTTCAGCATGTATCTTTTAGGAATAAAATATGCTCCTAAGCAACCATCAAAATTAATAATTCTATAATATCATCTAACAACCAGCCCATAGTCAAATTTCCCTTGTCTCAGCAGAGGGTGCTATCAAATTTTGGATTTCTTTTTTTTAAAGATTTTATTTATTTATTTGTCAGAGACAGAGAGAGAGAGAGCGCACAAGCAGGGGGAGTGGCAGAGGCAGAGGGAGAAGCAGGCTCTCTGTTGAGCAGGGAGCCTGATGCAGGACCAATCCCAGGACCCTGGGATCATGACCTGAGCCAAAGGCAGACGCTTAACTGGTTGAACCACCCAGGCATCTCACAAATTTTGGATTTTTGCCAATCTGATGGATGAGAGTCTCTCAAGGTAGTTATAATTTTCTTGCCTCTTATTATGATGATGAGTGAGCATCTTTTTACACGTACAGGGGTTTTCTGCAATTCTTTTTCTGTGACCTATCTGCTCATGGCTTTTGTCCATTTTAAAATCATACTTTGGGTTTTTTCATCTCTACTTCTAATCACTCCTTATATATTGAGGAAATTACCCTTTGTCTTTAAGTTATAGGTATTGTCTCCCATTTGTATTTTTTTTAAGCTTTGCTTATGGTGGTTTTTTGTTTGTTTTTACCATGAAAAGCTTTTTAAAAATTTTGCTTTAATTTTATGTAGTAGAATTCATCAAATTTTTCTTTTATTGTTTCTGAATTTTGAATCCTAAATTGAAAGGCTTTCCTCACTCCTGGGTTATAAAGGAATCCCTTCATGTTTTCACCTAGAAGTTGTAAGGTTTCATTTTAAAAATCTGAATCTCGGGACACCTGGGTGGCTCAGTTGGTTGGGCGTCTGCCTTCGGCTCAGGTCCTGATCTCAGAGTCCTGGGATCGAGCCCCGCAATGGTCTCCCTGCTCAGTGGGGAGTCTGCTTCTTCCTCTGCCCCCTCTCTCTCCCACTCGTTCTCTCTCAAAAAATAAATAAAATCTTAAAAAAATATAAAATAAAAATCTGAATCTCGGGGTGCCTGGGTGGCTCAGTCAGTTAAGCGTCTGCCTTTGGCTTGGGTCGTGATCCCAGAGTCCTGGGATTGCGCCCTGGGTCAGGCTCCCTGCTCGGTGGGGAGTCTGCTTCTCCCTCTCTCTCTGCCCCTCCCCCCTACTCATGCTCTCATTCTCTCTCTCTATCTCATGAATAAAGGAAAAATCGTTAAAAAAGAAAAATAAATAAAAATTCTGAATCTCTGGTCCATTTGGTACTTAGTGTTTGGTGAGGTATGGGTCCACTTTTACCTTTTTTTTGAAATGGCTATTCAATTGTCCCAGGATCACTTATTTAAAAATCTATCATGTCCCAGTGATTTGAGATGCCACTTTGGTCATACATCAAACTTCCATAGGCAGTTGGGCAAATTTCTGGATTTTTCTATCCTGTTCATTGCTCTGTCTGGCTATGCATGTTCCTAACTATACTATTTTAATTGCAGAGACTTTATGGCATTTAAAAATATCTAGTAGGGATTACCCCCACCCCACTGCCCTTCTTTTTTAGTTTTCCTGGCTATTCTTGATTGTGTATTATTTCATACCAGAATCAACTTGTTTAACTCCAGGAAAAAATAAAAAAAAACATCTTCAGTATTTTCATGAAGATCATGCGAAATGGATATATATACGTGGGCTGAATGGACATCTTTATGGTATTGAGACATTCGATCTAAGAACATATTATTATCAGGTGGCTCTTTTGGGGGCACAGGCTCTTAATAGGTTGAATTTTGTCCCTCCCAAAAGATATACTGAAGTCCTACCCCTACTACCCCAGAATGTCACCTTATTTGGAAATAGAGTCTTTACAGAGGTAATTAAGCTAAAATGAGGTCATTAGGTTAGGCCCTAATCCAATATGAGTGGTGTCACTATACAAAGGGGAAATTTGGACACGGACATGAGCCCAGGGAGAACACTGCATGAAGTGAAGGTAGAGGTCAGGGTGAGGTGCCAGCAAGCCACTGGCAACGAGGATGGGAGCCATGAGACAGATTCTCCCTCATGGCCCTCAAAAGACACCAACCTCTCCTGTACCTTGGTCTTGGACTTCTGGCCTCCAGAACTGTGAGACAAATGTGTTTTCTAAGTCCACTTGGCTAGCTATGCTTTGTTACAGCAGCCCCAGCCATCTACCACGGGCCCCTGGGAGGGTCTCTTGGGCCGGAAGTGAGCAGGCCAGCCACAACTTCAGGACATGGGGAAGCACTTGTGTGCTTTCCTACCCCTGACCTCAAGCAAGCCCAGCCAGGCCCGCTTCTTGCCTGCCTGAAGTTGGATGAGGGAACCAATGAATGCATTGGAAAGCTGGAGGTGTGACTTCACTCTCAATGGGTGGCCAAGCCCATTGAGGTCAAGGCCAATGAATGAGTCATCTGTGCAATGTGGCTCAGTGAGTCAGGGAGGGCCAGGCAGAAAGCCCAAGTTTGGGGCATATTTTCTCTTCCCTCTCCTTTGGAACCTAGAATTGGCCCCCTAAAAGTCATCAACCCAAGAAATAAACAGTGAAATAGTGTAACACACCACCCTCATGACACACCCACTGTGTGCTGGGGCAAGATAAGGACAAAGGACTTAGAAAACAGGGAGAACGAGTATGAGGCACCCAGCTGTGCCACTTACTTGCTGTGTGCCTTTGGATATGTTAGTGAACTTGTCTGGGCCCGGGTTCCTCTATCTCTTCTCGTGGGGGTTGGTGGTGGTACCAGTCTGACAGGGTTAGTGTCACGGCCATACAAGGAAATGAATATAAAGCACCTGGCAAAGGGCCAGGCTCAGCGCAAGTGCTCAACAGAGATTGGCAATGATTATTAATAAGAACTGCCCCTAAGTAACTTACCCACAAAGGCAAAACTGCAATCCACAATTCTTGAGTCTTCGCCTATGACTTTGAACACACTGCAGATAACCCTTGCCCCTCCTTCCTTAGGGAAGTTTGGAAGAGACCAACCATGATCTCATTTGCTCCCTCTACCATTAATTAGTGTTTTCTAATTATGAAAAGGAAATTATGTCTCAATTCATACTGGTCTCAAAGAAATTACAACAGAAAGGTGTCATTTCTCACTGTGGCGTCAGTCCCCCTGGCAGCCCAGGGCGTGGCTCAGGGCTATGTTGGCAGGCTGTGTCCTTGGTTCAGGGACAAGCCTATCTGAGTCATGGAGGCCCTGCTATTTCCTGGTCCCTCTCCTGGGCTCCTGGGCTCATCTTCATGGGTTCGTTCAACAAACCTGCTTTGAGGTTTGTACCGGGGACCAAGAGAGGCAAGAAGCCATGTCCCTGCCTCCAAGCTAGTGGGAGAGACAGAAATGGTCAGCCATGGAGACTTCACACAAGATACTGGGGCTTCATCTGGTCCCACAGAAAATCTGAGAGTTGGTCTCTTGAGGTTATTTTTTTTATTTTATTTTTTTTAGATTTTATTTATTTATTTGAGAGAGAGAGAGAGAATGAGAGACAGCGTGAGAGGGAGGAGGGTCAGAGGGAGAAGCAGACTCCCTGCCAAGCAGGGAGCCCGATGCGGGACTCGATCCCGGGACTCCAGGATCATGACCTAAGCCGAAGGCAGTCGCTTAACCAACTGAGCCACCCAGGCGCCCGGTCTCTTGAGGTTATTGCTGTCCCATTTTACAGGAGAGGAAACTGAGGCTCCCGGGGGAAATGGTAAATAAAGCCCATCTCTCAGAGGCCTTTCATCCAGACATTTCTATTCTATTATCAGTCCTTCTGTCTCCATGTAGACACCCTCTCCTTTGGGCATCTTTCCCTCATAACCTTCTCCTAGCTGGGTAAGGGTCCCTTTTTTGGCCTCCCCAGTCTGTACCCTGACACTTAGTACCTGAGTCGTACTCATTTATTAATAAGTGTGTCCCCCTGTCAGAAGCTTGTTAATTGAATGACCGCAGTGTTTTAATTCCTGTCCTTAAACATTTTACCGAACTGTATTTTACTGGATGTAAGAGGTCAGCAATTCTAAGGCCCCCTCACTAATTTATGCACCATCAGGAAAGAAAATGCTACCAATTAACTATGTCAATTAACTATAATATGCCTCTGATTGGAAGTTCCATTCCACTTTGAGGAATGATAAAATTTTTTTTTTTTAAAGATTTTATTTATTTATTTGGCAGAGAGAGACACAGCGAGAGCAGGAACACAAGCAGGGGGAGTGGGAGAGGGAGAAGCAGGCCTCCTGCAGAGCAGGGAGCCCGATGCGGGGCTCGATCCCAGGACCCTGGGATCATGACCTGAGCCGAAGGCAGACGCTTAACGACTGAGCCACCCAGGCGCCCCGAGGAATGATAAAATATTTAAAAAATGTGCCTTAGGTGCAATGAAATATAAAAACAATTACTGCTTTTATTTATTTTTTATTTTTTTTAGGCGGGGGAGAGAGAGAGAGAGGCAGAGGGCAGAGGGCGAAGGAAAATCTTAAGCAGGCTCCACGCCCACTGCAGAGCCTGATCCCACAACCCTGAGATCATGACCGGAGTCGAAATACAGTCAGATGCTTAACTGACTGAGTCACCCAGGTGCCCCTACAATTACTGCCTTTAAACACATCCTAGGGGAAGAAGAGTTTATAAATACCCACTTATTAATAATAACAGAGTTTACTAAACACCCTGTGCCAGGCATTGTTCTAAAGTGCTCTTCATTCAGGATCTCATATCAGAGGTTGGCAAATTTTTCCTGTAAAAGGACAGAGGTAAATATTTTAGGCTTCATGAGCCATGAAGTGTCACAACCACTCACCTCTCATCGGAGTGCAAAAACAGCCCTGGGGGATATGTAAACCAACAGGTTGGGTATGCTCCAATAAAACTTTATTGACGGACACCAGAATTTGAATTTCAGGCAACTTTCATGTGTCACAGAATATTATTCTTCTTTCGATTTTTTTCTACAACCATTTGACATGTAAAAACCACTCTTAGCTTGTGGGTCATACCAAAAGAGGGAGTGGGCTGGATTTGGGTCAGGAGCTGTAGTTTACTGACCCCTGTCCCATATGCTCTTCACACGGACGGGCCCTACAAGATGCTATTTTTATCCTCCTTTTACACATGAGGAAACAGAGTCTTTGAGAGGTAGGGTAACTTTCCCAAGGACACACAGCTGATGTGTGGTCAAGCTGGGAGTCTAACCCAAGCAGTCTAACTCTGTAACTTGTCCTTAACAAGTTACCCTAAGTACAGTGAATATGGTTTACCCTAAATATGGTTGGCTTCTAATATTTTTAACTTTTTCCCCTGATTACAACAGTTCCACGTTCGTGTTGAAAAATTGAAATCATACAAATTTATAAGGACGAAAATGAAAGTAACTCCACCCTCCGGAGATAAACACCGGGTTTGAACACACAGCTCTCACATGCTGACTAGATTAAGAATGTTCCGAACGCTGTGTGACTTTGGATGCGTGGCCTAACCGTTCTGAGCCCTTGTCTCTCAAATGAGGGGGCGAGCTCAGATGACACAGCTCCGCAGGCCCTCTCAGGCCTGCCTCTGGGTATGTGTTTGTAAGGGTTGTGCAATAGCAGCTGGTTCTGTCCTAACTGCCTTCACGTGGAGGGTAAAGTCACCCCTTGCCAGCCCCTGGAGATGGGTCAAGTGGTCCCTGTGCATGGCTCATCCAAATCCCAAGCACTGAGTGAATTCGGACAGCAGGGACATCAGTGCCTGACTCGGGGGTCCTAAGAGGTTCAGGGTCCCTCCACGGCTAGTGCCAGAGACCCTTCTGCCCAGTGAGCAGAGCTCCAGACAAGCGGGGAGTCAGGGGCTTCCGCCAGCACCGCCTAGGATGGGACCTGCACAGGCAGAGGCCTTAATAGACTGAGGTTCCTACGGCCGGAGGCCTGGGCCCCGCTCCGTCTCAGTCAGACGGGGCCAGGCTCTGGATCTGTGTCTGATGACTACCAGCTGTGTGACCTTGGGCACATTCCCTCTCTGAGCCTGTTTCCCTGCCTGAAAAATGGGGAGAACAACCACCTCACAGGATCACTGATTAGTTTTGTTTTGGTTTTTTTTTTTTAAAGATTTTATTTATTTATTTGACACAGAGAAAAAACACAAGCAGAGCGAGCAGGAGAGGGAGAAGGAGAAGCAGGCTTTCCGCTGAGCGCAGAGCCCGATGTGGGGCTCGATCCCAGGACCCCGGGGAACCATGAGCCCAGCCGAAGGCAGACGCTGAACCTCCTGCGTCACTAGGCGCCCCGCATGATTAGTTCTTTAGATGATACTGTAACGCAGCTGGCACAGAGCTGAAGCTTAGTAAATGACATTTCTGACCCCTTCTCTTCATCTACTTTTCAACAGTATGCTTTTGAACAGCTCTTCCCCCATGCCGCAGATTACGAACCTACTATATGCCACGGCTGCATCCAAGGTCGTAGGGTGTGGAGGTCCAAAGATGAGAAAAATAGTCCCTGCCCTCACGTAACTCAGGGAGGGTAAGATAAGGATCAAAGAGACTTTTACACAATCAGAATGTTTGAACAAAGTCCTCCAGGACCCAAGGGCAGGAGAAGTTAGCGACACCAGGGAAAGCTTCATTGAGATGCCACTTTGGCTGGGTCTTGGCGGATGGAGAAAGATATGGCTGAGCCCAGAGAGGACAGCATCCTGGAAGGCGGAGGGGGAACAGGGTGAGCAAAGGTGTGGGGGTGGGAACACAGGCTCAGGGAGTTTGCCCAGAGAACAACAAGAGAGCCAATCACAGTAGTGGGGCTGGGCCGAATGGATGGGTGAGGCCAGGGGTGGTGTGCCTTGGGTTCGGTGGGAAAGGAGGAGTCATGGAGGGTACGGAGCAAAAGCAGGAGGTGCCAGACAGCACAGTCGAAGGCCTGTGGATTCTGAGAGAACATGACCGGTGGGAGCCAGCTCCCTCTCCTGAGAGCATCCATTCTGGGCATGACCCTCTCAGGCCCTTTCTCACACATGGTCTTACTTAGTTCTAGATGGATGGTATTCCCGGTTTACATAAGGGGAAACCAAAGCTCACACATGTTAAGCTGCCTGCCCAAGTTCACGGGGTAGACAGTGAGCTGGGGCCATCTGTGAGAGCGCCACCCTTTCTCCCCCTGTTCTGGGACCCCAGGGCAGATCCAAAATCCATTCAGAGGGCAGGATTTGGATAGGGCTTGTAGGCTAATGCCATCCCGGGCTACACTGAGTCCCCCACAGTCCTGGGGTACTTGTCATTGCTGCCATCACAGGAAGGAGGGAGTGCAGGCTCAGTAAGGGGAAGTGACTTATACAAGGCCACACACTGAGGGTGGGGAATCCAGGCCTTCTGAGTTCAAACCCTTCCCGCTAGCCCCCACTGCCTCCAGGTTTATCTCTAAGCACATCTAAAACTGGAAAGAGCCCAGGTCAGAAAGGCCCAGTTCCCTCCCAAGTCAATATTCACTGATTTCATGCTCCTTCATTGCCCTGTGCCCTCCAGGCCCATGACTCCAGTCCCAATACCATCACCATAGGCCAGATTACGTTAGGCCTCTCTCTGACTCAATCTTCAGCCAGCAGCAGCCTCTCCACTGCCTAGACTGGTGTCTTCTGTGGCTACACCTTTACCACCACACCCCCTGACCCGAGCCATTGTGTTAGTCGGTCTCAAGGAGGGACCTTTTCCTGAACTGGGCCTCTGTTCCAACCACACCTACCAGTGTTTTGTAGTGACCTTCTCCGCAGGTTCTGATGCCAGACCCTGAAACATACATGGCTTGCTGGGAAGGGGAAAACAAGAGATTTAGTGAATCATAATGGGAAGGGCTAAGGTAAGGCCTGGGTCCCTTACCCTTACCATCTCTCACTTAGGCCTCAACCCATCCACAAAGTAGGCAGTTGTAAACCCATTCTACAGATGTGGGCTTAGAGGCTCAGCAGAAGCAAAATAACAGCACGGGGGTTCAAACTATGCTCTTTCCAGAAAAGGATAAAGAGGAAAAACCCACAGAGCTCAGCAGACACCTGACTCCAGGGCCAGACTGTGCCACCACCACTATAAAAGCTGTATAAAAAGTTGGTTTTTTTTTAAATGTGGATAGGGGAAGATATAATTAATGCTCCTGGTTAAAAAAAAAATGGGGCAGATAAAGTTGGTATGCTGTGAAAAGTCAGCAGCTGTAACATTTTATGATTCAATGCAAAAAATATGTAGAGTTCCTCAGCTGAATAAATAGTATAAACAAATAATTTTTTTTTTTTTGAAAAGGTATAGGGAGGGTGTTGCCATTATCTGACGACCTCTTTGCTGTCCTCAGGATTCATCTAAAGGTAGAAAATGCCCTTAAGAAAATGTACTCAACCCGGAACTTTTCTAGAACGTAGACAGAAAGTCTGAGCATGTGTGAACACAGAAGCTAAACAAGACAAATGCAGAAGTTGCCTCTGATGATATAGTCCACAGATCAACGACACAGAGTCCTTGAAATCCCCATCCCATCCCCCCTCTCCACAGGAGAGGGGAAGAAACCGCAGAATGTTCTTGACTCGGCACCCAGACCGGGTGGCGCAATATTTGTTTGTGTACCTAGCACATCGGTGCCGCCCTCCCCTGCCCAGGGGGCCGTCACTAGGACTCCGCGCGGGTGGCCGCATGGGGTCTTCCCAAACGTTCGTCCTGGACTCCTAAAGCCCCGTGGCACTGGGTTTCGAATTCAGCCCCTATAGATGACGAGGGTCAGGGCGTGGGGACTGAAACCCCTTAGCTTAGGGCATAGTAGGCGCCCAAACAGCATATACAGAGCTGTCTTAAGCGAACGTGGCCAGAAACGTGTCCAGTGACCCCTGGAGGGCGCTGTCGAGCCACGCCGGGGGGGGGTAGTCGCCTCCCCAAACGCCGAACCCCGCAATCCACCACCGTACCTTACGACCCCACACTTGCGATTTCAGTCCCTTTACCCGCCTTTCTCGGCTCCAAATCCTCTAGGAACAGAAGGGCTTCGACTGGAAGGCATTTTACTTGTTTAAATGTGTTTTTCTTAAGTAACAGGACAAGTCTGGGAAACCTGAGCCGAAGGCATTCCCCTGAACTTTACCCCAACTCACCCCGGTTGTCCTTAGTAGGAACATATCCATAGGCAAACATTACATTTTCTCCAACCCTAATTTCAGGTTCCTCTCTGTTCCCCTACCCCCAGCATTGTGATATTGGGCAAGTAAATCGCTTCTTCTGGGGAACCTGAGTTTTCCGCGGCTACTGGTGACGAGGAAATGAGCGAAAAGGGCACACGTGTATGCAAAGGCGCAGGAAGCCCCTTTCCGTTCCGGGCGGAGGGGGCGCGGGGAGGGGGAGGGGAGGGACAAGGGAGGGGGAGGGGAGGGGAGGGACAAGGGAGGGGAGGCCGCTGGCCCGCCGCCCGCTCTCCCGGCCGTTCGGATCCCGGAGGTCAGCCCTTGGCTGGCAGCGCGCCCGCCACCTCTTCTCCCCCCTGGGCCCGGAGAGCGGCGCAGGCCGGATCCCCAGGGACGCGCCAGGCGCAGGCCGGACGGCCGGGCTGGGGCCCGAGCCAGCAGCAGCCAGCGGATCCCGCTCCGAGGCGGATGACGTCTTCGCCTCTGGCTCCGCCGGCGCCGAGCCGGGCTGGGCGGGTGACGTCACCACACGGCCACGTGATCGTCATTCAAACAAACAACTCCCTCCCCCTGCGCGCCCGCTCCGCCCCGCCCCGCTCCGCCCCCAGAGAGGCCACATATAAACGCATTCCCGCAGGCTGGGCTCGCTGCGAGGGACGCCGGGCTGTAATAGGTGTGAGTGGGGCTGGAGGGGCAGTCGGGGGAACAGCAAAGAAGCCTAGGCGGCCGAGAGTCCTCCGCGACGCCCCCTCGCTCAGTCTAAGGGCAGTCTGGGGTTCGGCGCAGAGAGAACTAGGGTCGGGCTTTTCTTCGAAAGCCGCTGCCCTGCCCTTGGCTTCCGAGGACAAAGAGCACCGAGAACGGGCACGCTGGGGGCGCTAGGGCCGGCCATGGTCATGGAAGTGGGCTCCCTGGACGCCGGAGGCCTGCGGACGCTGCTTCGGGAGCGCGCGGCGCAGTGCCTGCTGCTGGACTGCCGCTCCTTTTTCGCTTTCAACGCCGGCCACATCGCCGGCTCGGTCAACGTGCGCTTCAGCACCATCGTGCGGCGCCGGGCCAAGGGCGCCATGGGCCTGGAGCACATCGTGCCCAACGCCGAGCTGCGCGGTCGCCTGCTGGCCGGCGCCTACCACGCCGTGGTGCTGCTGGACGAGCGCAGCGCCGCGCTGGACGGCGCCAAGCGCGACGGCACCCTGGCCCTGGCCGCCGGGGCGCTCCGCCGCGAGGCGCGCGCCGCGCAAGTCTTCTTCCTCAAAGGTACGCTCTCGGGGAAGCTCTGGCGCCGCTCGCCCCCCGCCGCCTTGCCGCGGGACCCCTGGCCCTCGGCCCCTTGGGGCTGCCCCACTGGAGCGCGTGGGCGCCCGAGCCTTAGTCCGGGGACTTGTCGTTGGCTTTGTTTGGCTTTAAGAACAAAGACTTGCCTGGGCATCTCCGGGGTAAACGTCAACCCTGGTGGGCGCGGGGGTGGGATGAAGGTGCCCTGGCCCCGAAGATACTAATGGAAACAAATATGTCTCTTTGTCTTCCCAGGAGGATATGAAGCTTTTTCAGCTTCCTGCCCAGAGCTGTGCAGCAAACAGTCGACCCCCATGGGGCTCAGCCTTCCTCTGAGTACTAGCATCCCTGACAGCGCCGAATCAGGGTGCAGTTCTTGTAGCACCCCACTCTATGATCAGGTTAGTAGGGGCCTGTGTTGAGGGCGGGGGGAGGACCAGCTGGCAAAGGCCTGGAAGAGCAGTACTAGTGAGAGTATTCCAAAGTAACCTGCAAGTTTATAAGGGAGGGGACACAGGGCTATTAATTTATCCCACGGTCTGATGGAGGGGAGTCTAACTGCTGGCACTACAGAAATGAACTTGAGGCACATGGGTTTAGTTCCCTATTTATTTATACTCTAACAGCAGTGCTAAATGCCCCCGGTACCTGCAACTGACTTCTCCAGCAGGGAGTTTTTGTGGGTGTGGGCACCGGCCTTGACTTTGAGCAAAGCTTGACAAGTCTTGAATATTTCTGGATTTCAGGGTGGCCCAGTGGAGATCCTGCCCTTCCTGTACCTGGGCAGTGCCTATCATGCTTCCCGCAAAGACATGCTGGACGCCTTGGGCATCACTGCCTTGATCAACGTCTCAGCCAATTGTCCCAACCATTTTGAGGATTACTACCAGTATAAGAGCATCCCTGTGGAAGACAACCACAAGGCGGACATCAGCTCCTGGTTCAATGAGGCCATTGACTTCATAGGTAAATGGACAGATGTCTTGGACTTCTGCCTTGCTCCCCCCATTTTAGTCACCGAGCCCAACTCTGTGGCAAGGACTTGAATGACATTCGTCTGAGCCTTTCTCCATACATTAAATATCAGTCTGGTTCTGGCAATATCCCTGCAAAATAGGGATTTGATGTCCCATTCAACAAATTAGCAAACTGAGGGTCAGAAAGTTGAATTGACTTAACCCATCCAAGAGCATTCTGCTTGGTGGAGATGCCTGGTCTTGGTTTAAATCCCTTACTGTTCTTTGCACCTATCTCTGGATAGGACACACGTTTCTTAGGCACCTTCTGCCTGGGGTTGGGGTTGTTCCCCTGAGCTCTCAAGTAACCAGCCACCCTTTGTTTTCCAGACTCCATCAAGAATGCTGGAGGAAGGGTGTTTGTCCACTGCCAGGCAGGCATTTCCCGGTCAGCTACCATCTGCCTCGCTTACCTCATGAGGACTAACCGAGTCAAGCTGGATGAGGCCTTTGAGTTTGTGAAGCAGAGGAGAAGCATCATTTCCCCCAACTTCAGCTTCATGGGCCAGCTGCTGCAGTTTGAGTCGCAGGTCCTGGCCCCACACTGCTCAGCAGAGGCTGGGAGCCCTGCCATGGCTGTGTTGGACCGCAGCACGTCCACCACCACGGTCTTCAACTTTCCTGTCTCCATCCCCGTCCACTCTGCGAACAGTGCATTGAGCTACCTTCAGAGCCCCATTACGACCTCTCCCAGCTGCTGAAAGGCCACGGGAGGTGATCTCCATAACCCACTGGGACTCTAGGCTCCTTGAGGAGAAATGCAATAACTCTGGGGAGGGTGCTTGTGAGGGCTGGTCCTTATTTATTTAATTTCACCCCGAGCTCCAATGGGTTCCTAAGCAGTCATAGTGATGATGTAGCATCAGGATGTTTGCTGAACGCAGCACATTCGGGACCAATATATATATATATATATATATATATATATAGTGGGTACATCGAGTCCCTCTGACAAAAAGGGGCAGAAGAGAAAGGACTCTGTGTATGAGCCAGTTTCTTTTTGCTTGCTCCTGTTTTTTGTAGGAACTCTTCATGCTTGACATACCAGTATTATCATTCCTGACGACACATACCTATGAGAATATACCTTATTTATTTTTGTGGAGGTGGTCTGCCTTCACAAATGTCAGTGTCTACTCCTAGAAGAACCAAATACCTCAATTTTT
Organism: Mirounga leonina; assembly: GCF_011800145.1. NCBI lineage: Eukaryota > Metazoa > Chordata > Mammalia > Carnivora > Phocidae > Mirounga > Mirounga leonina. The sequence goes on along the minus strand of NW_023270231.1, from coordinate 16,789,093 downwards.
GTGTTTGAGTACTGTAATATCCTGTAAATATATCCTAAGCAGGTTTGTGTTCAGCACTGATGGGAAGCACCAGTGTTGAGTTTTTTTAGTTGCCAGTGGTTGTGTGTTTATTTATAAGCTGAAATAATATATTTCTTCTTTTAAGAAGACATTTTGTTATGTAAGGATGACTTTTTTATACAACAGAATAAATTATGGCATTTCTATTGAAATCTCAATGCTTTATTTTTTTTAAAGATTTTATTTTTATTTATTTGAGGCAGAGAGAATGAGAGAGAGAGAGCACATGAGAGGGGGGAGGGTCAGAGAGAGAAGCAGGCTCCCTGCCAAGCAGGGAGCCCGATGTGGTACTCGATCCAGGGACTCCAGGATCATGACGTGAGCCAAAGGCAGTTGCTTAACCAACTGAGCCACCCAGGCGCCCTCAATGCTTTATTTCTTGGGCAGCCCCAACTAGTCCCTCTCCCATGAGTGAACCAGAATCTGCACAAGGGCCTCGCAGATGTGTGTCTTGGGATCTGGTCTTCTACTACTTGGGGGCCCTTCCAATCCAAGATGGTTGGGTTACAAGGGAGGTAGAAAAGTGTGATCTATCATGGAAAACCAGGTACTGCAGCTGAACTCTTGAGTATCAGATCCAGGTGACCACCCACATATTCCTACCATGTTACACAGGGAGCCCAAGTGTTCCCAGAGCCAAAAAGGAATGACCATTTGCTTGGGTTGCCTTTTTTATTTAATACTTTACCCAGGATAATATAAAAAGCCACCTTTTCTGAGCTGTGTTGGAATCATGAGGACGATGGTTTTCCAAAACACCTGACTTAAACGTGACTGCTATGTGTAAGGTGATGTGTGCTACTTGTTCCCCAAACAGCTCAGCAGGACCCTTTTGCAGACAAAGATGCGGAGACCCAGCAGAGCTAAGTGGCAGTGGGGCGAATTGGGCCCTACATCTGTTTTGTTCCCTAATTCTATGTGGCTTGCACTTTATCACTTGCTTCTCTCACGTGCTCTCTTTTTTTCCCTCGCCTTTGAAAAGACCTTTATTCTTATGAAAAGAATATGAAGTGCTATGAACAAATACAACACAGACAAATCACCTGAAATTCCCACCCCCGACCTGATCATTAAAGCTTTGGAATACATCCATGCTAGCATATATATATGTGTGTGTGTATATATATATATATATATATATATATATATATATATATACACACAGAATTTTTGGTGGCTGCCTCCAGGTCACTTGCTGGTCTGATTTCATAATTTTGTTGAAGATAGGCAATCAAATCTGATTTGCTCAGGGCAAGATTCTGGATTTTTACTCTTGCCGAACGGGCCAAAACAAGGTGTAATTGACTACCTACCCATAATCCAGTCTATAATGTTGAATTAAATAACAGTGAAGCTCTTGGGTTACTGGCCCCATAGCTCTGGTCCCTCCCCCCCCCACACACACTTGTTTCTGGACAAAGTGATGTAGGAAGCAGAAAAGGAAACCTCTTACTTCTCCAGTAGTGCCCCTGAACAGTGGTCCTGGTCCTGCCAGGTCATTTAAGACCTTGACACCCAATCAGTGTCCTTGACCTTTCCCCATTGGTTCACCATCTGCCACTTGACTCTCAATGACTGAAAGATCCCTGTGTTTTAAGTTCTAAGAACTTACCCTGAGCTGGCAAGCTCATTTCCTTGGCTGGGCTTTCAACTGCAAGTGTGTTCACGCCTTTCAAAACAAACTGTACCCAGTGTTTTTATCAAACCCTAGAAATTTACTATGGCGAATATCTCCTTTCGTGGAAACATACCAGCAACTTCAAGTCCATGGCAGATGCTGTGGCTGACTTCCCTGTGGGCTCAGGCCATTGCTTTCTGCTTGGCAGGCACTGGCTGAACCAAAATTAATCTCCAGTGTGATCCATGCACTGGAAAAATACAGCGGCTGCCTAAGGGAGCCACCAGTGAAAACAATTCACTCACTTCTCCCAATATAAGCTGCTCCACTCCCACCAGCTCAGGAGAGTAGGGATGACAGCCCTCTTGCTCCATGTATCTGATTCCTGGTCTTTGGGCCCTCTGGAGTATGTCACTTTTGGCCTGAGACTGCTTTTCTGAGGGGGGGGGGAGGGAAGTACCTCATGATGAGGAGAAAGATGCTCAAACTATTAAAATGTTTGTTTCTCAAGGGGAGATTGAAATAGAGACAAGTCCATCATTTACTACTTGTAATGTGGTTATAATAGCTCTTAATTTTAGAGCTAGCACCGCGTGCCAGCCACTGTGCTAACTGCTTTATGGACCTTCACATGAAAACCTTCAGCAGCAGCACCCATTTTACAGAAGAAGAAACTGAGGCTCAGAGAGAGGAAGTGACATGTCCAAGTTCATACAGCAAGTAAACAGCATTGCAGAGATTGGAACCTGGGTCCAAAAGAAGAATGGGAACCGAAGTCCTAGTTCAGTCCAAAAGACAGCTTGAGGAAGTGGGGAAAGGGTGAATGTTATAGCCAACCAGACATCAGCATGGTTTACCACATAATTTGGGGGTGGAAAAGCTATTTATCATTTTGGGCCTCAGCAACCTTACTTGTGAAATGGGATAATATAACCTGCTTCACCTGTGAGGGGGAAATAGGCTCATGAATGTCAAGTGCCTGGCAGGTACGGGGCCCTGGAGGTACACTAAGATCCCATCCCCCATTCCTAACAACTTCTAGCAGTTTTCTGGTGTCAGTTTTCCCACCTCTAAAATGACCAATTTGCCCTGGATCTAATGGGTAAGATTCCTCCCAGCCTTAGAAGATGCATCAATGCATTCTTTATGCTTTTCTGTGGTTTCCATTAGGATAGTTCCAGCCCCAAACGCCTCCACCGCATCCTCTCCTTTCCTTGGAATTTTGCAGATCGTAGCTAATTTGCCTCGGACTTACAGTCTCTGGAGTCCATTTCCCTCCCTCCCTCCCCTGCCCATCCCGGATGACATCATGGGGTGTACACCTTTAAGATTATATAAATCTGTGATCCTACAGTGGCCTCCATCCCCATGGTAACGCGGAGGAGTTTCCCTTTTGTGAGGAAAGCTGTCATGTCACTTCCTGCTGCTGACAAATCAGTTTAGGAGATTAAAATAAAGGCGGGGGGGCGGGGGGCGGGAGCCGGGCTCCGAGAACTGCTGGCTGCGGTGGTTTCTGGTTGCCATACACAGAGGCAAACAAAGCCGAGGCCACGCGGGGGTAGCCCCGCCCAGCGCCCGGCCGGCCTCCGGTTTCCCACACTTCGTCGGCCCGGCCGGTGGCCCAGGTCACCCCGGGAGGTTTTCCTCCGCAGGTTGCCTTCTGGGGAGCAGGTGGGAAGGCTGCCCACCTCTGGGGACTTTTGGGGGGCTCTGTAGGGCCAGCCTGCAGGAGGACAGCCTCTGGGTCCAGAGGAACCTCTCCTCGCCTTTATCAGCTCAGAAGGTAGCTTCCTTCCCTGGAAAACAGAGGGTGTGCGCGGTGAACGCGCCGAGCAGAAAAAACTGCTCTGCTAAGGAAAATACCTTAAACGCACTTTTTCTTGGTTGTGTCTTTTTAGGCTAAGCAGCAGGTCCACTCATTCATTCATTCATTCAACAGATATTTACTGACACCCTAGGCCCAGGGACACTTTGGTGCAGGACAAGGTTCCTACTCTCCAGTAGCTAATAATGGGGTGGGGGAGTGGAGAAGAGGGCGATATATAAATAAGATACTTAAGAAATAAGATGAGGATGAAGGCTATGAAGGTGGAATAATAAAAGGGGAGGCTCCTTTAGATTTTGGTGATCAGGGAGAGGTGGCCGAGACCTGAGAGCTACAACCCACTTGCACTTTTGAGAGGTGAGCTGGGAAGAGAGTTCCCTGCCAGGAGGGTGGGGATCTTCGTGGACCACCGGATAGAACCCGTGCCTCAGAACCAGCTAGACCTGAGTTCAAGTACTGATTCTGCCACTTATTAGCTGTGTGACTTACTGTGGGTAAGTTACCAAATTCTTTCAACCTGAGTTTCCCCATCTGTAATATGGGCCAATAACCACTGGCCTTCAAAGGCTCTTTAAGGATTAAATGAAAGGTGGATTAAATGAAAGCTGGTCACCTCTGGGCACATCAGAGAGGCTTGAGAAAGGCTCATTCTCCTCTTGTGACTCAGCTGGTCCCCATTCCATCACTCCCCACAGTGTCCTGGCGAAGGGAGACAGGGAGCAGTGGGCTGTCCTGCCCCATCCTGACAGATACCCTGAGTCTGTGCTCATATCATACTGCCTCTGGGCCATCAGAGCTTCGCTTGGGGGTGAGACAGCCTTTACTTGGAGACCACCTATCCTAACTCACTAACTGTGGCAAGGGAGGCCCTTCCTGGGCCTCAGTTTCCTCATCTGTAGGAAGCACGTGAAGTGACTTTCATGTATACTCTTTGCCAGCTCTAAGCCCCCTCCTCATCCAAGCCTGCGAATGCTCTGGAACCATTGGGATTCATTTGGTCTGGCTCAGGGAGACAGAGGGAAGAGGAAATAGACACTTTCTGGGAAAGGGCAGGAAAGGGTCCTGGACCTCTAGAAGACAGAGGTGTGACGGAGTTGCGACTGGTCCCTGTGGGAATGGGTCCTCATATAGTCTCCTGCAAAGTATCACATACTCCCAGCCCCCTTTTCTCCAGCTCTGGGTAATCCCTTGCCATGGACCATACTGCAATGTTCGGGTTTAAAACCTTCATCAGGGTTGACACCAGTGGACCCTGGAGGTTGGCTGCCTCCTTCATTCTCCGTGTATACATTCATATATTCATTCATTCAATAGACACATATCACTTACCTTTGGTTTGCAAAAACACTCAATATTTACATGTCCACAGCCTGACTCACTCTCTGGGATTTGTAAACTTGTCTATACTCCCTTGACCAGACTCACTTGGGCACATAATGCAAGGTCCTCCAAGATGTGACCACTGCCTGCCTTTCCAGATCATTTTCCTATCCCTGCTCCTGTACTCCATGCATGTTGAGACTCGTAGTTCTCAACACAATATACTCCTCCTTGCTACTCTTACCTCTGCCCATGCTATTCTTTTGCTTGAATGATGTCCCCTTGCTCAAAATAACACCAGATCCGTGAAGCCTTCTTTGACCTTTAAGATTTCCTCATCTGTCATCAAACATTGTCCTGAGAACATATGGCTTCATCCTACTGCTGTAACTAAGGGTCATCATCCAACTGCCCCCTGGGCCAGGCAGGTCACATAATTGAGAACTGGGCTACTGGGAACTGTGGTGACCTAGGAAGTTCATGCTCTGTCCTACATGGAAGCCGCCAATCAAGGCGGAAATGTAGGCCCAGTGCTGCTAGACCTTAATGATTTTTTTTTAGAGACTATATTTTTTTAAGATTTTATTTATTTATTTGACAGACAGAGATAGCGAAAGAGGGAACACAAGCAGGGGGAGTGGGAGAGGGAGGAGCAGGCTTCCCCCTGAGAAGGGAGTCCGATGCGGGGCTCGATCCCAGGACCCTGGGATCATGACCTGAGCTGAAGGCAGACGCTTAACCGACTGAGCCACCCAGGCGCCCCTCTTGATGATTTTTTTAAAATGGTTATTTATTTATTTATTTTTGAAAGAGAGAGATTGAGAGAGGGAGAGAGAGAATGTGCACACAAGTAGCCCGGGGGAGGGGAAGAGGGAGAAGCAGACTCCCCGATGAGCAGGGAGCCCAACATGGGGCTCGATCCCAGGACCCTGGGATCATGACCTGAGCCGAAGGCAAACGCTTAACTGACTGAGCCACACAGGCGTCCATAGATCTTACTATTTTTAAAAGAAGACAGGAATTTATATTTTTATGTAAAATCTCCTTTTTTCAGAAACTTTGTATGGCCCAAACAAAACATCTGCAGCCTGGCTCCAGCCCTTTGGCCGTGGGTGTATGAGAGCTACTAGCCATCTTTGTCAGTGTCCCAAGGTAAGGGTCCTCCCTCATGTGACTCTGGGCTTCTGGGTCTTAGCCCGGGGCTTGTGAGCCACAGTTACTTATTGTATATGTCTTCTGAATACAAGGGTGAGTGACAGTTATTTGTCCCCTACAAAGTGCTTATTCGATGTTAAAAATAATACAAATTCTGAGATTTTGTTCCAAATGCCTGGGGCAAAACTGATAAACAGCTATCTGTATGGCCTTAGGTGGATCACTTTTCTCAAAGCCTTAGTTTTGACATTTCTAAAAGGGAGCAGTGGAAGTATTTGCTGCACATGGGTTGTCAAGATTAAATGACATAATGTACAGAAAGTGTTTTACATAGTACCTGACACACAGCAAACGACAAATGGTAGCCATTTTAATGGTCATTATCATGATCATCATGATCATGTTTTATTTCCCTCAGATGCCTGGTTTCTTTTGAATAAAGTTCGGGCACCGTATATGAAAATTTTAGGAGATCGTTTGAGGTTTGGATGGTGTTATCCTCTTCTCAAGAGGGTTTAATTTTTTTTTTTTAAAGATTTTATTTTTAAGTAATCTCTACACCCAACATGGGGCTCGAATTTACAACCCTGAGATCGAGAGTCGCATGCTCCACCCACTGAGCCAGCCAGGTGCCAGAAAGGTTTACTTTGTTGCAGGTGGCTAGGGGCCGGGGAATCCCAGAGATTGAGATGGTTTGAGAGGACCCAAAGCTGGGTTTTAGACCCAGTGATGACTGCTTCATTCTTATTCCAAGGGTGTATCCTTTAGGGGTTTACAACTAAAACCTTGGGGGATTTACGTGACCCCCAGCCTTGATTACTTTTTCTGGGTAATGCACACACAAGCCTGGGGAGGTACTGGATTCCCCCTCGGTGTACCCTGAGCTCCATTGTCTGTCCACTAGACTCATGAGTGTTTTAGAAGCTCTGCTCAAGTTTTTAGCCTTTCAGCCTCCTATTTCAGAATTGGCAGATACCTTTTGTGAAGAGGAGGCCCCAAATGCTGCACTCATCCCTCTGGGTTTTCCTTTTCCAGATCTTTTTTTTTTTTTTTTGAAGATTTTATTTATTTGCGAGAGAGAGAATGAGAGACAGAGAGCATGAGAGGGAGGAGGGTCAGAGGGAGAAGCAGACTCCCTGCCGAGCAGGGAGCCCGATGCGGGACTCGATCCCGGGACTCCAGGATTGTGACCTGAGCCGAAGGCAGTCGCTTAACCAACTGAGCCACCCAGGCGCCCCCTTTTCCAGATCTTGATCCCACAATTCCTCACTGCCCTTTTGTGCTTGAATGTCTTCAAACTTAAGTATTTAGAAATATTTTGTCCTGCTTTCCTAGTCCACAGCAGTAGGGCGGTGCTGAGTGATGTGATCGGCCATGACTGGAAGGGAAGTAGGTAGACTTTTAAAAACCCAGAGGGAAACTTCTAACATATCAGGTCATTTTCCTTCTCTACTCTGAGCTCTCTCGTGGTTCTCCCATCTCACTCATACTCAAAAGCCAAGTCCATACAAAGGCTGAAAGAGCTGACGTGACTTATCTTGTTGACAGGTCTCTGACCACATCTTCTGTCCGTCTTCCCTCCACTCATCTCCTCCAGCCAAGCTGGCCTCATTGCTCTTTCTAGCATGGGCAAAGCTCACCCTGGCTTCAGAGACCCATGCTCCTCCCTCCACCCAGACCCCAGTTTCTTTAGATCTCAGCAGGGCCAACTCCCTTACTTCCTTTCGCTCTCTGTTCAAAAGTCATCTCATCAGTGGGCCATTCCCTGACCACCTTGCCTCAGCCCTGGCCTCCCATATCCCTTTCTTTGCTTTATTTCTCAACATAGACTTATCACCCCTTAATCTTTATTTATTTGGGTATGGTCTAGCTCCTCATTAGAATGTAAAGGCTTGAGGACAGGGACTTTGTCTTGTTCGCTGTGGGATCTCCTGCTCTTAGAACAGTTCCTGGCATGTGGTGGGTGTGCAATAAATTTGTTGAATACATGAAAGACCTCTGAAGGCTCTGGGACAATTCCTCTCCTTTGTGGGTGGGTCCCAGGCCCACACTAGAGGGAAGTGATTCTTTTCTGTTCAACCAACCTCTTTCCCTTTCATATGAAGCAATTTCCCTAGGAGACTTTCCAGTAACACACAGTGGTGTGTAAATGAAAAAAAGTGTATACACGCACTTTGAAAGCAGGAAGAAACATGAGGGGCCTGGCTATCTAAGACCTGCCATCCTGGAGCTCCATTCTTGGGATCAAGGGCTGTGATTTTAGAAGGGATGCTGGTGGGAAAACCTGTTCAGGGACTCCACTCCGAGCCCTATCCTCCCACCACTTCCCTCCACATTTCCTCCCTCCTGTCTGAAGGAGAATTCCCCATGGCGTGTGCCTCTAATGAGAAGAATGGGGCAGTGGGTGATTCATGGGGAAGTCTGTAGGGCTGCTTGGGGCTTATGACTCACAGCTTCTCATCTAATAGAAGAATTAGATATCCATACAGAATCTCCTGGAAATGTCCTTCAGCAAGGCATCTAGTGACCACTGGGGATTCTCCCCACAGAGCTCTCGATAGCACCTTCCTGGCATTCACCACACTGTGTAGATGGGTGTCTGTTGCTTCATAAGTGCATATGGAAGGAAAAAAGGAAGAGAGACAAAGAAAGGGGGAGGAGAGAGAGCGAGAGGGAATCAGAGAAAGGGCATCTGCCTGAGCCACTGAGGATGGGATCATGCCCTTTTCATTTCTATGTCCCCAGCTTCCAATGGGAGGCTTGGCATATACTTGGGGCAGTGAATGGTTGTATAAATGAAGAGACACCTGGGGGGTCTTGAGGGACCTTGTTCTAGAATATTTCTAGCCCGATAGAGCCTGAAGGCAGTGGCAGGTAGGGAGTTGTGAGTGGCAGCCGGGTTGGGCTTTGATGTCCACTGTGAATCACTAAAGAGGCTAAGGTAGATGGTCCTGTTCGATATAGATGCTTCAGCCCACAGTCCAGTCATGAAACTAGCCCCTGCTGAGCTAACTCATGCCAGGCCCTGTGCCTGACCTGGATGCCCAAGAATGGAGAAACCATGGTCCCTGAACTTGGGCTGTCCTGGCAAGTGGCAGAGACTAATGGGTTGACCCAGGATTTTAGTGCAGTGGTCTGACAGGGAGGTGGCGAGGGGGGGACAGGACAAGGGGCAGGGAGATGTGGGGGTAGAGGGGAGAACAAGGAGGAAAGGCTTTCTGCAGGGGGTGATCCTTGAGCCCTAGAAGCCAGAGGACATGGCACAGAAAGAACGCATGTCCTCAGGGTGATGAGGAATGGCCTGAAGCCAATTTAATATTCAATAGATTTTATGGAAGGAGGAAGGCCCCAGACTTGTCCCAAGCCTGACCTACTTGCCCTAGAAGTAAATTCCTAAGAGCCCTCATGAGAGCCCCTGCACTTGTCCCCCTCTTATACAAAATGGACCTGCACCTTCTATGGTGGGCATTTTGGCACACACACACATACACACACACACACACGCACGCATTTTTTTTTTTTTTTTAAAGTAGGCTCCGCATGAACCTCATGCTGCCTGCTGTGCTATAATAAAATCCTTTGTCTCTGACCCAGGAGTCCCGTGTCTTCTGCAAGCATCTCTGAAACTATGACAGGCTCACTTGTTAGTTTGCAAGTAGGAAAGACATCTCAGACCCTTCATGTTTCTAACAAGAACTTCAGGGAGTAGAGCACTATCATTGGCTCTGGTGGGCTTTTCCCCCCTTTTCCTAACTTTATTGAGATAATTTACCTCGATAAATGCATCTATTTTAAGTTTAGAGTTTAATGAACTTTGACAAATTTATACAGTTTTATATATTTTTGAATTTTGACAAGTGTATGTAGAATGTATTATGTCTGCCAACACATCCAAGATATAGAATATATCCATCAAAAAACTTCCTTCATGCCTCTTCCCTCTCAATCCCTAGTCTCTACCTCAGCCAGCTAGGGATATGTTTTTTGTCACCATAGATTAAATTTGTGGTTTCTAGAATGTCACATAAATGGAATCATATAGTATTCTTTCTCTTGTGTCTGGCATAAAATTAGCATAATTTTAAAAGATTAATCTATCTTGTTGTGCACATCAGTAGTTTTTTTTTTTTTTTTTTTCCTTTCCTTGGTACCTGTATCTTTCCCTGACCCACAGATGCCTGCATTTATTTTTGCGGTTTTTTTTCTTGAAGGAATACTCAGTGCTATGTTAGTTTCAGGTGTATAATATAATGATTCCGTAGTCATTATACATTACTCAGTGCTTATCATGATACGTGTACTCTTAATCCCCTTTATCTATTTCACCCATCCACACCCCACCATGTATCAGTAGTTTTAGAAAAATTCTTTAAAGAGATTTTATTCGTTAGAGCAGTTTAAAGTTCACAGAAAAATTGAGCAGAAAGCACAGCGAGTTCCCATACACCCCCTGTCCCCACACAGGCACAACGTCTCCCACTATCAGCATACCACACTAAAGTGGGACATTTGTTACAATCGATGAACCTACACTGGCCCATTGTTATCACCCTAAATCCATGGTGTTTACCTTAGGAGTCACTCTTGGCGTGGTACATTCTATGGGTTTGAACAAATGTATGATGACATGTATCCATCATCATAGTATCATACAGAGTAGTTTCACTGCTTTAACAGTCCTCTGTGCTCTGCCTATTCACCCCTCCCCCCCCACCCCTTGGAAACTACTGATCTTTTTACTGTCTCCATAGTTTCACCTTTTCCAGAATGTCATTTATGATTACACAGTATGTAGCCTTTTCAGACTGGTTTCTTTCACTTACTAATATGCATTTCAGTTTCCTCTATGTCTTTTAGTGGCTCAATAGCCTGTCTTTTTTAGTGCTGATTAATACTCCCTTGTCTGGATCAACCATAGTTGATCATCCATTCATCTACACAAGGACATCTTGGTTGCTTCCAGATTTTGGCAATTATGAATTAATAATTATACATGTAATTCATAAATGTTAAAAATAATTATGAATAAAGCTGCTATAAACATCCATGTGTAGGTTTTTGTGCGCATATATTTTCAGCTTCATTGGATAAATAACAACAAGTTCGATTACTGGATTGTATTTTAAGAGCATGTTTTTTTTGTGAGAAATGACGAACTGCCCCCCAAAGTGGTGATACCATCTTGCATTCTTCCAGCAATGAGTGAGAGTTCCTGTCACTTCCATCCTCACCAGCATTTGGTGTTGTGTTTTGGATTTTGGCCATTCTTTTTATTTTGTTTTTTTAAGATTTTATTTATTTATTAGAGAGAGAGAGAGAGAGAACAAGCAGGGGGAGCGGCAGGCAGGGGGAGAGGGAGAAGCAGGCTTCCCACCCAGCAGGGAGCCCAATGTGGGGCTCGATCCCAGGGCCCAGGGATCATGACCTGAGCTGAAGGCAGATGCTTAACCAACTGAGCTACCCAGGTGCTCCAGATTTTGGCCATTCTAATAGGCATGTAGTGGTATCTGGTTTTAACTTGTGATTCTCTAATGACATATTTGCCATCTTTATATCTTCTTTGGTAAAGTGTCGGTTCATATCTTTGGCAACTTAAAAAAATCAGGTAGTTTGTTTTCTTATTACTGAATATCGAGTTTTTTGTATATTTTGGGTAATGGTCCTTTATGAGATATGTCTTTTGCAAATATTTTCTCTCAGACTGTGGTTTGTCTCCTCTTTCTTTTGAATCTGGTGAGCTCTTATGTGTGAGAAAATTATATTTCTATTCCCGTGTTGTTTAAACCACTGTTATGCTGGGCATTTCTTGTACCCGAAATGAATTCTAACTAATATATGAAGTCATACTTCTGCTTAGAACCTTTCAGTGGCTTCCCTGCACGCACTCCTTTGTGAGGCTGGTTTCTTCCCCTCCTCCAGAGGTCCTGCATGAACACCTTTTCTAACAAAGCCCCTCCCTCCATTTCTCCACCTTTGCACCTTGCTCCTTGACTACATAGCTCCGCGCCACCATGGCTGCTCCCATGGGGCCAACATTCATTAAGCAACAAGAGGCACCAGGCACGGTCCAATTTCTGTTCTAGGGTAACAGCGGTTTACTGTGGCTTCCTGTCTGCACTGTAAGCACCTGTTGGGCAGGGGCCATATCGATCTTGTTCGTGGTGGCAGCCTAGCCCCAGCACGGGCCTGGAACATAGTAGGTGCTCAAGAAATATTTGGGGGAATGAATGAATGAGGGTGCCTGGCTGGGAGTTGATGCCCTTCCTGGATGTTCAGGTTGTGTCAGTTCTCCTTTCTCTGCTTTTCACAGGGACAGGGATGTGGTCTCCGCTCCTTGGGGGGACTGGTTGAGGAACGCACCCCTTCTTCCGCTTCCGCTTCCCTCACAAAGTAGGCAGGCAGGCTAGGATGGGATTCAGGCAGCAATGCAGGGAGCACAGGCAGTGTTTCTGCTCCAGAATGTGGCAGTGACCCCAGGCACACTGGCCTCTCAGCCCTGGCCCCTCACACTGGGCACAGCACCTTTCTGCCTTGCTCCCACCTTACATCAGAGCTGTGAGGCTCAGGCCGGGAGGCTGGGCAGGAATCTGGAGACCCCACATATGCTCCCCAGGCGTCCTCCTTCTCTACTGGCTTTGGGTTCTCACCTACTCAGTGGGAAGCAGGTAAGGGGCAGATATCAAATCTTGGGAATAGAAGGTAGTTTGAAGATAGTTTGAAAATGCATCTTCAACCTTTTTTTTTTTTTTTTTTTAAACCCTGTGTACCATCAGCAAAAAGCAAGCTTGACAGAAATCGTCTTGGGGGTGAGGTAGGGGTTGTGGAGAAATTGAAGCAAAGGTATTAAGGATTTGGAAACACTGCCTTAAGAATGGAGAGACATTTGCATAGTGAAAATGAGACGGTTGGGGTGAGTGTGTGTGTGGCTGTTTAGTGGGCGCACGGGTGCAGGTCGGCACAGAGGGAGCAGCCGTGGGTCCCAATTTGTGTGAGAACTGCCGAGGCCCTTGTGTGATTGCTCAGGTGTGAACACATGTGAGGTACTCTCTTTTCTGGATGGCGGGGAAGGACATCCCATGGGATGGAGGAGGGGACATCTCTGAGCGGAAGGCCAGGGTGGTCCTGCCCAACAGCTGGCCTAAGTGGGAGTCAGTCTTTTCTGTGTCTGCTGGCCTTGATCAGCCAGACCAGCAGTGCTCAGTCATTTAAGGCGCTGGCTGGTGCAGGCAGCTCACTGGGTGGCAGGCCACCCGGGGCCAAGATGGTGCAGACCTTCCAGGGGGGCCCTAGAGCTATTTTTAGTGGCCTGGGCTAACTCCCAAATCCTCCTATTTCTGGCCGCAGAAGATTGCCCTGAAGGATGTGGAAAATTTTCATGTGAAGAATGTCTGGTTTCCCTTTGGCTATGCAAGGGCAGAGTGGAGAGACCAGGACAAAGGGCTTGAGGCCTGAGGGCTTCTGGGAAAATTCACCAGCACTGAGAGCATGAAATGGCCTTATTCCTGCCCTTTGGACAGTGGCGTGGACTTTTAAAAAGGCCAGAGTCATTATGGGTAACCATCCGTCCTGGTTTGCCTGGGGTGTCCCAGTTTTAGCACCAAAACGGCATTCGGGCCGTCTTTCAGACCCAGGTAAACTGGGACGGTTGGTCAAGCGAGCTCCATTTCAACCTCTTTCCGTTCCAGAAGTGAAATTAGTAAGATGAAGAATTGAACTACATGCATCATCTTCCAGACTATTTATAATCATCCTAGGCCATTAGTACTTTTATCGTCATTTTACACACTAGGATACTGAGGCGCGGAGAGGTAAAGCGACCTGCCTATTGCAGAACAGCTAGCTGGGTGGTGGAGCCAGGATTTAAATTCTGCTGTTCTGGGGCCAGAGCTCCCCATTATGCTACTCAGAAACAGGATGGTTTTGGACCCAGGAAAATCTGGGTTCATTCACTTTCTAGCCAGACACTTAATTTGGGATAAATCATACCTACTTGGCCAGGTTGTCATGAGGGTTAAATGAGGGAGTGTTCTTGCACGAGGCCTGGCACTACTAGGTGCTCAGAAGTACTGGCTTCATTCTCCACTGCCGTCCCTTTTGGGATGGCAAGACCTGGCTGTGTAAATCTGCTGGTCTAAGTTGTCCTGAGGCCAATCCCTTGCAGTCTGCTCAGTGGGGCGCCTGGTCACCAGAGGCCCCCGAATTGCTGCCCTCCCGGGCTCCCGTGCCAGGCAGTGAGGGAGGGAAGCATCACTGTGTAGCCAAAGACAACCAGGGCCTGCGAGCCCCCAGCCCCGCTTCCACCCTATTTGCCTTGGCCTCCCTGCTCTCCTCTGGCCTCCACTTGCCTCAGCTGTAGAATGGGCGAGTGAGCCCACCGTCGCGGGGCCGGGGGAGGGGGTTGGGGGCGGGGCTCAGGGAGGTCACGTGGGGCCTGCTGTCTCCCATCCTGTCTCCCCGCCCCCAGCCCATCCCTCGCCAGGCAGGTCCAGAGCGTGAGCGCCCCGTGAGGGCGGTGAGGGCGGCGAAGGCGGCAGGGCTGGGGCTGTGGGAGGGGGCGCGGGAGGTGCGGACGTGCGTGCACAGCCTGGCACGAATGGAATGCGCTGGCCCCGCCGAGACTCGCTCTTCCTTCCGCAGGCCGCGCGTCAGCGCCCAGCAGGAAGGGCCAGGCGGCTTCGCGTTCCCAGCCGCCCTCCTGGCTGGGAAGTGGCTGAACAATAGGGCCACCCGAGGGACCGTGCCTGGGTGTGTGTGTGTGTGTGTGTGTGGTGTGTGTGGTGTGTGTATGTGGTGTGATGTGTGTGGGGGGAAGATGTGTGTGGTGGGGGGGTTGTGGGGTGTGTGGGGGCAAAGTGTGTGCAGAGGGAGTGTGTGGTGGGGTGTGTGGTGTGTGTATGTGGTGGGATGTGTTTTTGGGGTGTGTGTGTGTGTGTGTGGTGTGGGTGGTATGCAGGGTGTGTGTGTGGTAGAATATGTGTGCGTGGAGTGGTGTGTGTGTGGTGTGTATGTGGTGGGGCGTGTGTATATGTATATGTGGTGAGGTGTGTGTGGTGTGTATGTGGGTGCGTGTGTGTGTGCGTGTGTGGTATGTATATCTGATGAGATGTGTGTGTGGTGTGTATGTGGGTGTGTGTGAATGTGGTGGGGTATGTGTACGTGTGGGTGTTGTGTGGGGTGAGGGGTTATGGTGGGGTGTGAGGAGGTATGTGTGTGGAGTATGGTGTGTGGGGTATGTGTGGTGGGGAGTATGGTGGGGGTTTGCTATATGTGTGTGGGTATGTGTGGTGTGTGTATGTGGTATGGGGAGGTATGTCTGGGTGGGTGTGGTATGTGTGGGAGATGCGTGGTGGAGTGTGAGTGTGGTGTGGGGGTTGTGGTGTGTGTGGTGTGTGGGGGTGTGTGTGGTGTGGGAGTGGTGTGTGTGTGTGTGTGTGTGTGTGTGTGTGAGAGAGAGAGAGAGAGAGACAATGGGGAGAGGCCCCCTTCCTGGGTTTACTAAGGTGTCAGGCCAATGACCACATTTTCTCATTTAGTACCCAGAGCCTCCCTGGGAGGGAGGCACTAGGATCTTCACTGCATAGGAAACTGGTGCAGAAGGGGCCACCAGAGGCAAAGTGGGTGTGTGCGCCGCTTGGCCTTGCTGGCTTCTGCCATCTTCTAGGAGTGCTTTTGGGCTGAGGCTGGGGCAGGGGAGAAACTGAAAACCCTTGCTGCGTGCCCTGGCTCTACAGTGCATAGAAAGCATGCATGGACACAGCCTTTGGTAAGAGAACTGGGCTCTCCACACATACCAGAATAAGGCTCTGAGTTCACCAGCACCCCCATTTTACAGGTGGCCTACAGAGGCTCAGAATAATGTGCCTATTCATACTGTAAGTACATATTTATTGTACCAAAAAGGATTTAAGCTCCTAAAGAAAAGGAAAGAATTATAATTAATCTTACCCTTCCTATATAAATGGTACCTCAGGGTAATCAAATGGTCGATAGCGGGAAGTTTCTATTTATAGATTTATACCTGCTTAAAAGTGTAGAAGAAATGATAGAATTAGAGACACAACATCGTGAACCCCTAATGGATGATTTGGGCAGCACAAAAAGACAGGATGAGCCTCCTGATGGAAGAACGTGCACCAACCATGACGTAGTCTTGCCCCAAACTCAAACCCGAATCTGGTCAGGCCCCTAGATTTGAACAAATTACAGGAACTACAGGGGACAGAGGAACATGTTAAATGGCACCTCAAGGTTGCAGTCAGCCAACTTCAGATGCTGGAAAATATAGACAGCTGGTTTCTTCTACAAATAAATTGCAAAAAGAGAGAGAAACAGTAAGTAAATAAACAAATGGAAGGGGAATCAAAGGAATAAGGGAGATTTGGAGACACATCAAACAATCACCAGGTGTAGACCTTATTTAGGATTCTGACCTAAACAAATTGTAAAAAAACCCCAATAAATGAAAACCACTTATGAAATAAGAAATTTGAATAGATCCCTACGAATTACCTGGCTGGGGGCTAATGATCTACTTTGAACAGTGCTCCTAGATGGGATTTTTGGGGTCAGATTTAAGACTCCTAACTTCTTTGGGTAAGATGGGAACTGCCCCAGGGCACAGACATCAGCCTGCCTTCTCCCCCTGGGTAGTGCTGGTGGACAGGCACTCACTGCAGTTTGTGGAAGGAGGGAGAGATGGATTTCTCTATTCTGTCCTCTGCACTCAGGGTCATCTTTTTTTAGTGCATGTATCTTGTAGGTAGCCAGGATCTGCCCTTTTTGTCTGCCCAGAATCCAGTGTTTAAAATTAGACCCCTTGAGCCAGGGGCTACTGTGATCTTGCTCCCTGGGAAACAGCGTAAACAACAAGCTCCAGTTGCTGGGATGTTGAACATGTGTCCAAAATCCGGGGCGGCCCTGGGTGGTAATTGATGTCCCACCCCTCTGAGGACAGCCCAGCTGAAATCCAGCAGGGGCCCTCAGGCCAGGATCTTAGTGGTGGGTGCTGGGATATGAACTCTATGTTGTCTTCTCTGGATGGTCTTTCCATTTTAAAGATGGGGAAATGGAGTCACCAGGAGCCTTGCCCAAGGTCAAACAGCAAGTTTTTATTACTAATTCATACATGTTGACTTTAAAAAATTCTTATTTAAAATGGTTTGCTTTCATTTTAACAGGTTAGGCCATGTCCATGGCAAAAGATTCAGAAGTACCCAAGAATCTGATCTGTGATAAGGAACTTCTCTGCATACCTAACCTTAGTCTCCTGATTCTCCATTTGAGGAACTGATATCAGTTTCTCATGTGTCCTTCTAGAGATAGTCTGGCCAACCTTTCCCAGTGGGGTTCCATGAGAGAACTAGGCCTTAACACCCCACGGGATCATTGTGTGTAAGGAATTAGCCTTTCTCCTCTGCATCCCATGTGGTACTAGTCATGAACCACCCTTGAGTGAACTGAGAATTTGTCTCATGTCATTTTCCATGTTCTGGGTCAGATCATGACCCCCAGCTGGTCAATTAAACAATCTGTTCCATACTTTTCTTTTGCCCTTACTTTATCTTGGAGATGGCATATTGTTCTTATGTGGAGAGCTGCCTCTTTGTTATGGCTGTGGGGTACCCTGCCATGGAGAGGAGGTAGTTCATTCATCGCCTCCTCTGATGGGCATGTGGCTCATTGCCAGCCTTTTGCTTCTCTCCATAATGCATTGTGTCTAGTTACATGCACATAGACGAGGGCTTCTGTGAGATAAATTCCTAGAGGAACAGGACCTTACTGATATATGTTAGACCTGGTCCTAGCGCCCACGCTTCTGGAACAAGGATAAAAATGTTTTGCAGCCCAGTCTGGGAACCTGGCCTCCTTATGCAGTCTGTAAGTTAACGGAGAGGAACAAGAATTCCAGATATTCAAGGAAGAAAATGAACAGTTATTCTGGACATACTACATGTTAGGCATTTCCATGTTGGCCTCTTTAATTCTCACAGCAGCCCTGTGAGGAGGGTTCCCATTTTACTGCAAAAACTTAAAGAGGTGAAGTCCCTTAAGTGCCCAGGAGCACATAGTGGGTAAGTGGCAAAACTTTGAACCCCAGTGATTCTGAATCCAAAGCCTGTACCCTTTTGGCTCTGCCGTCTGATGGGCTGCAAATGGTTTCAGAATGGCCACGGGTCAGGCTGGCCTGTTGCCCACCTCCAGAGGATATCATTCACCTTGTGGTCTGTGTGCTCAGTATCCCTAGCATTGCACAGTGCATGCACATGCCAACATGCTGAGATGCCCATGCTCTGCTCTCAACAACAAAATCACTAAACACAATCCCTGCCTTTAAGAGCATGCAATAGCAAATCAGTTAGTTCATGAATTTTTTTTCTCATGTGTTCATTAAGAAATCATTAGATACTGATAATATCAAAGTTGAGAAAGAGGCTGTTTTCCACCTTCCAGGGGCTTTCAGTTGTTGTGATTTAGAGGTACTTTGTGATTGAAGAGGAAGACTGGACTGGGCCTGCTGGGCTGAGGATCAGGGAAAGCTTCTTAGAGAAGGAGGCAGTTGGGTGGGTCCTGAAGGATGAGTAGGAGTTTGCCAGGTGGAAGAGGGGTGAAGGGGGAGTAAGTGTGGAGGAAGGGCATTTCAAGCAGAGGGAATAGCCAGCAGAAAGCACCAGGTGTGAAATAAACAGGCCCATCTGGAACTGCAAGTGGTTCCCTATGACTTGGGTGCAGGGGGTGTGGGAGAAAGTGGGGGGCCTTTGGAGGGGATTAAAACACACACACATGTACAGTGGGCAAAGAAGGGACCCTGGAGACCCTGACTTGGATTTAAATCCTGATCTTCAGTGGATGACCTTGGGCAAGCCCTCCCCCACTCTGGGCCTCTTGTCTGCATGTTGGGGGAGGGAAAGAGTTGTGGTCATAGTCATCGAGGGGGTCCTTGGTTGGGATTGTGTGTGCTGAGCCCTGAGCACACAGGTCCCTCGGTTGTCTTTAGCAATGTGTATGCACCTCATTTGCCATGACCCTCCCTCTTGGGGTCAGGCCCAGCCAGGCAACCTGGGAACTCCCAGGGTGTGGATAGCAGCATGATGGGGCAGGGGAAAGACAGGCTGGTTCAGCTAGTCTGGGAACTGGATGGGCCGGGCATGCAGACAGCTGGGAGACTCCTTCCCATCATCCGTGGGCTGGCTCAGCCCACCACACACTGCTGTGGGGGTGGGTCAGGGGGCAGTGGGACTCAGAATAAGGAAGCCAGGTATTGAGTACCTATTGGGAGCCAGGCCCATGCCCAGCCTTCCTTTCCCATGGTCTCATTTAAATCTCACCAAGATGGTTGAGGTGACTTCTAAGCTTGAGGTAAAGTAGTACCTGGGGTATCTCCTTCAAATCAACCTCTTGCACTTGACACTCTAGCAATATAGTTGCCTATTTGAGGCCTTCCTACCTTTGCATATGCTGTTCCCACTGCCTGGAATGTGATTTCTCTTTATCGACCTGGCAAACTCCTTTTTATTCCATCAAAACCCACATTAGGCAGCACCTACTCCTGGAGGCTGTCTGTGACTGCCCTAGACAGAACCAATCCCTCCTCCCTTTAGACCACCTAGACCCCTTATAACCTCCTTCTCACGTGCCCCCATCTGTAATGTGCTTACATGGAAGCTTGTCGACCCCTCAGCTAAATGATTAATAATCTAAGGGCAGAGACTGGTCTTATTTATATCTGGACTCTCAGCCCTTACTACAGGCCCCAGCACCCAGTAGGTGCTCAGGAAAGCCTGAATTTAATTGAGGACTATTTGATCTGTAAAACTAGGTAATGTTTGTTGAGCTTGTACTGTGTGGCGCTGTTCTAAATACTTCTCACAACAGCTTCATGATGATCGGTTATTACCCCCAATTCACTGAAGAGGAAACCGAGGCTCAGAGAGGTTAAGGAATAAGCTGAAGGCCACACAGCCAGTAAGTAGCATAGCCAGGTCCTAGTTAAAGCTAAAGTACCTAGTACCTATTACTGTTTCTCAAAACAGCATGAGATGATTTGAACTAGTACTTAGATTAGCTTTTTTTTTTAATGACCGAGTATTTATCTGAGCATGTATTGGGAAAAAATAACTAGTATATCAAATTCGTGTGTTCCTGGTAAATTTTTTTTCTTATAGTTTCACTATTCACCTTTAGTCTTAAGACTATATTCACTTGTTCATTTAAAAACCTTTAATAGTGGTGTGTGTATGTTAATGTGTATTAGGGGGAAAAAGTAACTCATATATCAAACTCATGACTTTTGGCTGTGATATTATTTTCTTTTAAAAAGTGTTCTTTAAAAATAGCAATTGATTTAAATGAAAATTTCAAGTAAAAATAGTAAAGTAAATGTATCGAAAAAAGTAAAGGTATTGAAAAGTTCACTCCTGTGATCTAGAATGGGAGAGGATCTCTTGCCCATGACCTTATGGTCTCCTGGACACAATGGAAAAGGTGGAGGACAGACGCAGCCAGACCCTTAAGGACATTGAAGTCTGTCCTGGTCCCAGCTTTCTCCATACCTACCACCTGTCCATTCCCTTTATCCTCCCCAACAGCCAGAGTGACCTCTGAAAAATGTAAGCCACATCTTCTTTCTGTATTGTGAACCCTTCCAATGGCTTCCAGTTGCATTTAGGAGAAAGAAAACTCTTCTCCAAGGCTGAGAAGTCCCTATATAACCCAGCCTGCTCCAACCTATTTTCTCTCTTCACTCACTGGCTCTTAGGTAGAGATCATGTTGCTCTCATTGCTAGTCCTGCCTCAGGGCCTTTGCACATGCTATTTCCTCTGCCTAGACCATTCTTTTTCTAGATCTTCACACCAATGGCTCTTTCTCAGCTACCTCCCCGGAGAAGCCACTCCCCCCCACCCTCTACAACTAAAAGTAGTACTCACAATCACTTCACACTGGCTCATTGATCTCAACAGCACCTTTACTACTACCTAGATTTTTTTTCCCCTTTCCTTTAAAAAACAAAACAAAACTCTGTAGTTTTTGTTTCATTAGGGCAAGAACTCTATCTTGCCACTGCTGTGTCCCCAGAATAGTGTCTGGCATATCGTAGGTGCTCAATAGGTATTTGTTAGGCACATACATGTGGAGTAGTGGCTGAAAGGGCAGAATGGGTTTAATTAAGCTCATGCATCCATAACTGGGAGGCGAGCTTCTCCAAAAACAGCTGAGAGGTTTGAGGTTCTCCAGCTGAACAGTCCAGGCAGCTGAAACCGAAAATGCAGAAGGAATTAGTCACCCTTGGAGCCTGGTAACGCTGGCACCGAATGTACTCCCTATCCAAACACATCACAACACCGTGCACCCTTGCGTCGCCACGGCTCCCGGTGGCAGCTCCGGCATTTGGGAGCTGGGAGCAGCCGAGCAGTATGGGTAGGGGGGTGGGAGCTGGGCGTATGGAACGAGGCAGCCTGAGGGCCACGCATAGGGTCGCCTGGCCTGGAGACAGGCAGTGGCCAGGGGGTCTTCTGACCACAAACCTTGAGAAAAGTTGCCTTGAAGAACGAGCTCAAGGCCACTGAAAAAGAAAAATTCTGCTCATAAACTGAAGCAGACCACTTGGTTGTGAAATCTATTTCCATGACACTTTGCGTGCTTGAAATGGGGAAATTTTCCCCTTTCTTTTTTGTTTTGTAACAGCATTATTGAAATATAACTCACATACCATTTACTTCACCCATTTAAAAGGCACAATTTGGTGGTCTTCATTTGTCCCCAGCTTTGTAGCCACCACCACAGTCAGCTTGAGAACATCTCCATCACCCCAAAATAAACCCCCTCCCCATTATCAGTCATTCCCCATTCCCCCCTCCCCACCAACACTAGGCAGCCATGAATATCCTTTCTTATCCCTATGGATTTCTGTCTTCCTGAAATAACATAAATGGAATCATCTTTTGTGACTGGCTTCTTTCATGTAGCATATTTTCCAGGTTCATCCATGTTGTAGGATGTATCAGTACTTCATTCCTTTTTAAGGCCAAATAATATTCCATTGTATGAATACACCACATTATATGCATTATATATATTCATTCTTTGCTTGTGGACACGTGGGTTGTTTCCATTTTGAGAATATTATGAATAATGCTGCGATGAACATTCAACAAATTTCATGTGGACATATGTTTTCATTTCCTTGATATATATCCAGGAGCGGAATCTAATTTCTTCTAAAATGGAAAAAAAAAAAAACAACAACCCTCAAGTCAAAATATGTACAGCATGGAGTAGATTTAAAATGTCACTTGCAGCTATGATAGAACAAGTGAGCCTCATGAGTGTGGGGGCCACAGCTGTGCCTTGCACATGCTAGAAGATCAATGAATATTTTTGAAAGAATGCCCAAAATATTACTCATTCTGATGTTCCCAGTGAAGAGGCCTGGGTGTGGAAATGTGATAAAAATGGGTCTTTATCCATTCATTTATTCAATAACTAAGCACATAGTAGCTCAATGCCACTTGAATTTCATCAGCTGTTTAGTTTCATGGACAAAGATGGAGAAGCCCAATCTCGGTGTGAGGCATCCCGTCCAGAAAGGAAAACAGACAAGTTATCCCAGCACCATGGCATAGGAAGGGAAACAGGTCCCCCATCTGTCCGAGACACTTCACCCCTGCCCCCCAGTTCCTGGTGTGAGATTCTCCATCCCCAGGGCAGAAGAAGCAGCAGTGGGATGAGAAGGCTCTGTCTTCAGGAGGACCTAGGTTTGCCTGGAAGCACTCATCCTTGTGGTGCCCCTGGTCCTGTCTTTTTGTCTGATATCGAGGACCTATCTTACTCCTTTATGGAATAAAGAGCAACTTGCCTGTTGGCCTTGTTCTTACCTTTGACCTGTTTCTGCTGGACTCCTGAGAACAGTAAGCTGTGCCTGGGAGCTTGGGTTCAGAAATGAACAAAGAGAGTTTCTGTCTACCTGGACCTCCAGCCTGGCAAGGCTCAGGGTCCACAAGCAACCAGAGGGATAAGAGGACTCGGAGGGGGACACTGGTAGTGGAAGTGCCCTTGGGGTTCCTGTCAGAGAATACACACCCTCTGTGTTTCGTTAACTTATCAGACACATTCTTCCATCAGCTTTTGGTATACTTTTTGTCCTTGAGTATTTTTATGTGTATTTTTCTTTTTAGAGAAGATATTCACTTGTTCATGTGTAAACATTTATTGAGTACCTACTATGTGCCAGGTCTTCAGAGGGTCACAGATACAAGTAGGACTTTCCCTTAGCCCCGGAGTGTCTCTTGGTCTAGCAAGAGAGAAAGACAAGTAAATTCCAGAGAGCCCTGAGTTTGTGTTGTAGTGGGGGACCTCCCAGGAGATATACTGTTGTTATTTACCTCACATAGAACTTTCTCATTTAGAATATATAAACACACACATTTATATCTTGTATATTAGTCACGTATCTTATATGTATTCTGTTCTCATTGGGTTATATATAATTTTGTATATTGTTTTTTAAAGATTTTTTTATTTTTTATTTATTTGACAGTGAGAGAGACAGCGAGAGAGGGAACACAAGCAGGAGGAGTGGGAGAGGGAGAAGCGGGCTTCCCGCTGAGCAGGGAGCCCGACGCGGGGCTCGATCCCAGGACCCTGGGATCACGACCTGAGCCGCAGGCAGGCTTTTAACAACCGAGCCACCCAGGTGCCCCTTTGTATATTGTTTTTGTTTTTAAGGGTTATATTTTTACTTCTCTTGTCAAAAAATATTTTATATCTTTCTACTGTATCTTTGAGTTTTTAGCAATATCTTTTATCTTTTATTTTTATTTATTTATTTTAAATTGTCAGAGAGAGAGAGAGAGAGAGCGTGCAAGCACGCCAGGCAGAGGGAGAAGCAGGCTCCCTGCTGAGCAAGGAGTCCGATGCAGGACTCGATCCCAGGACCCTGGGATCATGACCTGGGCCAAAGGCAGACGCTTAACGACTGAGCCACGCAGGTGCCCCCCTAGCAATATATTTTATCTTTTAAAAAAAGGATTTTTTCTCATGATTTTAATGATAGTGCCTTTTCAAAGGAAAAATTTAGAAAATATAGAAAAAAGAAATGCATAAATAAAAATTGCACATACTTTTACAGCACCCAGAGACAGGACTTGTCTACCTGTTGTAGTCTTTTCTTCTAGTCTCCTTCTAGGCTGTGTGTAATGTTACCTTAATCTTCTCATTAAGACACAGATAGTTTCACGTGGTGTTTAACTCTAACAATGCTGGTAGGGGCACAGGTGTCTCAGGGGATCAAGCAGCTGCACCTCCCTTCCCAGAGGAAGGCCTTGATTTTTTCTTCCTCTCTGGGTCACCAGCTCACCCCATCCTGGCTACTAAATTCAGGAGCCGGGGGCATAACCAGCCAACCGCATGGCAGTGAGGGTTTCTAGGCAGGCCCAGGACTAAGGTTCTGAGGTTGTGCCCAAGGTTGGGGAATTAGCCTGGCTCCAGAACCAGAGCCCTTGCTTACCCCAAGGTGAGGGTTGGGGGAGAGCAGGTGAATTACTGGGGTGGTGAGGGGGGTCATACCTCCCCTCCCCCAGCAAAGGTTCTAAATAAGGCCCTGGAATCTGCTGTGTCAAGAGACAGCTGAGAATCCATGCGGCCCAGTGTCCTCTGCACCTGGCCCAGACTGATTTGTGTGGGGTGGGGGTGCTGGGAATCCAAGACCCATCACGCAGCATTTTGCCACCCTCTAGCCTCTCTGAGGAGGAACGGCGTGTGAAAGACAGGAAACGTGAAACCCAGCCTGGGAAATGGAAGTTCAGTTTCTCCTTATTGAGTGGCGGTGGCCAGTTTTTCACCAAGCTGGAAATAACACTCATGAGAGGTCTGGTGCTATGGGGGGTCTCGCAGAACCTTCACGATAGCCCTAGGAAGCAGCTGTCCCTGCCCCCTTTACAGTCAGGCAGAAACTGAGTCTGGGAGAGGTGGGGTGACTTGTCCGTGGTCACACAGGGTTGAGGTGACTCTAAAACAAGTACTGTTTACCGCTAGGCTCTCCTGCCCCAACCCCGGGGCCATCCAGGCCCTGTGTGTGGCTTCCTTCTCTCCAGGCACTGAGCATTTAGTTCTAATTAAATTCCCCCTCTGCCCTCCACCTCCCCTGCACCTCCTTCCTCCATCCCTGCGCCGGCAGGAAACACGGGCCCCTAGCCCTGGCCTTCACATATAAATATTTGTCTAGCAAATTAATAAACACAGAGAGGAGGAGGCCTGCAGATAAAACCAGGCTGGAGCCGAGTCCTTACCGCAGGTATCTCTGTCCTGCACAGCGCTGTGTATGTGGTGGTGGTGGGGGCGTGGGGGAGGCAGTCGGTGAGGGGGCTGGTAAAAGAGATGGTGGCGTGTGGTGGCTTGACACACAGACTCGAGCCAGGCTGCCCGGGTCTGAATCCCAGCTTCTCAGCTGTGTGACCTCAAGCAAGTCACTGCCCCTCTCTGGGCCTGTCTCCTCTGTAAAATGGGGGCGTGGTATGTAGCCCATGCCTCCTAATGGATGCAACAGTCCTGGTACAGGAGCCGGACAGGGCCCAGCACGTAGCAAAAGCTTTCAGAGTGAAACAAAATATTAGGGAAACCGAGTCAAGATTCCAAGATGAAGTCACTTTGTGACAAGGAAGAGACCACCTGCACCAGGAGGATTCTCAGAGGGGGAAACATCTGAACTGTTCTGGAATTCTCCTGCCTAAAACCCACCAATGACTTTTCTGCTGTCCTCAGAACCAACCCAGAGCAGGTTTGTTTGTTGTTTCCGTGGTTCACAAGGCTCCACGCAGTCTGGAACCCAAACTAACCTCTCAACTTCACCCCCACGGACTTGCTCTGTTCATATCTTCCCCACCACGGCCTCACTGCCCCCTCCCCCTCCCCCCTCCCAACAGCAGCTCAGCCCCAAACCCCAGAGCGGTTTGTGACTCTTCTCTCTCTCATACCCTACAGCCTGTACTCGCGGCTGTCCCTCTAAAGGTGCATCTTTACACCAACCACCTCTCCTGGGGGCCACTGCTGCTCGTCCCCAAGGCCTGGCAAGTGTCTCTACAGCAGGAGCCTCCTCCCTTCTGCTCACACCCTTAGCGCACAGGCAGCCAGAGCGATCCTTTCAAAACACATCTCTGATTGTACCACCTCTCTGCGCTCAACAACCCAGTAGCTTCCCATCGTCTTTGCAGGAAAGCCCCAAGACCTTATAGCTCACCAAGCTCCTGACCTCAGGGTCCAGCTCCCCTCAGCCTCCTCTCCTCCTGCCTGATCACTCACTTGCTTTAACCAAACAGGCCTCCTTGCTTGTCCCCCTCAGAGCTTGTGCACCTGCCATTTCCTCCCCGGAAATGTCTTCCTCCAGATGCTCCCATGGTGGGTGCTTTCCCTTCCAAGTCTCTGCCCAAATATCACCTCCTTAGAGCTTCCCAGGACCCCCATGTGCAGTGTCCCTCAACTTTCACACAGATACCCCAATACCCTCTTCACCCCTCTCCTGCCTTAGTTTTTCTTCCAAGTTCTTATTTCCACGTGAAATTATTTTATTTATAAAATGTATAAATTTAAAAATTTACAATATTGTCTGTCTCTCTAAAGCATAATGTCTAGAAGAGCATGAATATTGCCTGAAGGAACGAGGGAAGGGGAAAGGAACCAGGGGCCAGATCTGGCTGGCTGGAGACAGGAAGGAGGGAGAGGTGAACCCCAGGCGCCAGGATCTATGGGGGGATGGCCGATCTAGCTCAGGGAGCCGGCACCAGGCCGTGTGGAATGAGGCTGGGGTTGACTTTTGGAACAAAATATATGGAGCTTTAAATACCAGCAAGGGGAGTTGTGGAATGCAGAAGCAGAATCCAATATTGGCCCCAAAGCCTCTTCCTTCTCGCTGGAAGGCACGTATAGCTTCTGGAAAGGACAGTGAGGGTCAAATCCTATAGATCATATTCTAGCCTTGGCCTGAGAAGCTCTCCTGACCATCCTCTGAGCCGGGAGGGTGTGGACTCAGGATCTGGGGCCAAGGAGGAACTCGCAGCGTCACACCCTCTGGAATGCTGTGGCTGCATTTAACTTGCTCCAGATTTGCACAGTTCCCGTCAGAACATGAAACCAGAGGAAAAAACCCATGAGGCCCAGATTGATCAGCGCAGAACTTAGCAACAGCACAACAAGCTGTAGCTAGCCCACTTCTGCAGCAAGGGGCTTTCCACGGGGCCCAGGGCTTGGGAACTCCGGGCTGGTTCTGCTGTCTCTGGCTGGCTTGCAGGGCCCCAAGGCCCATCCCAGTGGCTGTCGGGGTGGTGGAGTGGGGCCTTGTGCTGGACCCACAAGGGCTCCCAGAAATGGCTTACAGTCCCTGTGGGGAGCCTGAGAAAGCAATGCTGGTGGCTGTTCCCAGACTTGGCCGCCTTGGGTACCCTGGTTCTCTCTGCCGGTTCGTGGGGTTACCAGGTCCACGCCTTTGCCAGGAGCTGACAAGAGCAGGGGACTTCAGAGTTTCAGAAACATCCCAGATCGTCCCAGCATTTCCCGGTGAGTCACAACCTCCCATCTTCACCATCACATCTGGACTGCGAGGAACTTGGCTGGTTCCTAACCCAATTCCTCAGTCCCTCCTCCCTCCACCAGGCCAGCTGCACACTCACTGGGCCAGCATGATTGTATCATAAAATATCTCAAGCATATGGAAAAGTTCATAAAATCATATTGCAGACAAGTATCCCTCCCATTTAGCTCAATGACTTGCCTTCTTTCCTTCCATCTTTCTTCTTCTAAAAAGAGAAGGTGTCAAGTGTACAAAACCTGTGTGAACACGGCCATGGTAGGTAGCGGTGGTGGGGTATCCCCTGGCCCGGCTGGGGAGACAGTGGACCCACAGAGCTGGAGAGAGGGCTCTGAAAAGGGGAACGTTGCCATATCAAAGCCTGTTGCATCTGTCATGCTAATGAGAGGATGTGTGGCAGATAGCAGACGATGGATCTGGCACATAGTAGGTGCTGAGGAAGTAGTGGTTTCCGATATTATTGCATCCCACTCACCCGCAGCCTGGGAGGCAGGCAGTCTGCGAATGGGGAAAGAGATGCCAGGGCTCAGGGTCACTCGGCCAGGAAGGGGACCAGGACTATAAGCCTTCTTGGGAGCAGAGAGAGGACAGCAACTGGTCCCCCCTCCCAGTGCCCTCCCTTCCTGAGGGTGCAGGGAAGAGGGCTATGTCCAGACTTGGGTCCCCCAAAGGGGTGCTAAAGGTGAGAACCCATGGGAGAACAGTGACTGGAGGAAAGTTGCCTTGATTTCCCTGACACAGCCGTTTGGGGAATTCGAGGCAGGGGCAGGGGCGGCTCCAGGGATGGGGGTCTCTGGGCTCACCCTGATGACCCCTTTCCCTCTTGCAGCAGCTGCAGCCTGTTCTGGTTGAATCTGCTCATGGCCTTGCTGCAGTGGGGGTGGGGGTGGGGAGCTTAGCTGGGGGTCCCCAGGTGATGTGAGTGACAGGATCCAGAACCTGGGAATGCAGCAACCCTCACACCTATTTGCCTAACTCACAGGCTCTGACGTCAGTGGCTTGCAACTTATTAAGGATTAGGACCCAGTCCTGTCCTCCAAGGGCCCCGCCTTAGGCCCCCATCTCAGAGGTGAGGCAGTGGTTGGGGGGGTGTCCCTCGGGAGCCCCAAGTCCCCAGGATGGAGTCTCTGCCCCAGCAGTGACTAGCTGTGTGGCCCTGTGCGGGTAGTTCTCCCCCCCCCATTTCCCCCGCCCATCTCAGTGCTTCATCATCTGTGAGCTGCGAGGATTAAGTGATCAATGTGGCATATTCCCAGTACCACATACATGACAGTCTTTGTTCCAGTAAATACTCGGGTGCTCCTGCCCCCCTCCACACCACTATGTTGTTCTAAAGCAGCATTTTTTCAGAGTGGAGTTCCCCACACGGCCAGCAACAGTGTCACCTGGGGACCTGTTAGAAATGAAAATTCCCCGGCCCCGCCCCAGACCTCCTGAATCAGGAACTCTGAGATGGGGCCCAGCGGTCCGTGTTTAACAAGCCCTCTGGGGCATTCTGATGCCTGCCTGTGTCTGGGAACCACTTTTTTAGGGCATCAACCTGACTGTATCATGTTCTTGCTCTAGACCCTTCCATGGCTCCCCATGGCCTTCTGGATAAAGTCCGAGGATCTAACCAGTGGTTGAAGCCCTCCCCTGATGGCTCTGACTGACGTGACGTGGCCCGTTTCCCCAGTCAGATGGCAGGCTGCTGGAGGGCAGTGATGGTGACTCATGCCTTGGTCCTGTGTGGCCCGCCCCCAGCTGGGCTGGCAGACTTCACAGAAGGCGGGAGAGAATGATGGCCGTGCTGACTGCACGCGTGGCCATCTAAGGTTTGGATTCTGGCCTTCACTCTGTTGCTGTGTGAACCGGGCACGCTGCTTCACTGTTTGGAGTCTCAACGTCCTCATCCACCAAATGGGCATAATAATAGTGTCTGCTTAGGTTACTGTGAGGATTAAGTACAATGACCCGTGGTAAGTGCTCAGCCTGGTGCCTGGCATGGGGCCTTAGAGAATCAAGGCTCCACGATCCTTTATCCCAAACTTGGGGCCAGAGGTTTCAGAATTCCGAGTTTTTCAGATTTTAGAAATATACCATACACAATACAACCCAGCCAAGTGGCAGGGTTTCTATTAAAAAACAACAACAACACTGATGTGATTATACCAAAATGTATAAATATGCAAAGGAACTGCAGGTGATAAAGACTATCAATAAATAGCTTCTTATCAGTTTAGGTCATGCTGAGGCTCTTGGACCTCTCCCGAAGGAAGCCATTGAAAGGTTTAGAGCACAGGAGAAACATGGGCAGGTTGATGCCCTAAAACAGCAGTGCCCAAGCATGGGTGTTCATCAGAATCTCTCGCAGGGCTTGGGATTCCCAGCCTGTTGAGCATACACAGTCATTCAGGCCTTCTGGCAGCCGGGGGAAGGTGTGGTCCCTCTCCCATTTTACAAACAGTGTACGGAACACTGAGGCTCAGGGAGATGAAATTACTTGCCTGGGGCCCCACAGCTACGTGGGGGAGGGGGGGAAGGAGCCTCCGTTGGCCCATCTGCGAACTGATGCTAGCAGTTGTTCTTTGGCAGGGTTGGGGTGAGCTGCTGGCATGAAGTGTGCTGGGCACTGCAGGTACCCAGGAGGGGCAGCATCAGGGCTGGCTCTGCTCTCGTCTGGGGTGTCAGGCTGAGCCCCAGGATTTCCCAGGCCCCACCCCAACATGCCTGGGCCTGGGCGCTGGAACGAAGAGGAGCCCATCCAGCCTGTGTTGCCCAAATATTGTGGAGGCCTGTTGGTGCCTCTCCATGGTGACAGCACCCCGAGTTGGATGTGCTCAGGCACCCATGGGTGCTGTTCCATCCCTGGGACACTGCAGGAAACAGGCTGGTGTGGCCAATGCCATCTGAATGACACTACAGGGGCAGCTAGGCCTCAGCACTCTCGCCTTTCCAGAATCCCGCAAACGGGTGCTCATTAAGCCCAAGGCCATGCGCTCCAACGCTTCGCTTTCCAGCCCACCTTCCTCAGAAGCAGTCGCATTTCCAGTCCACGTGCTGACTGTCTCTATCTCTTTCTCTCGAAAACTCTTTCAAGGTTTGACATTTGCTGAGCACCACAGTGGGGTGGGGAGCTCAAAGTTCCAAAGCCAGAGGCCTGGGTTCAAATCCCAACTCGGTCAGTGACCAGCGGTGTGATCTCGGGCATGTGACTTGACTTGGTGCCTTCATTTCCTAATCTGTAAAGGAGGTGACCTAGAGGCCCATCCTTCTAGGGGCTCAGATCAAAACCTCGGAGACATCTTGGACTCTGCTCTCTCATAGCCGTATCTGATCTGTCAGGAAGTCCGGTCGGCTCTACCTTCGGACATATCCAGATATCCAGAATCCAAGGGTCTCTTTTCCTCTCCAGTTGGACCCCACTGCTCAGAGCCATGGCATCTCTCAAGCCCCTGTTCTTTCTGCTTCCACATTGGCTCACCGATAGCTCATTCTCAGTGCCCTGCAAACAAGGGGAAAACCAGAGTCCTTCCAGTGGCCCATGGGTCCACACCACATGGCCTCACCTCCCCTGCCTGCTTCGCCTCCCGACTCTCCCCTCGCTCGCTCTGGGCTCCCTCAGACATGCTGGGTACACTCCTGCCCTGATGAGTTGCCCTGGCCGATCTCTTTGTCTGGAATGCTCTTCTCCAGATACAGGCCTGGCTTGCTTTCTCACCTGGGTCTTTGCTTAAACGTCATCTTATCTGACTCCAATATTTAAAGGGCAGCCCACCCCTCCCCCCATCCTCTGTATACCCATCCTTGCTTTTTTTCCTCATGGCCTTAATCACTATTTAATACATCCTCTATTTTAATTTAGTTGTAGGTAACTCCTACAAAACGTAAGCTGCAGAGGGCAGGGAATTTTGTGTCTTTTGTTCTCAGCTCTATCCCCCGAACCTCGAATGGCATGTGGCCCACAGTAAATATGTAACTAATATTGTCCAGTGAATGGCCATATGAACGAGTAGTGCAAACCACGGGTTTGTCGTGAGGATTAAATATGTTTAATGCAAAGTACTTGGAACATGCCGAGCTCGTGTGGGAAACGCTCAGGGTGGGTTTGCTGTTGTTGGGGTGCAGATCTCTGCTCCAGAGAGCTCGGAGTGCAGCAGAGGGAGAGGCCAATGCTGCACCTGCCAGGAGGATGTCCTGGAAGAAAGCTCAACAACACGTGCTGACTCCAGGGCCGTGACAGGACCCAGCGCGCCCTAGAAATGCCGAGCAGCTGGGTGAGCAGGCGTGGGGTGGCGGAGGGGCCCCCAGTGAGGTCAGACTGTCTGCAGCTCCATGTCAGGAAGGGCCTGGGAGGCCAGGCCAAGGTGTTGGAGCTCTCTCTGTGGGCACTGGGGAGCCTCAGGAAGGCTTGGGGTGGGGCTGGGTGGGGAAAGGGTGTGAAGACTCTGAAAACCAAGACCTGTGCCCATCGAGGTCTTAGAGGGGCAGGTTATGACCTTGCATTAGAAGCTTTGTTGCCACAGTTGGGGGGTGGCGAGGACCTGAGCTCTCCCTAAACGGACAGTCTCCATGTGGTTCCATGGTGAGGGACCTTTCTGGCGACTCCGTCCTATGCTAGCACAGCATTAGGGAGGAAGAAAGTAGCCCATGTCTGGCAGTTTTCCAGCAGAATTTCCTGGATGCTAGGGAGAAAGGGAGAGCGGCTGGATTGTGTGGCTCCCTGAGCAGCAGGAGGGGCACAGACAGGTTCTCCGTGAGGGGCAGTGAGGGTGGGCCCTGGGGTTGGAGGCCTCCGGGGAGGGCCTCTTCAGCAGTTCCTCCACCGTGAGCTCAGTGAGCCCTTACTATGGGCCAGGACCGTGCCATGGACTGGATGTGCAGAGCGACACAATGGAAGCAAGGCCCCTGCCGCTGTGGGGCCAACAGTCCAGCACAGGAGGTGGCGAAATCCATGAGGAGCAGACACGCGATCTTGAATCGCAAATATAAGACCTGCTCTGAAGGGAGTTTGCCTTCCTGGGAGAGACTGGTGTGGACTGGAGGCTCAGGGGAAGGCCTCTCAGGGAAGATGACACTTAAGCCAATATCTGCAGGGTGAGCAGGAAGTCTTCACGCCAAGAGTGAGAGGAAGAACACCCCAGGCAGAGGGACCGACTGGCCACTTCCAGTCTAATGATACTCAAGGTGATATTGGGTTTTCCAGGGCTGGTCAGAATCAGCACTGGGGGAGTCCACTTTTAGCAGCAAAATTGTTTAAGTGAGGCCCCGTGTCATGCTCACTGTGGTCTCCTCTGCCCTTCAAAAAACAATGTTTATCACCTTTCCCACCCTGACCTAGGGAAAAAGGGTCTGGCCAAGCAAGCATTCAAGAGGCAGGGAGGTAGAGTCAACACTTTCTCCTTTGGAGGTGGGAATAATCTTACCAAAGAACAGAAGGAAAATTCATTAAAGTATTTCCTTCATTCATGTACTTATTGAGCACCTACTATGTGCCAGGCATTATTCTAGTGCAGGGCATATAGCTGTGAATAGGACGAAGTCTGTACCTTCCAAAGTTTACATTCCGGCAAGAGACCAACAATTAACAAGCAAGTGAATAAAAATATCATTTCAGGAGTGAGATGATAATTGCTATGAAGAAAATAAGGCCAGGACAGAATGGTCTAGAGTGTGGTTGGTGGTTAGGTAGGGTCTCTTTGAGAGAATGATATTTGAGCTGAATAAAGTGAGGGAGGAAGACTGAGAGGATGTGGGGTAAAGAATTCCATACAAAGGGAACAGCAAGTGGAAAGGCCCTGGGGCTTGTGACCAGTTTAAGTGGCTCAAGGAGAAGCAAGGAAGCTAGCATAGCAGCAGTAATATGAGGAAGCAGAATGGTGGTAGGAGAAGAGGTCAGACAAGTACTGAGAGCCAGGTCACATAGGGCTGTCAGGTTCCTCAGGGGCATCTGGGGCCCTAGGACTGCCATAGATGTCCTAGGATTCAAGCCAAGTGTCTGCTTTCAGGCACAGACCAGATAAGATATCTGCTCTGTAGTCTGTGATTCCACATCCCACCACCCCTCCTCCTCCTTTTGTTGAAGTCTCTCCTTCTGGAACATTCCATAAGTCCAGTTGGGTGACGATGATGGCTGCAGAGGTGGAGGGCTGTAGCCAGCAATCTTGTTGCCTTTGGAGAGAGGGCTGCAGCTGGAGGCCTAAGATCCTCCCATCTTAGGCATGGCTCTTCTATCTCCAGTCAATATACTGGCTGCTTTCTCCACTGCTTGCTCCGGATACCCTTCTCTGCCTGGCTTGATCAAAACGCCCCATACCCCACACTGGGCCCACTGGGAGCTCCAGGCTCTCTGCTGTTCCCTGGCCAGCCTTGTTCTAAGCCATCTTCTTGCACCTCTGCGAACACCCAACCCTTCTTCCTACCCTTCATGCTTCAAGTCTGGGCTTCCATTTTGTACCCCCTCTCAGCTCAGCTGGCTCTTAGCTCTGGCCCCATCAGCTGGTAACCTGCCCAACTGATGGTTAACTAGTTGATCCCCTGTTGTAGATGATGGTTTTGGGAGTTTGCCCAGTGTTGACACACACCGCTATGGCCAGGCCCTCTGTGAGGTGATGGGGATGAAAAGACGTCTGCCCTCAGGGAGCTTGCAGATGGCAGGGGCGACAGCTGTAAAGACTTGGCTGGAAGAGTACATGGCCCTCCAGCTACACCCCCACCCCCACAGCCATCTTCTTTTGACTTGTGGTCTCTAGTTTTTTAAATTATATTTGGAAAAATTTGAAATCCACAGAAAAGTTGTAAGAATGGTTCAATAAACACCTCTCTTTGCTTCACCTGGAGCAGTGGTTCTCAGCTGGGGTGATTTTGACCCCCCAGAGGACAGGTCTGGAGGCAAGGTCTAGAGATAGTTTGGTGGTTAACAACCAAGAGGTGCTCCTGGCATCTAATGCATAGAGGCCAGGGATGCTGTTAAACAGGCTATAATATGTGCCATGTGGTAACTGTCCCTCACAACAAAGAATTTTCTAGTTCTCATCACAAGCAAAAAAAAAAAAAGTGTAGTGAAGGATATTAACTAGACTTATTGTGGTAATCATTTCTCAATATACACATATATCCAATCATTCTGTTGTACTCCTAAAACTAATACAATGTTGTATGTCAATAATATTTCAAAAAAGAAAAAGAGATACATTGAAATAAAACCACACTGAGAGTCATGAATGAAAGCCTGGAAAAATGTACACACTGAGAGTTGTGAATAAAAGCCTGAAAAAATGTATAATGTGCAAATACTAACCAAAGAAAACTGGTGTAGCCATATTCATATCAGACAAATAGATTTTAAGCAACTATATTAATAGGAATTATGAGGGAAAATACATAAATTAAAGATAAAATTCTTTAAGAAGGCACAACAATCATAAATGTGTATTTGCCTAAAAGCATAGCTTCTTATGTAAAAAGAGAAATGGACAAATCCATAATTAATTGGGGATATTTTTACTACATCTGTCAAGCAGAAAAAAGAGAGAGGATATAGACTATCTCAGCAACAAAATATATGATCTTCATTATAGATAGATGATAAATAAATGATAGAAAGATAGATGATAGAAAGATAGAAAGGTGAAAGAAAAGAAAGAAGAAAAAGAAGAAAGAAAGAAAGAAAAAAGGAAGGAAGGAAGAAAGAAGAAAGAAAAGAAAGGAAAGAAAGAAAGAAAGAAAGAAAGAAAGAAAGAAAGAAAGAAAGAAAGAAAGAAAAGAAAGAAAAGAAAAGAAAGAAAGAAAGAAAGAAAGAAAGAAAGAAAGAAAGAAAGAAAGAAAGAAAGAAAGAAAGAAAGAAAAGAAAGAAAGAAAGAAAAGAAAGAAAGAAAAAGATAAACAAACCCCAGCAGAGACTGGGAGACTTCCACTTATACAGTGTGGTACTAAATCTCATGGAATTTGGGCAGTTGTCCTCTAACAGCCCTGGAGATGACATATGAATGCCAGCTCAACTCTTACAACAAAATGATGAATTTGGAATTGCCACATGTAATTCTAAAGTTAAAAAAAGAAAGAAAAAAGAATTTTATGGTCCAAAATGTCAATAATGACGAGATTGAGAAATCCAGCTCTAAATCAACCAATGGTAAATGTTTGACTCATATACTTTAATCTCTCTATTTTTTTTCTTCTTCTCTTCTAGTTCTTGTTCTTTTTCTTCTTCTTGCCCTCCTCCTTCTCCTCCTTCTCCTTCTTTTGCTGAAGGAGTCAGTTTAGACATCACTCTTTCAGAGTCAGTTGTAGACATCATGACTCTGCCCCTAAATACTTACGTGCCTCCCTGCATAACCACAATACACATTTGATGCAAAACGATGATCTTGTACACAGTTTACACTCAGACATTGCCAACTGTCCCAGTAATATCCTTGATTGCATTTCTTTTTGTCACCCGGAATCCAGCCCAGGGTGGGGTCTATATTCAGCTGTCATGGCCCTTTTCTCTCCTTCAATCTGGAACAGTTAGTTCCTCAGTCCTCTGTATCTTTCATGACCTTGACATTTCTGCAGAATACACACCCATTGTTTTGTAGCATGGCCTTGTCCTTCAGCATGGGTCTGTCAGGTTGTTTCCTCAGAATCAGATCTAGGTCCTGCATTTTTGGCAAAGACTCCCTGACAGCCTTGCTGAGTCCTCAGTGAATCACATCAGGAGGCATGTGATGTCTGATGGTCCCAACTGATCTCTTGGCTAAACTGGTGTCGGCCAGATTTCTCCCCCACAAAGGCTTGCTTTCACCTTTTGGTTTTAATAAGTAATATGGAGACTGATGTTTGGAGACTGTGTTTATATCCTGCCCACCTCCAGCAAACTAGCCCCTGTGATGATTCTTACTTAAATCCATTTTCACTCTTATGGAGCCAAATGGTTTTTTCACTCCATTGATCCTTGATGATTCTGATCCGATGCTTTGCCAGCATCCATTGATGATAAATGAATTCATTTTTACTACAGTGGTTGTCCATTGATGCTTTTATGAATCCATCATTCCCTCTTCACTCATTAGTTGGCATTCTTCTGTAAGGAAGAGCTTTCCCTTCCCCTCCCTCTCTCCTTCCTTCCTTTCTTTTTTCTTTATTTTATATTTGTCAGGGTAAATTCATGGACTCTCTTATTCAATATGTCATAATCCATTACCATCACTATTCAGTGCTCAATTGTCTCCTATAAGTCGATACTCAAATTGTTCCATAGTTGGCCGCAGTGGCCTCTTCAAGCTGGCTCCTGAACCCTTTCAGTTTATCTCCATCCTTCTTTGGTCATTTCCGTACTTACTGCCAAAACTTGATGTTCCGGGCTCATCTTGTATTTTTCCTGTTTCAGCCTTGGAACCATCCATTTCCCCAAATTGCCCCGATTCCTTTTATTGGAGAATGATATTTATGAGCCAAGATGTGTGTGCTCATTATTATCGGGGTGTCATTGATCCTGGGCCCTTTCAGCAGAAAGAACTAGAAATCAACATTCATTTGTGTTTTAATATATTTACATTGTGAGCTCATACTTTTACCTCAAATTCCAGTCCAACATCACAGGCTTCTTTCTCTTCATCTCCCTCCCATATTTGGACCTCCCAGGCTGAAAACCCTAACACCCCTACATCAATTAATGTATTTGCTCATTTGCTCTGTGCTACGGTAACTGCAAAACAGTTTCGGACCTGGTGAGCAACAGGAAACCCTATTAAGTAAAGTTCAGGCTGTCTTCTCAGCTTGGATTTGCTCTTTGTCCCCTCTGTAGTATCGTATGCTATCACAGGGATATGATATTAATTCGTTATAGTGAGATGAATTTGCTTTGATTTGAATTTTATTTCAGGTTTTGCCTAGTCTTACTGATTTGATTGAACACCTTGCTTAATTCCTCTCTGCCTCTACTTCCTGTGATGTTGGACAATGTCCCGAGCTAAAAATGCTGGGGTGTTGGTGGTGTTGCTGGGAGCTCCTTGTGCTTCAGGGTTTCCCCTGCTGCACGCTACATCTCTGGCAGAGATGATTTTGATTTCGATTTGGATTTATTTTTAAAAATACTTTATTTATTTATTTATTTATTTATTTATTTATTTATTTATTTATTTATTTGAGAGAGAGAGAACAAGAGCATAAGCAGGGGGAGGGGCAGAGGGAGAGGGAGAGGGAGAAGCAGACTCCCCGCTGAGCAAGGACCCCCCCCCCCCAGGTGAGGCTCCATCCCAGGACCCTGGGATCATGACCTGAACGGAAGGCAGGTGCTTAACCAACTGAGCCACCCAGGAGCCCCTGGCAGAAATGATTTTTATACCAACTTGGCATAAGTAGCAGTAAATCCTCTGGTGAGAAGTGCATTCTTTTTCTGATTCCCCTTCATTCTCTGATGACTTCTGGAGGAAACTCTCAAGTTGCAGCTACTATGGCTTTAATGAGATGGAGACCTCCGACACCAAGCCTGCAGAAGGCAATGATATTTGGGTAAAAGACAACATTGGCTTATTTATCTCTTTGTTTCTTAGAGCCAGACTGCCTGGTTTCAGTGGTAACCTTGCTGCTTTCTAGCTGTGACCTTGGGCAAGTTACTTAAGGTCACTGTGCCTCAGTTTGCCCGTCCCCATGCTTGAGACACAGTGGCAGCCCACCATAGGACTGTTACAAGGATGAGCAGGTTAATGTTCATAATGTGCCTAGCAGAGTGCCTGGCACATGGTAAGCATCAGCTATATTCATTTTTATAACAACCTTCTGTTGATGGGAAGTGATTCTAGCTTTCCATTCAGGGTAATGATGCAACATTTCCTTTTAAGATACATTTAGTTCAGCGAGGCAATGAAAAATAAAGATTGAGTTTAAAAACAAGTGGTCTGCAGATTTAGCACAAATAGCAAAACACTATGGTGTGACAAGGCATATCTGTGGGTTTCCTGCTGCCCCTACTCGTCAATAAAATAATGTACTTGAAAGAGCACTGGAAACTGTAGAGTGCTCTCCTCCCTCTCCCCTCCCTCCCTCTCTCTTCCCTTCCTCCCCTCCTTCCTCCAGCCCTCCTTTCCTTCCTCCTACTTCCCATCCTCCTTCCTCTACCCCACGCCTCCTCCCATATACCCCCCTCCCACCTCCTTCCCTTCTATCCTCCTTCCCCACTCCTCCCTCCCCCCCTTCTCTCTCCCTCCTTCCACAAGTAATAATAAAGACTCCAGCTAGGTGCTACCCCAGGCCCCGCAGCTCCAGAGGTGAATAAGTCATGAAGCGTCCTCCGGGAATTCACAGTCTAGTTGGGGAGGCAGACTAGTAACCAGATAATTATGAGCCTGTGGTAATTGCCCTGATGGTAGATCTCAGCTGAGCATATAATTGGAATAGAGCGGGGTGGGATTGCCTCACCCAGCAGAGGTGTTGCTGACGTCAGAACTCCATCTTGAGGACTGCGTAGGAATTCCTGGGGTAAAGATTGGGAAGATGTTTCCCACGGAGAACTCCACCTGTGTAAAGTTGTGAGGCCTTAGAGAGGGTGTGTTTGCTCAGGAAAACATGAGCACATCAGGGTGGTGGGGTGCAGGGTGCAGGGCTTGGGGGTTGAGGCATGAGGCTGGGAGAGGTCCGCAGGGGTCAGTGATGAAGGAACCAGAAGGCCTAGTCAAAATCCTGCACTTGATCCTGTACTACCACGGAGACACGGGAAAGAGCAAAGTACGGCCTGACTTGGTCACATTGCATTTGAGGAAGGTCATTCCGATGCCGGGCCGCCTGCTGGGAGGGGCAGGCCTGGAGTCAGCACTTGGGGAGTCTCTCAAGCCTGACCCCACAGTCCCCAGATCCCATGCCCCTACCTCCTCCAGAGGCACGTGGACCCACTCCCACCTGAGCCATTTGTGAGCCTGGCTCCCAAGAGAGAGGCCCCATCCAGCATGTTAAAGCAAAGACTGGGTCACCCTGATCCAGTACCCTAACCTAGTTCTGCCATTCTCGGGCTGGGCGGTCTTGAACAAGTCACTTCCCCTCCAGAAATCAGTTTCTTCATAGGCACCACAGGCAGAATCCCACCTGCTTCAAGGGTCACAGTGAAACTCAGTCATGGAACTGTAAGTGAGAGTCCTTCATGCCTCATACAGGGCCCTGTCTATGCATGGGGTGGGTGTTGGCACCCAGTTTCTCAAACCCCCATAGCGCCTGGCTGAGTCAGGACTTCAACGTGCTTTGCTGCCCTGTTCCCACCCATTCCTGTCCTTTCCAGCAGATGCTCTAAGTCACGTCTCAGGGTTCCCTCATCGATGCTCTGCACACAAGAGGTTGCCAGCCCCTGCTGATGGCCTGTTCACAACACTGACACCTGCCCCTACCCTGGATGGCCCTACACTAGAGGACCCTCATACCGGAGTCACTGCTGCCATCTGTGCTCTGACCTACTTCCTGTGAGTCAGGAGGACAACAGAGGCTCAGGTCAAATAATCTTTTGCCCATCCATCCATCCATCCATCCATCCATCCATCCATCCATCCATCCACTTCCGTTCGACTTCCATGCATCCATTCATCTTCCCTGAGCCCCTTCTCTGTGCCAGGCACAGAACTAAGCTCTGAGGAGAGAGGGATGAATGAGATGGACTCATGCTCTCATGCGTGGTGGGTTTGTTCAGGAGAATGGGAGCATGTCAGGGTGGGGGAGTGCGGGGTTCAGAACTTGGGGGTGGGAGCATGAAGCTGGAGAGTCTGTAGGAGTCAGGGTATAGGCTGGTGGGCAGATGACTGCACACAGGTAGACAAGATCATTTTAGGCTGTCACAGTATCAGGAAGGCAGGAACTAGGGCCCTCCAGAGAAAGATGGTCAGGTTTGTTGGAGTGCTGGCCATGGAGGAGGGCAAGGCCCCAGGGCATGTGGACTGGACTTGCTGATGGGGGGCCCCAGGGATACTGAGGAGCTGCAGCCAGAGTATTTGGCTGGCCCTCCAGGTGGCTCTGAGCCTTCTGGGCGCAGGGAAACATCTGCCCCAGCGTGGAGACCTGGGTTCCAGTCTGGGGTCTGCCACTCCTTGGCTACGTGACCTTGGAACAATCACCTTCCCTCTTGGACTTTCGTTTCATTATCTCTAGAATGGGAATCATGATAATACTGTCCTCTGAAGTGATAATGATAAATAAACATCAAATAACATCAAATAACTCAGGAGGGTGCTGGCACCCAAGAGGTGCTAAGTAAATGTTAATTTTCAGTGTCCATACCCTCTTCCTTCTTCTCATCAGAGGCCCTCAGGATTTCCAGGAACCCTGAAGACCCTGCTTGGCTGTAGCTTCTGTTATAGTAAAACAGGGTAATCATAGTGCCTGGTAAATACTGAGTGCTCGGTCAGCATGAGTCGCTGGTACAGAGTTAGGGCTTGGTCAGTGTGAGTCGCTGGTATAAGGTGTGTGCTCAGTCAGCGTGAGTCGCTGGTATATGGTGAGTACTCGGTCAGCGTGAGTTGCTGCTATAGAGTGTGTGCTGTGTCAGTGTGAGTCGCTGGTACAGAGTTAGTGCTGGGTCAGCGTGAGTCACTGGTATAGAGTGTGTGCTGGGTGAGCGTGAGTCACTGGTATTTGGTGTGTGCTGGGTGAGCGTGAGTCACTGGTACAGAGTATGTGCTGGGTGAGCGTGAGTCGCTGGTATATGGTGAGTGCTGGGTCAGCGTGAGTCGCTGGTATAGAGTGTGTGCTGGGTGAGCGTGAGTCGC